>NC_050451.1:2330288-2630288 GCF_903995425.1 Onychomys torridus | reverse complement strand
AACACAGACTCCCTAGCCCAATGTCTCGCCAACTGTGGCCTTCCAGCACTTTTCCTGTATGCAAGATGTCTGTGAAGGTAAAGATGGGATTCAGATAAGTATGATTAAAGGTAATTAGTGAGCTCATGTGGCTCGCCAGTAAACACAGGCAGATGCTGGTGGACACAGCACTAATGAAAGAAACAGAAAGATCAAGACACAAGGCCGTCTAGGAAGCCTGGCCAAGGCCTCACACTGACTTGTTTTACTTAGATCTTTTGATTGGCTACTTTTTTCCCTGCCCCCCAAATATAAATTGGAATCAAATTCATGTTCATGTTTGATTGCTTACTCATGTTACACATAAAAATGAAGGCTTTATGTAGCTTTTCTTCTTGGGTTTTTATTGGCTTTTGTACTTTTATTATGACAACTGTTGGATTTCTGTGATAGAGTATATGTTTTATATATTTTCAACTATAGCTCAGGGTATGCATGTTGCTATGCAATAGTGAATCATGTCGTGTGATTTTCCCTTTAAAATTAACTCCCCATTAACCCTTCCAAACACATCATTGAAAATGTCTTGGGATAAACAATTGTCTTGAGAAAGAGTTAACCTCTAACCTATCAGTTATGCATCTTGAGCTCGAGGGGTCCTTCTTGTTACCCCAGCTTATCTGCCTGACATTTAGTTTCATAACAATGTCCCTGGCCAGGCACAGTAGCAGACACATATAATCCTAGCACTTGGGATGCTGAGGCAGGAGCATTAAGAACTCAGTGCCAGCCGGGCGGTGGTGGCGCATGCCTGTAATCCCAGCACTCGGGAGGCAGAGCCAGGCGGATCTCTGTGAGTTCGAGGCCAGCCTGGTCTACAGAGTGAGATCCAGGAAAGGCGCAAAGCTACACAGAGAAACCCAGTCTCGAATCAACAACAACAACAACAACAACAACAAAAAGAACTCAAAGAACTCAATGCCATGTATAGTGAGACTAGTTTGCAATTGAAAACAAGACAAGGCCTGGAAAGATGGCTCAGCAGTTAGGGTGCTTCCTGTTCTTCCAGAGGGCCCGGCTCAGTTCTCGGCACCCACACCAGGCATCTTACAACTGCCTGTAACTCCAGTTCCGGGGCATCTGACTCTCTCTTCTGGCCTTTGCAAGTATTTGCATGCACATAAACATGGTCAGGTACACTTAGATATGTAAATAAAAATAAACTAATTAAAATAAAGCAAAAATTCAAGTTAAAAAAAACAAAAACAAAACTCAACAACCAGTTCAAGCCATAAACTCTGGATGAAACTGCCTGAGCTCACATTTTGCTTCTAAGAGTTCCTGGTGGCATGAACTTGGATGAATTATGTAACCTTCTTGGTCTCCAGTCGCAGTATCTAAACCTACCCACAGATTCATGAGGAGGGCTAAGTGAAGTTTTTAAAATGCTGCTCAGATCTTAGTAAAACACGTTGGCAGGTAACGATGTGTGACATCTATCAATTAGGCACTTTGGGCTCCAACTACTTCAGGAATGTACTTAGAGCTAAGGCAGGTTCAAGTCCTAGGACCTTTTGCCCACAAGTGGAGTTCACTGTTTTGGGGGATTATAAAACAGGGATGTAGGTGTGTTTGCCTGGAATTCATTGCAATCTCTGCCTGTCTCTGCTCTATACAGCTCGCCTGGCCTCAGAGTGGCTCCACTAAGGCACGCTGTTGGGGGCATGCGTGCACAACCTTCTAGTGGGGCGTTTACTGACGAAAGGAAGATTCTCTCTCTGCCTGGTTCATACAGTACTGCTTCCCATTCGGATGCACTTGCAGTGACCCATGTCCTTTCATCCAATTCGGGAATCTCACATAGGGCGACCTATTGTGTGCCTGAGTTCCAGCCAGTTAAGGTTTTCCTCCAGACCCCCACCACAGTCCCAGTCGCTAGGAGGCCCTCTGCCCAAATCCCTGCATAATTAGAAAGAACATGTAGTCATCTCCCTGGGGCTGTTTAGCTTTCATCATGCAGCATGACTATCAGAGTCTGGAGGTTGATAAGAGTGGAAACATTTGTGTTCAACAAGCAGGCTCCCTCATCATGTGTTGTCAACATTTCATTTGTGAATCTAATGAGGCCAAGGAGAAAATCAACTGAGTGTGCTTCCCTGACAGACAGCCTATGTTTATAAGTTTCTGTCCTTTGCTCTACCATGAGGGCATTTGAAGTACAGCTTGTGGGGAGTGGGGGGGGGTGAGGGGCAGGGGGAATTTGAATAGGTGAGATCTGCTGAGCCATCCTGAGGAAGCAATGTGGATGATTACTCAGAAACTGGGATTTTTCTGCTTAGCGATGCTCTAAGTTTCTTGGAAAAATAAAATCATCCTTATAGGAAAGTGAAAGGGACCATTACCCCGGATCTTCAGTTATCTGTGATTTCTTCCTTAGAGGAGAAGCTCTGGAGTGTTCTTGCCCTGCTGATCTTTGCATTTGGAGATGTACAGTCTTCCAAACATACAACAGCAAAATCAATGGAGCAGAGTCCACGTGGACACGTCCATCACACAGATGCATGAGAAGTACAGCCTGGAGCCTCTAGCCACATCACCCTCAATGAGCCTGCTCTCATCTGATGGCAGAAGCTAAGCACGGTCAGGCTTGGCTAGTACTCAGATGTCAGCAAGGGATGTGATGTGGGAGGCTGCGGCAGGTATACCTGTAGAGTCTAGCCAGGCTAAATTCACCCCAAGGAAGTTAGGGACAAGAGTCCATGCAAATATAGACATGATGTGTAGTAGGCTGAGATCAGAGAGAGAGCTCAGAACCTTCAGGGACTTTAGGAAACCACTCTGATCATGACACAGTGAAGGAATGGCTGGGGCACATGGACCCTGGAAAGAGGGACTGAAGCTGCTTGTGAGCCCAGTCTTTTTTACTTAGAAGGGTTTTCTTCCTCTCTTATGCACACATTACACTAGTGTTGTTATCTGGTGTTCAGGTCAGGATTGGAGCCCTGCAGGGCGCTTGAATAAGGTTAATGCTCCACTACTGGCAACGCTGGGTGCCTATAACTAGCAAGATCCATTTGCTGTCCTTTGAGTACTGTGGAGGGAGGGAAGATGGTAACTGTGGACACGACAGAGCATCCATCCACATGTTTCACATCCCAAGCTTCCCATAGAGCTTGTAACAGAGGAGTTCCTCTGCTTAGTCCAGATGTCCTGGAGTCCAGTGTGGTAGAACAGACTCTTCTGGACCCTTCAACTTCTCTGTTGGAGCAGGACTCGCCCTCCTGTGAGCCCTGCAGATGTTAGCATGGACACAAAAGCCAGCAGAGTAGGAGGCATGCAAGTATTAATGTCAACAGCCATTGTTTTGTAGGCTCGTGAAGGCCCTCACTCAGTAGTCCCAAGGACATGACCCAGGCAGAGACAGGCGACATCACTCAGCCCCTGGTACCCTGCTAAGTCCCAGCACCTTCTCTGAATTCTATCTTTAGCATTTGCAAAGCAGACTGATCTTAATGTCACTAAAGTCTATAATAATACAAAGCCAAGTGCCAGATAGCTGAAGCCTAGGAGTAGCTGTCTGAAGTTACCTGGCCCCAACCCGACCTCTGAGGCTTGATGTAAAAACTTTATGTCTTTATATTGTGAACATATTAACATATTTTTTATTTGCAAATGTGGCCATAAGTCAATAATTTCCTTTAAAAATGGCCTTCGAGTGAGAGAGACACAGTTGGTGGGCATGTTGCCAAAGAAGTAAAGCTGTGGTTTGTGCTTTTGCACAGGAAACCAAAGGGTTGCCTCAGAAACAGGATTCCAGAAAATCCTTGGTGCAACCCGACCAGTCTGTGCTTTTAAATGTGGTCAGGTGGATCATCCCTGTGTTTGCCAGGGGTGGCGATATGGGTGCAGTGAGGCTCCTGTGTGCCATTTTCCTGAATGTCACCCAGCACATGGACTCTATCAGCCTGAGAAATGAAGTGATCACAGTGGATGGTGCTCTGGAAGGACTGAGAAGGTCATAAAATGAAGTAACACTGCAAAGAGTCGAGGGAGTCATCCTCTACCTGTGGTGATGAGACCCTGTCTACAGCAGCTTGTTCTCTGTCTGCAAATGACCGGCTCTGGCATGGGGCACTGCATATGGGGGTCCTCACGGGACTCTTCAGTGAAGCCTGGAAATGATTGTCTATTTCATCTCCTAGGAGAAATGGCAAGGCTTCATCGGCTGACTCTCTTGACAAAGATGCAGATTTATGTGTGGTACAACCAGGTGTTAGATCCACATCTGTCTGACTTCACAGCCTTAACTCTACTGGGCTTTGTCATCTGGCCTTATTTCCCCAGTCCCCGCCTTTGTATTTAGGCAAAAGCAAAAGAAAGACCCTAAACAAAACTTTGATCCAAGCAAAGCCGACTTGGTGGAGATATTCTGTTTATACAGGAAGCAGACCACCATTGCCAGCTTCTAGTGGCTATTGCTTGTAGTGCCATAGCCATAAAGACAAGAGAAGGGTTGCTGTCTGTTTCCTATAGCATTCTGGAGAGCTTTGCAGGACCAGAGGTGAGGAAAGGGGACACTGGTTCAGGGAATTAGAGCCAATGTGGTCTGTTCCTGTGTGGTGTTATCAATCACATCTAGGACACGTTGGTATGGCAGCTCCCCTATTCCAAGGCTGCCCTGCAGGCTCATGTGACCTCTTTCTGTTACTGGGCAGGAAGGAGAGAACTCCCTTTGATCTGCCGACAGTAGCAAGAAAGGCAAGGCATTTATAGCCTTCCTGCCTTCCTTGCCCCTCAGCCCAGCTGATTGTTTGGACAACCCTAAGGAAAAGGCCCCCTCTCTACCTTGGACATCCAGATTCCTCCACAGAGCATAACCTAGAAAGGAGATGAAGTAGAGACTGTGCCCTTCACATGGAGGAATTTGAGGTCTTCCTGCACAGGGACAGATGCCAGGACTGAGATCTGAGCAGATGGGTATCTCAAAAGAGAGGGATAGAAGACAGAGAGGCCGGGGTTCACCCTAAAGTCATCCCACTGAGCGATGGACATCTGTGGACAGGAAAGAGCCACATTCACCATGGAGATTTCCAGTCTCCATTTCTGCCTCTCATGTCTAGTCTCTTATTCTAGCAAAAGGCATTTACCTCGAAATAGATGAGCGAGTGTACACATGTGCGTTTTAAAAAGCAAGATGTAGCCTTGGGAGACTAGCTGTTTTCTACTTATTCTTCAGCAAAGAAAACTTAAGAATGTCTGTGGAGCAAGAAATGTCTCTTTAAGTCATATTCGAATTCCCGGTGGTATAATATACTTTGATGGGTTAAAATACAGCACAATTCACTCAAATCACTGCCTTAGTGCCTAATGCTGTAAAATTAAACTATTCCTCACTGATATTTTATTAAGCGCCACAGCATTTGGTGTTGTAGACATCTCACAGATGTTACGCTATGTGTTTTATGCACCATCAAGGTGAACCTTGACATACACGAGTGCACAGCCCTTCTTCTGGTCTTTATGTATTATAACATTTTCAAAAACTTGGCTTCATTGCTCCCAAGCTTACTGTTGTTGGAAATACATATCACAGGCTATGTCAGTATGAATACCTACAAAGATCCCAACAAACAAACATGGTTTTTATCAGACTTGGGAGACAGCCCAATGGGTAAGAGCTTTGCTACCCAATCACGGGGACCCAATTTCAGAGCCATAGCACCCATGTACAAGCCTGTAACAAGAGCTGTGTTGAGGGAGGAGTGTGAGTATGCAAAAAAGAGGGTCTGAAGCTTGCTGGCCAACCAGTCTAGCTAAGAAGCGCTGAGCTCTGGGTTCAGTGAAAGATCCTGTCTTGAGGGAATAAGTTTGAAAGTGAGATACACACACATATACATGTACATACACACCACAAAATATAAAATAAAATTGTTTTATGAAAAGACCTTATTGCCTTCATGTTCCCATTACATTTCTAATAGTATATTATATTATTGAAGGTATTTGTTGAAGGGAGTTTGTTTTCATCTTGCAACCCACATTAAAAAAAAGAGGCACTCATTGGTGCACAATAAGTTCACCTCTCTAACAGGAACCAAGGGGCTCCTGTGTGCTTGCGTCTTGAAAAATAAATACATGTAGCTACAAATGCCGATCCTCTTAACAAGACTAACTTTGTCATTTAATAAGGGAGATTATTCCATAGATTTAAAACCAGTTAACACATTTAAAACTTGATAAGACAAGGCAATCCTCGTATGTTTCCTGTTCTCCAGTGATTAAAGCAAATCGAAGGCTGGGCTAGGAGAGCTTTTCCATGGTACAGGGTAATGCCGTGAATGTTTCTTCTGGTAATGCAATTAGGAAATATTGGCCCCAGTTAATGTAACTTAAACAAAACATGTTGTCCTCCTCAAGCTTGTTCAAGTTGTTAAACAGGCAAAGCCTTGTCCAAAAAAGTTAAAAAACAGGGGCATATAGTGTTTCCATGGAAACTCTGTTAAAATACTGATTTGTGGATATGATCATAATCAGGCCCATAATCTAATATGACTGAATTAAATGAAAAAGAATCTCAGCTATGAAGTTAGCCCCTTGTGTAAGAGCATAAGAGCATTCTTACACATGCAGAAACATATGGGTCCTGATAGACACCCTTTGTAGACTCCTGGGTGCAGGATAGAACGAGCGCTGAGAATACAGGGCTGACTGGCCCTTGTTTCTTCTCCTGCCTCCCATTCATTATTCCTCAGTTTTATAGAGCTGGGATTATGTGGGGGAGCAGTAAATCAGGTCTTGATGACATTTGGGTTTTTCAATATCTAACATTGCTCCCTACACAATGCCCCATATTGTTCTCATTGTCTTTTGTGACTAGAGTAGATAACCCATAATATTTAACGGCTTGTGGGACAGTGCAAGGTCAAGTTTTATGAAGGCCATAACTTCTTCCTGCTAATGGGATCTATGAGGCATCAGATGCTTGCCTTTGACCTCTAGAGGAATGGATGCTAGGCTAGGGCTGGGTTTGAGACAGAGGCTTCAAGGTCATACATTTGACCCCTTCTTTGCCTTAGAGTTCTACAACTCCCTTTGAGCCTGTCAAGGTGTCCAGGCTGTAGTGAGAATGGAAACTGCTCACAGCTGAGACAAACTTCTGCCTAATGAAACATCAAAGACAGCCATCCCTCAGCAAACTCACTGGGTTGATTTGGAAATTGTCCCACTCAGCTACAGTCACAGGTGGTATTCATGGAGTTTGTTTCTTTGGCAAAAACACATCTTTGGTCAAGTACCAACTTCAGGTAGAGTGTACTGAGTGACTGTTCTCCAGAGCAAGACACTTGTTTACTCCTTAGTGCTGGCTTTCCAGAATATGTATCGAAAGACTTTGGATGTACTGACTGACAACCAGCTTCTGGGCAGGTAAAGTCAGAGGAAGCCAAAACTTTACAGGGGATATTGAACAGGGTTCCTATGGTGACTTTCATTAGGCCCCCACTGTAGCCATCTCTCTGGAGTATGCACACCTGCAGATTTGGGCACAAGGACACAAATCAGCAAAGGAAGAAAGCTTGCATCCTGATGTCAGGAGCTTGAATCTGCTCACAACTTTCACCTCTCAAGGCTTCTCTTTCTAACTGACTTCCTCTCATTGCCAAATACATGAGCATGATTTTTTTTTAAGTTAGCTAAAAACTAGCATAGCTTGCAGAGAAAACCAGCAGGGCCACTTCCACCCTGAGGTCTTACTTCATAAAGGCAACTGCTTCAGCGCTCTCTGCAGCGCCGTTTCTCACAGGCCTCTGGGCACTGCTGCTCTCTGGTTAATTTTAGGTGCTGGTTATTACTTCCTTTCATTTATGGTGGTTTGAAGTCTTTCCTCACTAGCTCTGCTTGCCATCTCACTAGTGCATGAACAGTTAGCTTATTTCCTTTTCATTTGTCATATGGTAGTTATAGTAGAGAATAGACTTATGTATATTCCTTGTGTGTAGTGATATTGTGTTCCCCAACATATTGTGCACCCTAATAAACTTATCTGGGGTCAGAGAACAGAACAGCCACTAGATATAGAGGCCAGAAAATGGTGTCACACATGCCTTTAATCCTATCACTTGGGAGGCAGAGATCCACCTGGATCTCTGTGAGTTCAAAGCCACACTGGAAACAGCCAGGAATGGTGACACATGGCTTGAATCCCAGGAAGTGATGGCAGGAAGCAGAAAGGTATATAAGGTGTGAGGACTAGGAACTAGAGCTGGTTAAGCTTTTAGCAGCAGTTCAGCTGAGATCCATTCGGATGAGGACTCAGAGGCTTCCAGTCTGAAGAAACAGGATCAGCTGAGGAACTGGTGAGGTGGGGTTAGCTGTGGCTGGTTCTGTTTCTCTGATCATTCAGCACTCACTCCAATACCTGGCTCTGGGTTTGTTTTTATTAATAAGACCTTTTAAGATTTGCACTACACTTGTGTGAAATAATGACGTGTGTGTGTGTGTGTGTGTGTGTGTGTGTGTGTGTGTGTGTTTTCTTATAGTTCCCCCTGTTATGACAAATCCCCTTGTCCCTTTACTTGGTTTTGCTTCTACCTACCAGTAACTCCCCTACCCTGTTACCCTGTTTTGTCAGCTACCGGAAAAAGCCTGTTTGTACTTTGTTATGTTTTGAAATAGAGGCTCTCGGTGTGATTCGGGATTGCCTGGAACTCTCTATGTAGATCAAGCTGTCCCTAAACTTAAGGCAATCCTCCTGCCTCTGTTTCCAAACACTAGAATTATTGTTTCGTGCCCTGACTTCCAGTTCCACCAGTGTGTTCTGCCCATTTGGTACTCCTACCTGTCCCATCATGTTGCAAGGACCATTTCCCCTTTACACCCTCTATTGTCCTCCTGGCTTTCTAGGCCTGCAGGGCTACTGGCTTCCTGAAACTTCCATCACTAATTTCCTGCATCATGTCCCTTTTTTCTTAAACATGTCTTCCTTCCTCCAACATCATTACCACGTCACTAATAAATATTCTCAGCGTTTTCTAAGACAGGGAAGGCTGTTTTTCTCAATCCCTTCAGCTTTGAAAATGCCTTGCTTCTACTGTGTTATTTGATAATCATTTGGCTAGGGGTACAATTCTGAGGTAGAAATGTTGCCTCAAAAATCTCCAGACTCATATCGGGCATTAACAGCTTAGATGCATGATTGTAAACATCGGTAGCGAACTTCTGCCCTCTGGGGTTCTTCCATTGTGCTGTAAGCCTGTATGTAAGGCCTCTTCCCTCCTTCAATAAATGGCATTTGGTATTCTGCTGGGGCAAATGACAAAAAAACAAACAAACAAAAAAAAAACAACCAAAAACCAAAAACCAAAACAAACAAACAAAAAACAACAACTCCAGACTCTGTTCCACTCCCTTTTGATTGTGGGTGATGTATAAAATATGATATCAGTCTATTTTCAGATCCTTTGATATGGCCAGGTTTGCATACCTCACAAGTATGCCTGGATTACCTGTTGTCTCTAGTGTTTAGAATTCCTCCTAATTTATAATGCCGAAGTTCTTCCTAGCTTTTTGAATAAGAAATGTATAACCTTCAATTGCAAATATTTCCTTCATTTTTCTCCAGCTCTTTTTGTTTTCCTTTATGGGAGTTTTTCTTTCCCCAGCTATATCTTCCTACTTTTAAATTAATCTGTGTTTTGACTCTTTATTTTCGATTTTGTTTTGTTTTGTTTTTGAGCTGAGTATCGAACCCAGGGCCTTGCGCTTGCTAGGCAAGCGCTCTGCCACTGAGCTAAATCCCCAACCCTATTTTCGATTTATAAGGTTTCTTTGCCTTTTTTTTTTTTTTTATAGCAGCCTGTTCTTGTTTCTGGGACATAGCACCTCACTAAGCATGGTGACTCTCGTGAGAGGATTTGCTTTGCTCTTGTTGTCTGTTCTAGCTCATTTCCTTTTACGGTAGTTTTTATCTTTGTCATAATGAAGGGTCGCAACATATATGTGCTGTCTCATTCTATTTAAAACTGAAGCACTAAAATGCTGAATGAAAGGTTACTCTTGGGTACTCCAGGGGTCTGGGGTAACTCATCCTCCTCTGTAATTCTAGGCTTACTTGGGGGGAATATAAGCCTAGAAGCAGACACAGGGAAGGAGCCTAGGAATCCTCATGTGTCAGGATGCCAGAACTTGTTTTCCAGTCCGGCCCTTTTCTCCTCCCTCTTCTGGACAGGAACCTTCCAGGACCACCTCCCCTGGCCTTTGTGGTATGGCAACCAGGACTGCCAAGGTCCCCCTTTGCCTGTCTGCATCAGTGACTAGAAGTCTCAGTGCATCTGGCTCTTGGAGCGTCATTCTGATGGGCCTTGGCCTTGAAAATGGCCAGTGAGGCCAGTTATCCCTCTCTCCCAATCTGTCTCTCCCCTGAAGCTCATCTGTGCTTCTCTCTTTCTCCTGGTTGCTTTGCCATGTCTCTGGACTATGACTTTCCGAGTTTGTGCTGATGGGGACCGGAGTCTCTCAGGAGGCCTGGAGTCTAGCCAGTCTCTCCTGTTGGAACTATAATCTTCAGAGCCATGATTTGTCACCTCTTATCTCTCTCCTACCAACTCAGGTTGTAGCTGTGAAGAGTTTTCCCACTGTTCCTCTGGAATCCAGAGCCCCTCCACTTTTCTCTTAGCTACAGGTGTGCTGGGGTCGTGACATAGTAGGATCACACAGGGACAACAAGGAGTTTGCTGCACATGGAAGAGCTGTTTTATCTGCAAGAGCCAGTAGGCAACAAGGCAAAGCTGGGAAAAATCTTGGTGCCATGACAGTGAAGGAACAGCAACTATAATGGGGAGGAGGGGATCTGTGGTGGGTGATGTTGCTCTACCCTGCAAATATGTGTTGCTCTGATTGGTTGACAAGTACAGCTGCTTGGCCTATGGCAAGACAGGTTAGAGGCAGGCGGGAAATTGAAAGAGAGAGCCAGGAAGAAGGCAAGGAGGAATGCCAGCAAGCTGCCCAAGAAGCAGCATGTAATGGGACGCAGGAAAAGTTATGGAACATGTGGCTATACAGAGTTTAATAGTTATGGGCTAGTTTAAGATATAACAGCTAGCTAGCAGAAGGCTTGAGCCATGGCCATGCAGTTTTAATTAATAGAAGCCTCTGTGTGTTTACTTGGGGGACATGAGTGGGAGAGATTTATCCTGACCAGGACACGAGAAAACTTCCGGCAACAGACCTGGCTCTTTCTCCACCCCTGCCTCACACAGTATCCTTTACCACACCCAAGGAAACGTGTCCCAGGTCCCATTCTAGATTCCTTCAATTCTAAGGTGCAGAAAAGTTTCTTCATGTTTAAGTGTTTCTACCGAGAGCTTCTTGTTCTACAACTGTCCTCCCAGGGGCACAGCCCACATGTGGATGGTAAGGCTTTGCCTATCAAGGCTTATCCTGCAGTTCCAGGCTTCAGATTAAAAGCCACTGCTCCGTAATCCTCAGGAATTTGTTGAGGCTCCCTTTTCATGCCCACATACTATCTAAGTACCTCTACATCTTTCCAACCACTAGCAGAGGTCATTGGCTGCTTAATGTCTATGCCTCTTAACAGAATCTAAGCCCCTGGGAGCATGTAAGCTGTCATACCCTTCACTAGGTCCCCAGCTAAGAAGGTCCTCATTTGTGAGAAAGTAACAGAGGAAGAAGAACAAAGGGTAGTTATGATGTGGGGGACCATTAAGACCAGAAAGTGGAGCTTCTTAGTAGCTCTTCTGCAGGTTTGGAAAACTGAAAAGCAGATGTAACAGTAAGGTGAAGGGGGCTTATCCACATAGATGTCACATGATGGGAATGGCGTAACTTTGTGGGAATGGCAGGGAGCTCTTGCTTTGCCACACTGCAAAAGCACCCTGCTTTGCTCTCCTCCCCACTGGAAGAAGAGCAGCTCTTCCTTCCATAAACACTTGGAACACAGGAAGACATTAAAAAAGCAAGAAACACAGTGTGGGAAGTAGTGGTTGTTTACTGTTTAGTCCTGGGCTGAGATTATTCTGAGGGCACAGAGTTCCCGTGCTAGAGATATTTATCTGCAGTTTCAGGACTCTGTAGACAAAATCAGACAAGCTGCATGAAAAAACAATCTTCTTGTGACCAGAGTCCATCTCAGATGACTAGTTACCTAGACAGCCTTCGGCAGGGAGTTATGCATTGCTGTTGGCTGCTGTGAGCTGTAACAATTTAAAGACGATTGAAGTGGCCTGTTATTGGAGCAGCTTGTGAGAGACAGTGGGGTGAGCCAATGAGAGAGAGTTCTTAGAGGCCCCCATGGATCTGGGAACATGGTGCTGGGTTTGGAAAAGGCAGTTACTGACTCTGGCAGACTGAAGGGTCCTCATTATTCTTTTCTGGAACCCCTGAAGGAAAGTGATCTTGCATTCTGAGAAAATGCTATTATACCAAAGATAACCATTACTGGGCTTTTACTGTGTGCCAGACACTCTTCTTGATCTCACTTTATCATCTCAGCTTTAAAACTGAGCCGAGGGATATTAAATAACTTGCCCAAATTCCTTCTGTGGCGGGTAAGTGGGAATGCTGGACTCTGATCCTGAGCCCATGATAGTTTTGTGCTGCCTCTTGGCTTTTTCAGTAGACTATGAAACAGGAAGGGGTGGCTTCATCTTTCAAGTGCTCGTGCAACTCTAAGAGAAAGCAAGAAGAACCAGAGGCTCTAGCCAGAGAGGGAGGAAGAAGTTCCAGGATGTGGCTGGGATCCTGTTGTTGGGAAGGACATCTAACATCAGATCTATAGGATAGTAGTTCAGATCCATAGCACTCTGACTATGGGGATCTCCAAGACGGCCTGGCACTGGAATCAGTTGAATTACAGTGTGGAGATAGCCGAGACTTGGCAGCATATGAAGGACTCTTTGGTGTGGTGTTAACCATTGAAAGCAAGAAGTCCAGACTCCATCACTCAGGCCCTGGGCCTTGGAACAGAAGCTCTGTTCTGTGTTCCAAGCACACTAATTTTGAACAGAGAATGAGGAGCTTTCACAATCCATCAATGATGAGGGGAGGTGGGTTTGGAAGAATCTGTACAGGTAATTCTCAAGAATGCAATTGAGAGTTCCTTTAAACCTTCAGATCGCACATCTGCCAACACATCTGCCTGCACTGCCCCCAGAGCAGCATGGTCTCAATCTCTTTGATGCTTTCTAAAGTTAGCACTAACCTCTCATTGGGAAGCTCTGATTGGGAGCCACACATGGGATGGTTCTGGGAAATGAAAGCCTAGCCTCTCTTCTTCAGTGCAAGGCAGACCACCTATGGAGAAGGTGGTAAGGTCCAGTTGAATACCACCCACTAAGTATTCTAGACCTCCCAATGACCCCAAGTTACAAAGCATTTATCCTTGCTCCTCCACTACCCAGCACTCATGATCTTGAATGTCCTGCCTAGGAAAAGAAATAGGAACCTTTGTATCTGGAAAAGCTTAGGTATATGGTCACTTAAGGATGACTCATGAAAGCCATGAAACCAAGTGGTCCCTTAATGTGCCACCTCATTATCTACTCTTTGAAAAAGTGGAAGATTTCTGGTCATTATCACTGTAAAGTTTATCAAACAGTCCTTCTTGAAAATATACATGTTTGCCTCTTAAAAAAAAAAAGATTTATATGTTTTTATGAGTATGGGTGTTTTGCCTGCATGTCTGTGTACCACATGAGTGCTTGGTTCCCCTGGAGGCCAGAAGAGGACTTTAGACCTCCTGGAATTAGAGTGATAGGTGATTGTGAGCCACCGTGTTAGTGCTGGGAATCAAATCTGGATCTTCTGAAAAAGCAGCATGTGCTCTTAACTGCTGAGCCATCTCTCCAGCCTGATGCTTGCCCTCTTCACTGAGTTACTTAGAGAGGAGAAACAGCCTACATATCTCATACTGGATGATGCAAAGATATCATGTTCGTGAAAAGGTTGTGCCATGTGAAATATTGTGTGCTCAGCAAACTTGGTCCATTGATGGTACCATGGTCTCCTGGTGCTCTGCATTGGGAGGGTATTGAGGCTGCCTAGACAGGTATGCCAGTATTCATGGATACTTGTCATGAAATAAGAAAGACAGCATGCATGTCATAAACCAGCCTCCCATACCACACCTGTTATTAGGCATCACATTTGCCCTTCTCCTGTGAGGAGAAGCCATCAACCTAGACCACAGCTGAGTATTCCAGAATGCTATCCACAGCAGACAACAAAAACCAAGTTCAAATTAGCTTAAGTAAATATCAGTACATTAAAAGGAAATAATTATTCAGTATCTGAAGTAGGTGGACACTGTTTCTTATAACTAAAGCAAAACAAAACCAAGTGAAAACCCAAAGCTTCATCTAGTGTCCATTACATTTGGACCTAGGACACAGCAGAAGTCGCCAAGTTTCCTGGTTTCTTGTTCCACTTTTCTTGTGTCAGCCATGTTCTCAGCTGACCGTCTTGAGCTAGTCGGCAAAAGTCAATGGGAAGAAGAGCTCTTTTTCATGCCCTAAATTTTCAACTGAGAGTCCTAGAGCTGACTCTCATTAGCTTAGCTCATGTCAGTGCCTATCAGGGGCAGAAAAAGGAAGGATGAATCCCTGTGCCTTGGGGATAAAGAGTTAACTCTACAATCGACTCCATGAACTGAAACTGTAGGCATATCATTTCCTAAAGGAAATGGTGGGGTGTCCATAAGAATGAAGAGGTGTTCATATAAAGGAATATATGTCCCCAGACAGCAACATGTACTTGCTCCCCCTGTCCAGCCAGAGTTGGAGCTATCAATGAAGCCTTTCCGGCAAGCTGCTGACCTTTGCATACCTCTAGCTGCTGGCTTCTGAAATAAGTAGGCTGGGACCAATGGTGCATTCCAGCTTTTGGCTTCACTCATTACCCATCTATGCCACAGCTACGTGGACTGCCCTAGAGTTAGCTAGCGCCCTTTGTCACCATCCTCAATATGTAAATTGGTCGTTTCAGACCTGATTATGTTGCACACTTACAAACAGCTATCCTACAAACCTCCCAGCGTGGTTTAACCAAGACCTCAGAAAATTCCAGCACTAGTTTTGGAGGGCCACACTCCAAAGACGTGAATATGATCCCTGCCACAGATGACTCTGCCCTGTTGAAAGCTTCCTGGGTGGAAGATTCCATTTGCTCGGTGGAGACAGCCCCCACCAAGCTCCTCTGGCGTGTGTACTCTGGGTAGAAGTAATTATTTTTATGAGGCATTATTCATGTCTAGTCTACCCGAGGGCCACCCCAAATTGTGTCTCTCTAGCTATTAAAGGCTTTATCAGGCACGCAGAGTCTCCAGCGGCTTCCTCTAGGGGAAAGAGCAGAATTCTTCTTGAAGTCTTCCACCTCCAAGGGCAATTTGCTGCCCGTCTCTGGGCTACACTGAGAGGTTGGCATCTGAAAAAAGGGCAAAATCTTTTTCTTTCATGTGAAGCTGGAAAATGGGAGGCAGGAGTAAAAATAGGGGAGCCAGGGGTATTTCTACATGGCGTCTGGAGTCACTTTCTTGTCTTGTGAGCTGGCAGACTTCAACATGCTGAAGCCATGTTTGTCAGATTTCTCAAATTCTGAATGTGGCCCTGGCCCCAATGAATGTAGATGTTGTTTTAGCATGGAGAGAGATTGATTTTACTGTACAGATGTAGCCACTACAAAGGCCCCTTTTAATTTACTGGAGGTTCTGTTCCTTGCTCACTCCTTTACTCTCAGTGACCCTCCTTATTTCAGGGAACTAGTGGATGCCACGAACCTGCAAAGCATCCCCCACCCTCTCATCTCCCAAGGCAATGACCAAAGTGCTGACAACAATAATTAAGATACTTTATGGAGGAAAGGGTTTTCAAGGCTCTATACCCCTCCCCAGCCTGCCAGCCATTCAGAGGCAAAACTGTCTGATACTGTCAAATGTGCCACAGTGGGGTTGAACTCTTCAGCTCTCTACTGTGATGTGGCCTCCAAGGAAGGGGTCCCCTCACTATTCTGGGGTTCTCTAAGCACAAAAGGGTCTTCTCCTTTCCTGCTCAGCTCTGAGATGATACAGTTATCATCAGCTGAGCTGTGCCTCAGACTCTGACATCTTTCTTATACCTTGAACAGAATCAAGAGAAATGAAAGAGAAGCACAGAAGAAACATGCCTGCATGTGAGGTTTGCTGAAGCCAGGTTTATGCTCCAAGCCAGGACCTGTAGAGGTGAGCCTCAGGCAGGAAGGAGTGAGGGCAGAAAACTAAGGGCACAGTAGTAGAGGGGATGCTGAAGTCAGGCAGTTCCCAATCCCATCCCGCTCAGTATCCTTCCCTTCTTTTAATAATATGAAATATGTTGGCTATATTTCAAGATGAAATTAATATAAAATATAACTACTTTCCAGTATGCCACCAAAAATAATCTATACAATGTCCCAACTGTAATATCTTTATAAGAAATACAAAGATAATAACTTAATAGCAGATGTCTTAATATGTAAATATCTAAGACATTAGAGCAGGGGAGGGCAGAATGGAGTAGCCAGAAGCCTTCCCTCCTCTCTGAGGTTGGAATTCTAACACAATGGCTGCTCTGAGTCCATCACACCCTTGATAGTAATCCTGTAGATGAAGAAACATAGACCTGGTTCTTGCTCATACAAGGGACTACAGCTAAACTTCTAAAGAAACTTTGTTTCTGTATGTGAATCAGAGTTGATCCAGGGCTCAGATTGGGATCCTATTTCCAAGCATTTTGGCCACAGGCAGTGTGCTTGAAGCCACCAGGCACATAGAATCATTTTAATGACCCATGGATTGTGGGTCATCTAAACACTGACAAGAACATCACCACCAGGTTCCAAAACAGCTTTTTAGGGACTGATGCAAACCCCCCTGTGAACCAAAGGAACGGCAGAAAATGAGCACTGCTTCAGTCAGGTTCATGGCTCAATTCCTGGTTCCTCCAAGTCTTTGGACCCTCAGGGCCCTGACTAAGTCACCTTTGTGTGTGTGTGTGTGTGTGTGTGTGTGTGTGTGTGTGAGAGAGAGAGAGAGAGAGAGAGAGAGAGAGAGAGAGAGAGTGTACACATGTAGTAATTAGAGGATATGACATCAAAAGTGTTCTCCCATTTACTCCCATTGTTTTTTGTGTTGAGACAGAATCTTTCACTAAACCTGAAGCTCACTTGCTGGCCAAAGAGCTCTAGATTCTTGTGATTCCACGCTCCAGCACTAGGGTCAGAGACATGGCTGATATACCCAGCTGGGGATCTGAACTCAGGTCTTCATGTGTTACCAACTGTGCCATCTCCCAGGCCCCCTACCTTTTCTTCAAAAAGAAGAAACGAGTTTACCCCTCGAGGATTGCTGAACAGTTATGTCTGGTGATTCCGTCAGCCCTGACTTGCCCATGGCGGGCACTTAGGGAACATGTTTCTCATGTCTAAGGGACTAGTGCTTTCTTATCTCTTGTACCTGTGTGTCCAGGTCCATTTGTCCCTAAGACGCCTTCCAGATGGGAAGCATCAATCACCCATCCTCCAGCTCAACCCTTAGACACTTCCATGTCCTCAACTGAAAGATAAAGGTGACATGATCAGTGTCTACCTATGAAGACTCTAGGCCAGTGGTTCTCAACCTTCCTAATGCTGCGACCTTTTAACACATTCCTCATGTTGTGGTGACTGCCAATCATAAAATTACTTTTGTTGCTACTCCATAGCTATAATTTGGCTACTGTTATGAATTGTAACGTAAATATCTTATATGCCATATGTCTGATATGGAACCCCCGTGAAAGAGTCACTCAACCCCAGAGGCACCACAACCCACAGGATGAGACACACCCCTCCAGGGACTCTTAAGTCTTACAAACGCTCAGTACTATCTGTTAATGTAATACCATAAGGAAGCAGGTATAGATGACAACTAAGAAAGTGAGCAGTGGTCAGTGAATGTGATCAAGGTACATGATTTGCCATATACATGAAATTCTCAAAGATTTGGTAAAAATGTTATTTTATTAAAAAGAAGAAAGTGCTAAATTTGCAAGGTATAGTGACATTTTAAGATGTTTCTACTTTCCCCTCTCATGGAACATCCAGGCCTGTTTGAAACACCTTGAATACAGCTGGGGCTCTGTTACCCAGTAGTCAGGTGGTCCGTCGATAGATAACATGTGCCAGTCATTACAACGGGGCTCTGAGGAAACCACATTCTCTCAAAATCACCTCTTAGAAGAGCTGGGTACCTACAATCCTTTCTCTTTTGAAGATTGTTGTCCCCAGCTGAAGGTCTAGTTGCCATGGAAACAGCAGGGTTTAAGCTGTTGGATCTGTAGTTTCCTTTGCATGTCTGTGGACATGTGGTCCAGTAGTAGGAATGTGCCTCTGCTTCCTCTGCAGCTTAGCAGGATCACAGTCTGTCAGGGACTCGAAGCCATAGCCCTTGGGTCTCTTTTAGGATCATGGAAAGGACATGGGAAAGGACCTTGGACTTGTCTGAGTCCTCTCTCAGGGTACCCATTGTACTTAAGAATTTCCAATTCCATGACCATGTATGCACCTTCCAATATACATTTAATGCATCGGCACCCACACTCTGTTTAACTTCTCTCTGAAGCCTCTGCTGTTCTGATGGTGCGAACTCTCAGTGAATTCAGTATCTCTCTTCTTTTTCCCCCAAGACTTACCCAAAGCCATAGCAGGAAGAGGGTTCTGTAATCACCCAATCATACACGCATTTCTTGAGTCACCCAGGCCCAGCTGGGGTTTTGTCATCAATCCATACACAGGACCTCATTCCAGGGACTGTCACCCTAGAATCACTTGGCAGTTCTTGGGCTTCATCATGGCAAGCCTGCTGGGCAGGGAGCTTCCTCCTGCTGAGATGTCTGTTTGGTGACTCTGGGATGCTGTCTCCTGTCCAGCCATAGCAGGGATGGTAGAGAGAAAGCCTGGGCGGGGGTAGTGTTACCTTCCAGCACTGACAACATGAGTGTGAGTTCTGGAGGGCTTGCCTCTACACTGGGTGGGAAGTGGGCACCATGTGACACATGTCTGTCCCTAGATCTGCCAGCTCCTTACCTAGACTTGGAGTTCTTCCTTTCCAGCCCAAGTTACCATTCCTGCCCAGCAAGCTTGGGAAGGGCTGGAAGTTGGATGGGGGAGTATCAGGGGGCCCATGTAGCTCCTCCGTCTTCTCTCCTGTCCTGAGGTTCCATAGGGCCTCAGCTTTAAAGACTCAACCCCCAGATTTTGTTCCTTTGGCCTCTGAGTTTCTCTGTGTCTTCCCTTCCCGGAGGCCAGAGGCCTGGAATGCTTTAGTTCAGGGAATGGAGAAGAGCCAGGGGGTGCCAGGAAACTCTGGGAAAAGAATGCTGGTAACAACTGTGTTTCCAACTCTCATCCCTGAAGAAAGCGTGAAGGAAGCTGGTTAACTGCCTCATGGCTGGACTGCCCTCTATTTGCTTATTCCTTCATTTATTCTGTTTTTATTTAATGTCTCTTGGGCCTCCGGTACTCTAGGGAGTCTCTTGCAGAATGGAAGAAGATCAGAGTTGGGGGACATAGACAACCTACTCATTCCTAAGGGCTCTGTCTGTTGAGCTCTTAGGTGTAGTCCTTGCTTACAAGGGTTCAAACTCACCTGTCAATCAAAAGGGAAGACCCATCCTTGCCCTGCAGCCCACCTCAGGGGACCTTCCTAGTACAGGCTGTTGGAGGAACTCTGAGAAAAGTCCCTCAGGCTGCCAAGCATGTGTTTGAGAGCAATGTCTTAATGACAGGAGATGGCTTTTCCAGTCTCTGCATATGCCTGGTTAAACTAAGGGACAAAACTAGTATCCATCACTTCAGGGCTGGTTCCCAAACATCCCAAGGTCCTGAGATTCCAGGAAGTTTGGGAAAGCATGCTTGATTACTCCAATAGCACTGCCTACCCCTCTTGTTAATGCATCCTGGTTCTCCCTCCCTCCCTCCAGACTCAGTCACCTTGTGTGCAGCTGTTCTGGAAGGGTCTGTTGCGCCTGGACACATCTGCCACCCAGGTGTTTGACTTTGGAGAATCTGGATGGCCAGAGGGAAGCAGGCCCAGCTCATACATACATACTGTTCCTTTGGCTGAATGCGGTGTAGTCATCCTTTCCATGGTAAATGAAATGAAGAGTCTGGATAAAGACAGAAAACAATGGTATTGTTGACCCACCACCAAGAAGGCAATTCTGCTGATGACAGGCTAGCTCCAGAATAATCACCAGCTTTGTTTATACTTCCTTATTAAATCCTGGTCCGTGTCTTTTAAAAACTAGGGACATTCAACTTTGTCACTTGCGTCAGCACACAGATGGACTTGACTTCTCCAAAGTGCCATTCCCTTTCCAGCTTAGGATTTTGCATCTGACCTAAAATGCTCTCTCCATCTTCCTTACTTCTGTTTACTGGGTTATTGTGGATTTCCACCCATGATGGTGACCCTGTCTCTTTAAGGAAGAGTTACACAAGCTTTTATATTCCATTGGTAGTTCTCAGAGTAATGTCAAGATCATGGCTAAGTCACAGAAGCCAGTATCAAGACCTGAACAAGTCAAATTCAACTTGAATGTTTAGGTAAGTGCCATGAGAATTCTTTATTCTTAAACAATGGAGAATGGCAGATGATTTTTGCTGATACCTGCAATCTTCATCTTATGTGACAGATACAGAAAGTACTGAGAGTATGTCAAACATCCAAGTCATTCATTATCTTTGACTTTGTTGGATGAGGAACTCAAGAATGAAGACCACCTTCTTGTCTAAGGGTTTCAACATATGACTTTCTTCTGTGATATTTGGTCTTCTTAGAGCCTCGTATGGCTGGGAGCAATAGTCACTGCAGGCCTCCTGAGGTTTGGCAGTGAGGTATCTAATGCCTCTGGTTAATACCTGACACATAATAGAATGCCTAATAACAATATTAACTAGTATATTAATTGGAGAAGGGGACACACACTTAAAATCTCAACACTCAGGGCACTGAGACAGAAGGATTAGAAGTTCAAATTTAGCCAGTACTGCATAGCAAGACTTTGTCTCAAAAATAAAATTCTAGTTATACTACTACTATTATATGCTATCAATTTTTAAAAAGATTTATTGATTATGTGAATATGTGTGTACATGATTGTGTGTATACCTCATGTGTGCAGGAACCCATGGATACCAGAAGATGGTTGGGTCCCCTAGAACTAGACTTGCAGATGGTTGTGAACTACCCAATGTGGGTGTTGGGACCAAACTTGGGTACCCTGAAAGCACAGCAAGTACTCTTAAGTGCTGAGCCATCTCCTTAGCCCCTGTGTTTTCATAGCCTAGTCTATAAACTAATTTTCATTATGGAGTGTCTCACAGAATATGAAGACATGACTGTTGAGCCCCGGAAAATGTTGCATCCATTAATTTATTCAGAAGAAAATGCATGCTGGGATTTACCATGCTAAGTTTCTTGAGCTTTCAGGTTTATTGCATGTGTTAGAAAGGGCAGGAGATGGCATAGTATCTTGCCCAATGTCAATGTCTCTGATGTTTTATGGGAAGAATACAGATGTTCCCATATCCACCACATTGGAGAGCATAGACACAAAATCCGAGCCTTGCATCCTCTTGTGTTTACCTGGCTGAAGTTCTTGCCTCTCTGACTCAGATTTTCTCCAACCATAGCTCCAAGCCTCAAATAGCTGGGTGAAGAGAATCAAGATAGTAAATGGTGCATGCTGTAACTTAATGCTAGCTCTTGATGACTGTTACAAAGGAAATTTAACCTGGTGGAACTATTGACCATAACATCAAAATATGCTGCGGCTCCAACAGTCCACTTGTTCCTTGGTAGTAGTGGTAGTAGTAGTGGTAGTGTCACTACTCACTTCCACAGTAGAAACACACCTTAGTACCCCTGCTGTATTTGGAAGAGGGAGCAAATATTTTGGAAGAGGGAGCAAATATTAAAGGGTTTGAGAATCTGTCCAGGATCACCAACAGTGGGATATTTCAAGACAAGTAAGCCTTTCTGGAATCTTGGTAGAGCAATAGTTATTTAAAAATAAGCCTTTTCCCAGTCAAGCCATTTTATCTTAATAAGGAGTACTGTTATATCAGTCTGCTGTTTGGATATAGCAATTTGGGATACATTTTGTAATATGTGTGTGTGTGTGTGTGTGTGTGTGTGTATGTGTATGTGTATGTATATGTATATTATATATATATTTACATCATAGGAGTCGTGTTGATAGAGGTGTCCTTGGCTCCCAACCCTGAGTTAGGCCGCAGATGCAAACTATCTCAGCCCTCCCAGGGTTAAGATTGCCAGGTTAAGGTCTCCTGCAGTTGTGCCATGTGACCTGAAGGTGGGTTCTGGTTACCAGATTTAGCCAATCCAAAATATTTTATCTGCCAATTCTATGCAGTATTCACATTGCAATTTCTGTTCTAGTAAGTGTAGATTTGCAGATTTCTGCCACAGCATCAACAACTTGGGGGCATCTACACAACATCCTCACAAGGTACTAAGCTGAGCCAAGCCCTAGGACTTCCTTTCAACCCACTGGGCACAGGGTGGACCCCAAGTTCCCACACATCCCTAAAGGGAACTAGAGCTTGGCAGCTTTGCAGTGGGCCCAGAGTCTCCCTGGAAGCTGAGTGTCTGGTCAGTTCCTCTTGCCTTCTATGTGTCCTGTAACATGAGCTTTAGAATTGGAGGACTGCGCCATTCCCCAGCCTTGTGAGCTGCCCATGAGAATATTTTCACTGTTGCTTTGTATTAAACACAGTAACAAACGTTCAGCTCAGAGGTGTTTGGCAAGTGTATGTGGCCTTTCTATTATAGGTTTTGAAAATTTAGAAATTTGCCCCCTGATTTTGTTATAATGTCTTTGGTGAACGTTATTAGGTGGCGACCTAATAAGAATTATTAACTAGGGACCTGTAATATGGAGCTTATAATTTTCTTAATAGTCCATGATTTGTGTAGTCCCGATTAAAATACAATGAAACCTGAGGCTTAAGTGTTTTATTCTGAAAGGGTGAAGGGATGCGAATCAACTCTTAATGTATTGCCTTGAAATCTTTATTGAAATCATATTATTTGAAGAGTTTTGTGAGCATAAAATGATCTGACAAAAACCATTCAATGCCAGGTCCAGCAGCCTTGGAAAGCTGGGGGAATATAGGTTTCTTCAAATGAAGTCTGGAAAATGCTTCCAGATTACCTCAGGGGTAAAGAAAAAATTATTATTCCATTCCACAAGTCCTGTTAATTCTTTTCAACATTGATTCAGTCAAGTAATTAGAACCCAAATGGAGGAAACATGTATAATTGTCATTTATTAGACTTTACAAAAGGTGACTGTTCCCAAGAAACTCTGACTGGAGTGAAAAGTAGTCATAAAAGAGATGTGTGAGCCAAGACACCTGGCCTTCCTCTCTATGTCCCCAGAAACCAGGCTCAGACAGTAGGTTGAGAAAGTTCTAGATTAAAACAGATTTCTCCAGCTATGACTTTTCAAAGAAAATCCTCCACTATCATCTTGTCAATCAAAAGATAACAATGCACCCCATTTCTCTGCCCTCCCTTTCAGCACAGACATACATCATATAGCTCTTTGTTATTTGAAAGCATTGCTGTACAGTATGAGAAGGTTTACCTCCCACATACCACAGGGAATACTTCTGAAGTGAACTATGCCTTTGGTAACCTCCTCCCCTTTTATCCCCCTATTTCTTCATTTGGTATCAACTAAAATATGTGGAGTGTCTGCTGCTATGAGATTTACCCCCTTGTTTCTGAAAGAATGCCTTACTTTGAGGATGAGTCCCCAGACTTTACCAAGATCACCATGAACACATACTACTTTGATCTGTATCTTTCTAAAGGCTGTTGCTACTTTGTTTCTCTCACTTCCAATGTTTTAAGGAAGCCTTTGGGTTTGTCAGTCTGACACCCAGAGGGACAATAGAACAGCCCCCCCTCAACTTAGCAAGGCTACTCTGTTCTCAGTTTCACCCAAATTAGTCCCAGGATTTCAGTTGTCTTTTTCTGCCCGACATTCCATCATGTGATTCATTAAAGTCTTCACATGAAATACTTTGCAGATGAGCTATGTCATAATTCACATTACAGTTTTCAGTTGGTATTCCTGTGGGAAGTCCTTTCTCTGGACATCCTCAGACCTCTGGAATGGACTGGAACTGATGCAGCGAAGGTCAGTGATCTCTCCTTTAACACTCCAGTGCCACTAGTGGCCTTATTCCAAAGCCTGGGTTAATTGTGAAATATTCCAAAGAAGTGACATTCCAATTCCTTGTTAGTTCTACTTGCAATTAACTGTTTTGAAAAACAAACAGAAGAAAACATTTCAACAAATGTGGCTTGGCTAACAACTATTACAGTGGACTGTTAATTAAGGCAAGTTGGAACTCCAGTATGCCTGGCCCTCCCCCCCTCCCCCATAACAACTAACAATCTTTGCCATTGTGGACAAAATAAGAACAATTCACGGATACTGTCAAAGTGTGGGCTAGAACTGGATAGGAGATTTTAACCCAGCATTCATACAGGCCATCACTTTGCTTGAGAAATCTGACCAGCAAGGGGCTTGTTTTTCTAGTGGGGAAAACCTGGGTAGACGTTTGTTTCCAGAAAGCAAAGTTCTACTTCAAGAGAGAAGTGGCATGGGAAACCCTCCTCACCTGTTGCGTTTATTATTTTACTCACTTTTGTTTTCTATAACAAAGAGACAGCTTCCTATCATGGGCCTCTAGCCATGGGTTGAAATCTGTTAGTATTTTTCTATCTGTGGTCAGGGGAGCACAGGGAAGCTGCAGAGTATGACTCCACTGGTGAGCCAGAAAGCAAGGATCATTATCCCCAACTGTCAGCAAACCGCTGAATACATGGCCATGGCACACACAGAGTGGATGGTGGCCATGTCAATGATAACATTCCTCTTCAATCCTGTGTCCTGCCTACCTGGCCTTGTACTGACTATGCACCATTCCAGAGAAGCAGATGGCATTGTCTGCGTGGTGGACCATTCCTCTCAGTAATCCTGAAGAGCTTGTTTGGTGTGATTTTGTAAAGTGTTTACATCCCAATATTATACCCTACAGAACATTTCAGTTTACAGACAGTTTAGATTTGTCAGAGATGGGCTTTCTGCTTAGTCTCAAAATATTGTCATCAAAGGTGCATTGGTCCTGAAATAGATAATTAAATGTATGGAAACACATTTTACCAATGCTTGAGCCCATGAGAGTATTCTAACACACTTCATGTTTTATAGTCTTATCCTTGCCCCACAATTTTTTCTTCCAGAAATGAGGCAATGTGACTCTCCTTATAGAGAAAGAAGTAAAATGATGACCTCAAGGCTCACAGCAGTAGACTGAGAAACAGGGTTCACAAACAATTCTCCAGCAACACACTTCAGTTATAATTCACTGGCAGTGCTGGCACTGCTTCTCTGTATCCTGGATGAGCCTTCCAAGTGCATGTGAGCATGTTCTATGGCTGGGGGGACAGGGGATGTTTAGAAACAGGGGTGTTTGTTGGAGCTTTCGTACCAGGCCTGGTGAATGTTTAATAAACCAGATTTGTGCTCCTAGGGGTAGATTGCAAGTTGAGGCCAAGCCTGCAGAAAATGATTTCTAAATGAATACAATATGAAAATGTTATTTTATTTCTAATTTTACATGTGACATTGTTACTTGGTGAGTTTCAGATTACCCTTGAATGCATGTCTATTAACGTGATATGAGATGCAGGCATGATTTCATCTTGAGTGCATTTGAATATAATAGCACTGGAAATGTAATTTGTATTCTCAAATTTTATGAAGCAAAATAAATCAATCTTGGGGGTGGTAGCCATATTGAGCATATTGCATTCATTTCTTTGGGGGTTTTCTCGAGATAATTAACAACTTCCCTTTGCAGAACCAAGTTGGGTCGTGACAGAAGACCTATCTCATCTGAACTCTTGGAGCCTTCCAGACATATGCCATCCTCATCTCTTTTGACTCTAGGAAGTGGTGATATGGGCAGGCCCTCAGAGAACTTTACCTTCAATCCCTGTTGTGATTGCTTGCTACTGTCCAATAGAACTTTTTGCAAAGGTGAAAATGTTCTAGATTAGTATACTGACCACAGTAGCTTGTGGGTTCACAAAGCTATGGCGCTCCTAAAATGTGATTCATGCAACTAAGGAGCCCAATGATGAATTGTATTCACTTTTAATTTAAATAGCCACAGCAGCAGCAGCCATCAATTTTGATAGCACAGAATCAGAGCACCAGAGGTAGCTGCCTGCACCTGTATTCGAATGAATGAACCACAGGCATTCTAATAGCCCAGTGGCCATGAGTGATGCCCTCTGATGGCCTCTGTCAGCCCAAGGTTGGTTCTCTTCTGTGATTGGCCAGCCCTCCACAGCCTCCCAGCCCTTGCCTATTGTATCTTGCATCTTTCTGACAATATACCTCCTACCTAGCACTTACTGGGTTTCTGATAGATACAGAAACACAAAATAGAGGATGAAATTGGGAAGAGGGGGTAGAAAGTGACAAGGTTGGGAAAAGGAAGAAGTCTAGGAGGAAGATGTTCAGGGAAGGTCTGAGTTGTATTGTGTTGCGCTGGTTTGACCCAAGCCACCTTGTCACGATGGTGAGAGTTGCAAGAGCCTTCACCTGTAAAGTTCAAATCCAAGGCGATGTTCATACCTGAGATGTCTGAGTATTTCCTCAGAATGGGCTTGGGCGTCTTCTGGATAGCAATGCTCTTAACAACAAGTTTAATGTTTTGCTGAATTCTGAAGACTACCCATATATTTTCTGGTCATCTTGGGAGGCACATTGGATGCTACGGAGTACTGGTTTGGGGTATATTCGGTATGCAAAAGCAACCTGTGTTCTTATGGTGGAGTTTGTGAGCTAGGAGCCCAGAAACATTTTAATCACATGGAAGTGAGGAGTACCACAGACTCCAGGACAATATGTTCATGATTTTCTGGACTGTCTAAAAAATTTCAAACCCATGGAATGGTGTTTTTATTTTCTGCACTCTCCCTGGGATTTGAGTTTCACTAAAGCATTTTCTGCCCTTGTTTTCCTTATTAAATTAGCAAGACTGACTTGAAGCAGAATACACTGTTAGGGCTTGAAATGTTGTTGAAAGAATCAAACAGATGGGCATGAGAAATGCCTCAGGTTCCACTTAGGTTGTGGAGGGTGGTATAAGGAATGGGCTTGCCGAGGTAAAAATGCTTACCCTGATAAAAGTTCAAAAGGAAAAACATGTGGAACCAAACAAAGGAAACCCAGTGATGCTTGGCCTCGTCTTTTACCCTTATTTTTTATTGTTTGGTTTATACTTTAAATCATTTCCATGCTTAAGAAATAGTAAACCCTATGCACCATTGGCCAAAATTTGTGTACTGTCCTGTTGCCCACTGTTTGGGCCCTTTGCCTGGCATTTGTTCGGCAGGCTTTTGAGTGGGTGTTCAAAAATACAAATCTGGTCCCGGTGCTTCTGTAAATATCTTTAGTAGTACCTACAGCAAATGTCAGCAGTGTTTTTGCAGTAAAGGGACAGATAGTAAGTGCTTAGGCTTTGTGGGCCATTCTGTCTCTGTTGTAATTCCTCAGCTTTGGTATTATAGGCCCAGACAATATGTAAACAAATGACTGTTCCAATAAAACTTTATTTACAAAACAGAGCTAGATTTGGCCCTGAGCTAATCCCCAGCCTATAGGAAAGTCTTCATATACCTTGGACTAACAATTAAGATCTTTTGTCATTCAACCCCACCATGCACACCTAGGTCCCTGTGCCTACTCTTCTCAATCTTCAAAGCTGTGTGGTCTTAAAGGCTCCCTGCCTTTACCCATGCTGTTTCCTCCATTTAGATTCCTATTTCCTCTTGATTCCTATTCTGCCCTGAGTTAGATCTCCTCACCATAACATGCACAGATCCCTTGGTGGACTTCATATCCCAGAATTCTTTGCTTCTGCCTATAGTGTAGCCCTTACCATGGAGCTATTTTCTCAGTAGGATGCTGACAGGGTGAGTGATCCATTTCAATTAGCACACAACTGGGAGCTTAGCACAGTGAAGGCCAGGGGGAACATTATCACTAATTCAACCCACCAATGTGATCATAGAGAAGTGTTCAAAAGTCTAGAGGAAAACCCTGAAAGTCCAAATGTGATAAAGGGAGCCAGGGCTATGCTGCTGGAGTTGGCATGAGGGCAACCAGCAGGAACATCGCCATGTGGAAATGGGCAGACAAGCTACCATCAGGATCCTAGGAGCCCTGGACAGTAGCCACATGGCCCAGAGGACAGTGCGCAAGAGAAGCAGTGTCTTAGTTAGGGCATCAAGCCTAGGGCAAGGATGAAGCTCATTGGAGGGAGATCAGAGAAAGTTGGCCTGCCTGTATGATTAATGGGGCAGAGGAACTGACTCATGAGGGAAGATTAAATTGCCTTGAGGAGATGGGGTACAAGACCAACAGAGGCAGATGACAGCAGACTCCAAGTATGTGGGATGGATAAACACCCTGGAGGGAGCAGCTAGATTCATTAGG
The DNA here is from genome assembly GCF_903995425.1 of Onychomys torridus. NCBI lineage: Eukaryota > Metazoa > Chordata > Mammalia > Rodentia > Cricetidae > Onychomys > Onychomys torridus. The sequence goes on along the minus strand of NC_050451.1, from coordinate 2,601,693 downwards.
AAGGTAAAGAAGGAGTCCTGCCAGAGGCTGGAAAGGTGCTCAGAAAGGACACAGGAAAGCCCTGGGGAAACACAAGAGGGGACAGGTGGGTGAGACGCCTCTGAACCGTTGGAAGGAGAAACACCCTGGGGAGTTTGCTATAAAGTAACTATTTTAGGACTCCTGTACTCTAGTCCTGTAGGATGAGAGCTCTCATTGCAGCTTGCCATGATCTTGACCTTGGCCTAAAGAGATGGCAATAGAATTACTCAGTGCCAGGGAGGGCAGCTGGGGAATTATAAAGCGGAAGGCAGGAACTCTTCCTGCTCCTCCTAGACAACAGCTGCCAGCCCTAGCAACACTTTTGAGGCCCTCTTCTCGGAAACCAGTTGCTGTCTGCTCCTGACTGACTTGGATAAAACCATAAGTTCTTGCCCCAAGCCTTTCTGAAGTAAAGGATGCAGCCCTTAGCACTTCGTGCACCTGAGCAAATCCCAGCTATGTGTTCATACGCACCCTGATTTAGCCTGGTAGGCATTTTGAAAGACAGATTTTTATTTGAAATGCTACAAATGTCCCCCAGACTCCAAGATCAGCTTCCTTCAGGCATTCTCTGATCTTTGCTTCAAGGCTAGGATGGTGTAGCTCAATTGGTGATCTCACCAGATGCCCAACACTGAACATTGTAGGTCTGTAGAGCCAGGATATTAAAGACTCCAGAGCAGATATCCTTTGTATTATATATATATGATCACCTTTATAAAAACTATGCCTCCACTTACACCTCCAGAGAGTCTGAGCCATATGAACATACCCTGGCATCTTTTCCTTAGAGCTCCCCAGGGCATTCCATTCTGTTGGGAGCCAACTATGAAAAGTAACTTACTTACAGTTTTCATCTTTCTCTGTAATTCTAATGATACAATCACCCTCGAGGGTCTGTTGTTGTTGTTGTTGTTGTTGTCTTACTACTTGTGTTTTCTGTTGGTGCTGTTATCACTTAGTTTAAAGTTACCATCAGTGTTGAAGAGAAGGGAAGTAGCACACAGGCAATGTGCAGATATCATGGCAAACCCTAGAAAGGCCATGCCTACCAGGCCAGTATGTACAACTACACTAGAGTATATGCTAACATCCCCCCACCCCCCATTGCCAGTCCTGTTGAATCATTCTTTGAACTCCTGTAAAGTAGTATTGCCATCTGATGAGATTGGGGCCATGACCACTTTGCTTTCTGAGTTATGCTGCTGTGGCTTTCTGGGGGGAAATGTGACAAGCCTGTTCATGTGCTAGGTGTAAGGTCCCACCAAATGCCACTGCCTAAAGTTTCTTTCCTCTTAGTATCTGTCACTGCAGTCAGCCTTTACTGTTGCCTTAGAAAGATTTCCACAGACACCCAGAGCTGTGTATTCCCTCCATCTCCTGGGGAAAGAAGGGCATTGGGGTGTGGACACTAGGGGGCCAGTAAAGCCTAGTCACATCAGAGCAAAGTGACTCCCTTGCCAATAGCAGCCACCAATACCAGCCTGTGACTGCTTCCTGCCTTTCAGATGTTCTACCTAAAAGAACAAGAACAAAACCAAAACACTATGGGGAAATGTATTGAGTCCTGAAAGTAATAGCCAAGAAAGGAACTGAAGAGATAGTCTAGATATTTTTAATGACAAATGTCAGCTTGTGCTGGGGCTACAGATAGATGGAATTTAGAAATGCACACTGAAGTAATACCACTATAAAGAACACCTACACTGAGATCAGTTTGTGACTGAGTTCTGAGCACAGGGACCCTTGAGATTCCCTTACCTGTAAGAAGAAAGATCAGAGCTGTAAGGGTGTAGGTGTATGGTTCACTGTTAGTTTTTGGTTTTGTTTTTTCCAGTATGCTATGTCAGATCTAGCCATGACAGATCATTTCCAATGACAATCTGGAATAGTTGTGTAAAAGGGTCTCTGATGCTTGGTTTTCTTTATAATCTACCCCAGCTGTAGGCATTCAGATGAAACTTGAATTCTTCCAGAGGAAGTTCTGGACTGCCAGCAGACAGGTAAGTTCCAGGTGGCATCTTGAGGCATTAGCGGCTCTGTTGTTACACAGGTGTCTCCATGTGGGGAGCTGGGGCCAGCAGGACCAGATTTCTGATGACTGTTTGTAAAATAAATTGCCAGCTCCTCAGATTACCATTCATTTCACAGTAAAACTCTGGCTGTCAGCATGTTAGACACCACATGCTGGGCAAAGCAGGGGATTTGCTCCTAGGGACTGTTGGAATTAGGAGATCAAGAGGGTGATTTGACAAAGGGCGTTTCTCTCTTCCTATTGGGGCCTTTTGTTATTTCAGCATGACTTTATTCTGATCACATTGTCGTGTCCAGCTAGTTATTTGTGCCTCTCCTATTGCATTGTAGAAGGCCACTGCATGACCTGCTTTGTCAAAGCATGAATCTGCCTTCCTGGCCAAAGGACTTCAAGAGGCTATTGCACCTTGGAAAATCCAGGGCATTCTTCCCCTTTGCTGTGCTCTGTGAAATAAGCTATCCTAGGTGTCTGAGGAGTATTGAACAGAAATGGCAGGCCATGAAGTTGTTTCCACCTGCCCAGTTCTAAATGTTAGAAGGATATTTTGAGCAAAAGTGAAATCAGCACACAAAAAGCAAAATGAGCAATCCTGTATGTAATGTATACTATTTCACAATATGGAGTCGACCTGGAGACCCATCCAAAGATGGATGCACAAAGAGCTTATCATTTCTTAAATTATGATATGACAGGAAACTACAAACTGAGAGCATAAGCAGGAGTTTCCTTTTCAAGTCATTGAGAAATAGTTTTAAATTAAGTAATGACATAATGATCCCTTTTGTTACCAAAAGATCTGAGATCTTTGAGAGATATCATCAGTGTTGAATGACAACATAAATTAAGAGGGATGGAAAAGGGCCAGCCCTCCCCACATTGTGTTTTTTATACTCTGATTCTGAATCATATGGACTCTGGACTCTAGAGAGCACAGCCAAGTTTGCTCTGAAAACGTTCCCTTTGGATGAAACCTGGTTCTTGCATCACAGGCCTTGACCTCCGTAGCTAAGCAGCAGCTGCTGCAAATGCTAGCATGACCCGGTAACATGGTTCCCTTTTTTCTTCCCTTCACAGTGTGCCTCCCTGGATGGCAAATGCTCCATAAGCTGCGATGATGAGGTAAGGTGGCCTGGTCATGTATCTGGCCAAAAGGAAGTCTTAGATGGTGCATTCTGCAGAAGGAATGCTGCTGTAATAGAGCCCGGTCTGAGAGAGAGAGAGAGAGAGAGGGAGAGGGAGAGGGAGAGGGAGAGGGAGAGGGAGAGGGAGAGAGAGAATGAGAATGAATTTGTTTCAGAGAGAGAGAGCGAGAGAGAGAGTGCGAGCATTTGTTTCGTTCCCCATCCCCCCATCCCCAATTACACAGTTTGGTTCTAAGAGCCAGAGAAATAGGTTTTAGATATTTCCTGTACTGTGCTATTGGAATGTTGGTGTTTTATTTACAGGAAGTAAATACATGACTCCCATTTAAAGATCACATTAGAGTTCCCACAGCTTTGTCTCCATGCCTCATCTTCTTCCCACCATCAGAACACTAGATGAACTAGGTAGAACTATTGGCTCTATGTATAGGTAAGACAATCAAAGATAAAGCAGGCCAAGGTGGTGTATGGCTGCAATCCCAGAGTTTCTCCAAGAGGTGGTGGCAGGAGGGGCATCCTAAGTTCAAGACCAGTCTGGTCTACATAGAGAGTTCCTGACCAGCCAGGACTGTAGAGTAAGACCCTGGCAGAAAGAAAGGGCTGGGCAGGGAGATTAAAGGGAGTAGAAGGAAAGAGAAGAAAACCAAAGACAAGAAAAACAAGTGGTTTGGTTCATTTCATGTGATTAGCAAGCTGCAAAGCTGGAGCTGAGACCTGGGGAACTCAGGTTTCCATTCACTTATAGCTGTTTCCACCTAACATTTCTCTATCGTTTCCCCTTCCCCCTCCCCCTTCTTTGGAGCGAGGAATTTGAATCCATTGGGTCAGCAATGGAAGAAATTAATATATCACTGTCTTAAGCCATTGGACTGAATCATGGTGGCCTTTCTGCTTCTGCTTAGGTTGCCTTCCTTTCTCTCTGCTTTAGCTACACATCTGTCAATCCATCAACCAAACTTTATAGTCAGATAGTTACAGTTCTTCTGGTTACCATGAGGATTTCAGGAATGTTTACCAAACATAATTTCAACTCAGAGAACATAGGTTAGGAGTAAAGTTTTTAAAAGTAGGTAAATGGAAAACAAGAACATAAATATAAAAGAGTCCAGAACAGAGTTACAACAACAAAAAGTTTGGTTCCCAGTGGTCTAGCTGCCAGCTTGAAAGGAAAATTGTTATCATAACATGATCATTGTATGAGTCACCATATCTGCAGAGCAAAAGCCAATCTGTCATGTTTTCAGCAAAAGCCCAACTTTTTCTGATCATCAGATCAAAAATAATTTTCTCTGAGGAATGTTCAACACCCTTTTCAGTAAGCTTGGGGATAACTTCATAGACTAACTATGGGGACTCAGATTTCCACTCTGGCTTTAAGACACATCAGCATGTTAGTGTGAGCTGTTGGGTTAAACTCCACCCCCTTGCCTCTCTGGAGTGCTCAGATGGCACAAAAGGGTATATCACAGACTATGGTGGGTATTGTTGCAAATCCAAGCTGCAGTAAGAGAAAGGAGAATGGTTGGTTGGCTCGCTCGATGGAAGAGTGGATGCTAGTTTGCAAAGTTGGTCAGAAGAATGGGTGGTTGGCTGCACATGTGCAGAGTTGTTTAAAGGATTTATGAACACAAGAGATGGTATTTTTTCCCTACAACTCACACCACCTGGGTGTACTCCCGACATGAAGACAACTGAAGAAAGATTTCCATCTGGGCTTGGAAACATCCAGTCTGTTGGCTACTTCCTGTCTGGTAACGTGGGTGCTGTAGCATGGTGTTTAAAGGCACAAGCCATGGGGTTAGACTGTTGAGATTCTAACTCTGACTCTAAAAGTAGGTAACAATGTTTGGACAATCTTCCAAACCTTTCTTTGACCCTGCTTCTTCAGCCATACAAGGACTGTAGAAATATCCAGAGCTGCAGTAAAGAATGCATTGGAAAAAAATGGAAGACTCTGTTGTAGCTCCTAGAAAAGGCACACACTCACTGATGCTAGCCATAAACCAAACATGCACCAAACTATTCTTGCCATAGAGTGGTGACTCAGCTGGGTCTAAAGTCCCAGGTGGCAATGGCACACACACCAAGGCACAATTACCACAGGCCACAATGCCATCATTAGTACCATCATCATTCTCTTGTGCCTAGGGTAGAGTCATAGACTTTGAAAAGTAAGCCTTAAATCGATCCCCCACTCTTTTTTTTTTTTTTTTTTTTTTTTTTGTAAATTGGGTCTCATGTTCATCGTGCCCTAGTCTGCACTTTGAAATTTTCATCCATTTTGCTTTTGACTATTAAGTTTTAGCTCTAGGCAACCAGCTGACATTGCTTTAAACGAGAAAGCTAACCCTGACTTCCCACTTATACCCAACGCCATTTTTTCCAGCAGACACTTGCCAATATCACTCTTTTTGTGACATTTCATTAGGCCCATAGAGCTGTCTCCTGCCCTTTCTCTTCCACAGATGGCCTCAGATCATCAAATACACCATTAAAATGAACTTCAAGGCTCATTCTGAACCTGTATGTCTGTCTGTGCCACCACACTGAGAGTGGTCCACTTTCTTAGACTGTCCAGACACACATTGGCGGAGGGACTGACCCATCAGCACACTCTGGGCCCCAGCAAGTGTGTGCTGCCAAGGTGGTGGGGGTATGTGGACAGGCATGTTTCAACCTTGTAGGAAGGCATTTTTAGATTGTCAGGAAGTGGTGGAGGCGTGTGATTGGCAGGACCCAGTTATGGGAATGAGGAAGAGTTATAAGGAGTTCCGTTCCACCTAGGGGGAATGTCCGCTTCAGAGCCTGTAAAAGAACTCCTCGGGCATTTACACATTCCTTCCTGAGATGTTGACTGGGTCCTTTTTTGGAGTAAGTAAGTGTCTGGCTGACCTCAAAGGATGGAGTAGGAAGACTGCTTCCACGATACTTACTGGGTAGCAAGAGATACTCAGATGATTTTACCAATCAGGATATATGCTGTCAAGAAGCTTGACACACCAGTCAGAGACAACATCTCTGAGGAAGCAACATTCAAATCAACAAAAGATGGAGAAAGAAAGGACATTTGGAAATGATACCCAATGCATGAAAAAGGACAGGCAGGCAGGTAACACTCCCGCAAGGGCACCAAGGTGATAGAAAAGGCATGGTTGGTATTGAGGACAGAAAGGCCATGCTCACCCCCCCATTTCTGTATGACCCAGCAGTACAGCCACTTTTGCCCACTCACCTATCCATCAACCCCATCACTTATGGACAACACTAGTATTTTGCAAAAACAGAGGAAGGTTAATGGCTACCTTGTGAGAGGTCAAAAATCTTCATGGTAAATGTAGCTCTATGCTCCTTCCAAAGAGACAGAGATTGGTGTGGGCTATGAATCACTGAGACTTTTTGAGTCTGGGTAAGAATTTCTTCTGACATGTGAAAGATGCCTTGAATGATGACAGAGTTGAACAGGGCAACATCCAAGCAACTGGATACATCCATATCTGGAAACACCCAGGCTGCAGAGTTCATAGGTCAGGAGATCATTTAATAGCTAGTGTGAGGAAGGACATAGATGAATCCTACAAGACATGATTTTTCTGAGTTACCCCTTTGCAAAGCAACGGTTCTTAAAAATTGTTTCTATCTATCTATCTATCTATCTATCTATCTATCTATCTATCGCTCTCTCTTTGTGTGTATATGTGCATGCAAAATGCAGCCCATGTCAGAAATCATCTTGGCTTGGTCTTCTACTTTATTCACTGAGGCATGGTCTCTAAACTTGGGCCCCCTTGATGTGGATAGCCTCCCAAGCCAGCTAGCTCTACAGATCCCCTCTTGTCTCTGCCTTCTGAGGCTGGAATTACAGAAGAGCTTCCATGCCTACCCAGCATTTACTTGGGTTTCTGGGAATGTGAGCTCCCTTCCTCATGCATGGAAAGCAAGCACTCTAACCTCTGTGCCCTCTCTACAGCCCAAAATACAGTATCTTGATTTGAAAATTGGTCTGTAATGAGAGGACACAGAAAGTGATGAGGAAGGCAAGGGTAGTCTGCTTCAAAGAGATGCGCTTGGGATCTGGTTGGGAGACCTGGAGGAAAAGGTACTGAGGAGTGATACTTCTGTGAGCCAGAGATCCAGACCTCACCCTCTGATACAAGATCCCTCCTCTGCCCGTACACACACACACACACACACACACACACACACACACACACACACACACACACACCAAAATTGCAATGCTGCACAGTGCCAAGCTCTTAAGTGAATTCCACCAGTCAAAACAAACAGAAGGAATCTCCTAAAACAAACATCTCAAAGCCCCATCCACACCCCAGGATCTCCTGTTAAAAACTGTGCCATGCTTCTCTTTCTGCAAAACTGTAGCACTGTGGCATGTGAATCCTCAGAAAAGGATACATGGTAGGTGGCCAGTCTTCACTGGTGGGTGGACATTATGCATTCTTTAGGGTCTTGCTCATCACCAGCCAAGGTGCTCAGCCTTCATTCACATGGCCATCCCATCCCACATGGGCCCTCTCACTCCTCTGTGGAATTGCAGTAGCTTCCTAGAACACCCAGGTATTGTTCAAGTTCACACTGATAGCACCAGTCAGAGCCTCTGGTTCCAAAGCCAGTATCTCGGCCCCAGGCTTGATAGTACCTTCCAGTGAACACTGAAATTGGCACTGTGCCTTCTCATTCCTCATCACCCTTTCTTCCCAGTCTGCAGCTTCCGAGTTCCCACACCAGGATTTTGTCATAAAAGCTGCATGTGTGCCTCAGTCAACTTTAATCAGATTCTCTGAGCAATACTGAATCAACAAATCATTGTAGAAAGATTAAGAGGAACAAACCAGCAATCTGCTTCTCACTCTCTTTTCCCTCTCTCCACATTTTAAGAGCAACCTCATCCTGCAAGGTCCAAATGTGGCTGGGGCATCTGTATTACCCTGTGTTTCAGAACTTGAAGCTTCTCATCTCCCCAAGCCTTCATCCTGTTAGTAGACCCTTAGGGATATGGTGACTTACAGTCAGCTTCCAAGATACCAGGGTTCATTTAGGAGGAGTGATATGTGGAGGTTAAGCTAGGGAAGTACTCCTGGTTCTTTCCACTGGAAAGGCAGTTGAATCATATTTGTTGCAAGTGTTAAAACCAACTCATCAGACCTGACAGTAGATGATTTTGTCCTAGCTGTTCGCCATACCTCATACTGGACGCTCTCATTCCAAGGGCTGACTCCAGGCTACTGTACCCCTTGGCCATAATTGAACTCATGGGTTGTTTACAGAGGGTGTCCAGGGAGTCCTATGGTCACTCAAATTGCCTTTCAGCATTTACAGGCAGATAGCATAGCACTGCCTGTACTCAAAACATAATGACACCTTCCGGAGCCAGTGGCCTAGGTCTCCATCAATGAGCCACACCACTGAGTGACTCGGCATCTTTTCTGCTCTGACTTCCTCAGTGATTTGTCAGCCTCACTGATGGCATGCTTGCTTCTTGCCAAATGAGGTGACCAAATCTTTACATGTTCAGCAGATCCTTGAAATTCAAACTTGACTGTGAAGTCCAACAAGACATGTCCTCTGCTGCCAGCTCCTATCCTGGTATCCTCATGGAACAGGGAAAAGGTACCCCTAAAAATGGTAACGGGATACATGGTTCAAGGAGGAAACATTCCTGTCCTGCTAGAGCCCAGTGTTCTCAGTACAGAGGAGACAGATGTGCCCAGCAGTGCTTGCCCACTGGATTGTAGTATGCCATGCTTTCTGGAGACCTGGCAGCTGGGACCTCATGGTTCTTCTTTATGTCCCTACCCAGTAGGATACAGACTGAATCTGACCATGGCCAGGGGATCAGCTAGTACCCTTCTAGACTCCAGCCTGTCTTTGGCTTTTGTGCTTTCTTTCATAGCTATTCCTCAGCCAGTGGTGTGTACACCCAGGAACCCTCTTAGCTGTAACTGATTACTCTCTTGGGTGCAGATATTAGCTTAACATTTGCTGTGCTCAAGGATCTAGGCAACCTGCCATTGGGGTCATTTCCACCTGACCCAACAGACCCATGAACCAGTCACTTTAGGAGTTTTGCTTGTTTTCAGCTGTAACACACCAAGCATTTGGCATGGACATGGTCTGTCTGACTTTTCTGCTTTTGTTAAGGCCTTTTAATTGCTCTGTGGTTACTCTGGCAAACCAGATCTGCCTTAGCTGTCTATGGGTTAAGTGTTTTCATTCTTCAAAGAAAGCCTTCCATGAGCAGGCAGGACCCTCTGAGGCCCTATGTCTTCCAAAAGGGGGACTAACCAGCCAGTAGTAGGAACAGAGGGTCTGAGGTCACAAAGCACTGGGGTCAGAACCCACATGCTTATTTGTGTGACCTTGTGCCTCAGTTTTCTTCTCTGTCCAAGGGGAACTTCCTTTCCTGGCCATCTGAATGTGGATGGCTATCTGAATGGCCATCTCATATGAGGAGGGCTTGTCTTTCCTCTTTCAGTTCTTCCTCTTCCTCATCTCCCACTACTTCCTCATTTTTCCTCTTCCTTGTCTTTACAACCATATTTTATGAAAAAATTCTTCCTACGACAGTTGTAATCTCTTTACCAAGGCTTGCCATTCCTTACTTTTGTGGTTTGTACATTTTTGAAAAATAAAAAAAAAAAATTTAAAGTGGGGGGAGTTGGGGAAATGACTCAGTGGGTAAGAAAGCTCATTGTGCAAGTATGGAAATCTAAGTTCAAATCCTAGCACCCATGTCAGAAGCTAAACCTGGGACCATGGTGGAGACAGACTGGAGCTTCCTAGCCTACCAGCCTAGACAGCACAGCTGGCTTCTGATTTGGTGAGAGACCTGTCTCAAGGCCATAAGGCAGACAGCAGTACCATCCTTTGGCCTTGTACACATGTGTGCATGCCCTGTACAGACATACCTCATGCCACAGACACTAAATGAAGAAGCAGCTTTCACCTCAGATGTAGAAGTCTCACGCTATTCTTTCCATCTGAGCAGAGAGCGGGGCTCTGGGAGGAATATGTCACATGCCTAAGATGCTAGTGTCCCCGTGTCCCACCTCTTTCCAGCCAGCACTGGCCAATGTGAGGACAACAGGAAGCCAGGTTGGTGAGAACCGGATGTTTTCATCTGACAACAAGTTTTAATGAGGCCTTATTCTCAGGAGAATTTTTATGGAAATATGTTTATTTTTTAAAATTGAGTAGAGTTGCAACTCTATTTTCCAAAGGAAGAAATAAAGTAGGGAATGGGGCCAGTGAGGTAATGGGGTCTCTTTTGGTCCATTTTATTTTTTTTGGAAACCAATGTCTCTGAAAGCATTTTCCATGCCTCCTCTACAGTGATAGTTTTCCTTCTGATCAATCCTAATATGGCCGGGGCTTCCCATGTGACTGGACTGTTCCTCCATTCTTACTCCTATGGACTTAATAATGTTGTGCCCTCTCTAAAGATTTCCAGTTGGTTTTTGTAATATATATATTGCCTTGCCTCCTGTAAATATTAGACAGAGATATGGACCAGAGATAAAAGGATGATATCTGGGATGTTTGGGTAGGAATTAATTATCTAAATATGAAATTGAGGCAGAAACTATGGGAATGTCAGACTCTCTGTGTAACTGTGGGGGGAGTGAATGACTGATCAGTAAAGGAATATGGAATCTACTTCTGTACTCAGCACACGCGGCATGACTGAATGGCGTGGGCTAAGTGCGCTGGGGATATCTGTATCTGCACAGTGAACAGCATGCCTGTGGAATCGGTGAGGACATGGGCCCAATGGGAACAGAGCTGTCACTCACAGCAAATGTGTGTAGTCCCACTGAGGATGTTCAAGGCAACATTCCACAACAATGGATATGCTAAAGCACAGCCACTAACTATGGGACTTGTGGAACATTGAACTAGAACTCAAGTAGCCTACTGGAACATTAAACTAGAACTCAAGTAGTCTACGGACTGAGTTTATAATTGTCTTCATCTGAAACAGATTTCAGCAAATTTCAGCATAAATCCACATAAAGCTTGTGGCGACCGTCTGTCTCAGCAGCACAGCTTTATGAGATCGCTTCTTTAATGCTGTCTGCTGAACCTAGAGTTCACTGTGGTCCTCGGCAAGACAGGGGCAGCGTCCCTAAGGCCGAGAGCCTCTGCAGAAAGCAAGAACAGGCAGGAAGCAGCCCTCTGACCCCTGGGATAAATGAAGCCAAGCTCTGCATTCATCTCAACATCCATGCCTGCTTTAATCCCAGCACTCAGGAGGCAGAGGCAGGCAGATCTCTGTGAGTTTGAGGCCAGCCAGGTCTACAAAGCGAGTTCTAGGACAGCCAGGGCTACACAAAGAAACTCTGTCTCAAAAAGCAAAGCAAAAATAAAAACCCCCCACAAAATCAAAGGAAACAAACAAACAAACAAAAAAGAGTTCTTGCTGTAGTTTTACATCCTGTCCACTCCCCAGCACTGACCAGCCCAGAGCTAGACGTATGAGCCAGGTCTCTCTGACTTCCTCACAGCTGTCCTTTCATGCCTGACAAAACCAGCCCTGTGCCTAGGCCAATGTCCCAGCACACACCAGCCTGGTGGTGGCCTGGAGCTAAGTGGAATTTAGCTCAGGGTAAAGATATGTTACAAATTAAACGTTGCTGTCGGTATGTAAAGCTGCAATAAATAGAAACGGAGTTCCATCAAGGACGGAATTAAGCCTTAAGTTTAAACTCCACAGCACTGTAATTAAATCTTCGCCTGTAGCAAGCCATTCAGGGGAGATTAAAGGAGCGTGGGGGGAAGCAGGAGTTTGTTTGCCTTACCTTGCTCCCCACAATTTATAAGTCTGAGCTACCAAAAGCTAGTGGTCCTGCCCCCACATCCAGCTCCCAATTAAAAACACAGTTTGAAAACCTTTAGGAGGCCTGAGGGGCCCCTTTTACAGAGGGCTGCCCCTTCCCCCGTGCCTCAGTCCATGAACAAATTAAAAAGTATTACCTGGTCCCCTGATGGTCCCCTGAGCTGACACGGTGTTTTCATTAATACATCATTAGAGTAATGGCATTGTGCTGGCATTTGGATTTCCAAATGGCTGGCACTGCAGCTGCTACAAAGAAAAGCTTCCGAATACTTCCTTCTAAAGGGAAAATGGAAGACAAACCTCAGTTCCTTGTTCTCCTGTGTGCACCCATTGTATCCCAATCCCAGTCTTCCAAGGCTGGTTCTCCTCCTTGTCTCCTTGTCTCAACTTCCACTGTTTTGCCAAGTCAACCCTACAAAACTTACTCTAACCAGAACCTTAACTCCCAGAGCCAGCGAGTATTTTCAGTTCCCTGAGTTCAACTCCCCTCCCCTCCCCGACAAAGGGGGGTGTGGGTCTCTGTGTCTGGAAATACATCATTCTGTGTAAAAGCCCTCTGAGGCCTGAAGGTGAAATGTACATTCTGATTTTCTAGACCGTGAACTGCTACCTCATAGACAATAATGGATTCATTCTGGTGTCTGAAGACTACACACAGGTGAGTGAGGAAGCATGCCCAACTCCACGAAAAAGGATCAGCTGACCCTCAGTCTGAGGTGGGGACAAACTATGGAGTTAAGACTTGGATATGAGGCAGTGTGTGATTATGTGAGGCAATAGCCGGTTGTAAACCTCATTTCTCTCAGAATGTCACAGACTACTTCTCAGTAGTCCTCAGAACGTTTTTTGCCTCCTGGTGTGGAGCTGGCAGGGAGGCAGAGGCCAGGGTCTGTTCTGGTACTCATAAATGTTAAATTCACAGGATTCTTTGCCTCAGAGTTGTCTGAGCTACAAAAGAAAATTTTCCTGGGGCTAAGGTGAGGGATCAGTGGGTGAAGCACCTACTTGAGTTCAAATCCCCAGAACCCATGTAAAGCTGGGTACCATGCTGGGCACCTGAAGTCACGGTGCTCCTTTGGTAAGATGGGTGGCAGAGACAGGGAAGTCCTAGAAGTTTGCACATGCGACCAACAAAGAATGACAGTCTGGACAAGATAAAAGCAGTCATCAATACAGCTGTGCTGTGGGACATGCAGACACACACACACACACACACACACACACACACACACACACACACATACACTAACTTATAAACACGTGCATGCATGTGTTCATGCACACATATACATACGACACTCACAAGTGCATGTGTACATTCACCACACACAGATACACACATGTACACACGCACGCACACACAATATGGATTTTTAAAAACCAATTTTTGTCTGAAGGTTGGAGGTGCTTTAAGACTTTGGGCAACTTTAAGAAGATTTTTTTTCTCCTTCTGATATTTAACCTTCATGCACATACCCATACACACACGAACTTTCTTTAAAATCATCTGAAAGGAGTCAACAATTTGATAGGCCCATTCATGCCCAATAAATTAGTTCATTGTTTTAAACATGGTTCTGTAAGATCTGAGCATAGGGATAGGGACTTCAGAAAATGACTTTTTGATTCCATTTCTGCTCTTCTCCCGAGAGCGTTTAAATGTACCCCAGGCTCCTGATGCCCACAGTCTCAGTGGTGAGTATCATGGGACATTGGGTAGGATAAATGAGCCCATGAAACAAGGCCAGTCTCTGAGACAGCTAGAAAGCCCAGCAGCCTGTAGTAGCCTGCCTGTTTGAGTCAGAGGAACATGGAGACACTGAAGAACCCAGAATCCTTGCTTGAAAGAAGGAGTTCTGTCACTCTCCCACAGCCACCCACACAAGGCTGAGATAATTCTGGGCTCAGGAGGGATGGAGTGCCTTCTCCCACAGTAAACCCTGGCCTGCCCAGAAAACCACTCAGCAAGCCATGGCTCCTGCAGGGAACCTTTCTCCCTCCTGAAATAGGGAGCCCGCCAGCCTGCTTGGTTCAGGCTTGTTTGATGTTGTCTGGCTTCCTGCACCCCAATTAGGATAATTCTTCTCCATCTGACAGCCAGCTCCATTGGCACTGGCATATTTACACACATAAAATACCTATGTCCTTGTAACAGCAGTGGCACATGCCCGCAGAGCATGTAAGCATTTCCAAACGCCCCTTAAGTGGGAAGGGAAGTGCTTGATATTCAATAAGAGAAATGTTTCCTTCCTCCTCCTCTCCTTCCTGACTCTTTTTGCTGAAGTGTGCAAACACACACACACACACACATACACATCTTACTGCCTACAAACCCTGGAAAACATGATCAAGGTCACTAAGCTAAGTGCAATGGAATTGGGGTTTGGCTAACACCTCGCCTAAGGAACGAATGTAATCACACTCTTACTGTAATGCCACCTCCTTCCCCTCCCAAGCTACACCCAGAATAGAGATGGGGGGTGGTCTCAACTGCTCTACGCTGGCTCATTCCAGGATGCTAGCAGAAGGCTGCTGTTGCAAGCCTTGCTCCTTCACAGTGTTTGTGCCCTCACCCATAGGACACTTCTATCTTAGTGACTCCCGAAGGCCAGAGAGCATGCAGGAGGATGTTAGTCATTCACTCTACCGAGCAAAGTTTATAAACCTCATCACAGCCAGAAGTAGACATGCCAAAGCTTTAGCTTAGCAATCGCCTGAAGATGGCACCGGGTGAGGGGATAGGTCTTCAGAGGGATGATGAAGTTATGTTCTCTTCCCAAGATACTGGGCAGTCTTCGTCCTAGTAACTAGATTAAGAATCTAGAGACAAAATGAGACCATTCTTCAGAAAGTGATTTTGAAAAAGGATGGATTGTGAGAACTTTTTAGGGCATAGGAAGTGGACTCTTGTATTTTCCTAAGCAGATCATCTCGGCATTATAAACCATTATTTTTATTACAGCTTAGGAAGCACTTTCAGGTTTTCATTTTGTCTGTATGTAGTAGCATTTTAATCAGAAAGGATTATGTCCAGATTACTGCCTGCCCTGTCCAAGAGTGTGTGTGTGTGTGTGTGTGTGTGTGTGTGTGTGTGTGCACACGTGCATGCACATGTGTGATCTTGTATACATACACGTTTTAATTTTTTCATTGAGCACATGTTCTGCAACATCCCCTGTGTACTGTGAAGACTTCCCATCTGCTCACTGGTTTTGTTACCACACAGCTACTGGACTGCTACAGACATTCCCATTTTTCTGTAACCGAAGTCCGAAATACCTGCCTCTGCTTTATCTCAGTTCCAGCACACACACACACACACACACACACACACACACACACACACACACACAGAGAGAGAGAGAGAGAGAGAGAGAGAGAGAGAGAGAGAGAGAGAGAGTCAGTCTGCCTGTATTTCTCCCCTGCTGTTTGGATGTGTTCTATTTCTACTTTCTTCATGGACCTTCTTGTCTTCCTACAGACTGGAGATTTTTTTGGTGAGGTGGAGGGAGCTGTGATGAGCAAGTTGTTGACAATGGGCTCCTTTAAAAGGTAAGGACTGGGTGGTTGGTGCTCTCGGTTTACCTGAGTAGAAAAAAACAAAACACAACAAAGACAGCCCGGGCATGACTTGTTTTCTCACTTCAGAGCTTTGCACTGAGATGGTACACTTTGCGCCCGTGCTGGTCTTTCAGATTGAGCTCCTCACAAGTTTTCTGTCTCTTCAGCATGGAGTCCGTCGGAGGCCAGTACTGAGATGACAGCATAGTCAGTTGATTCGGTCACCAGCAAAGGGAGAAAAGTTCCTGCCTGAGCAGAGAGGAGGCATGGATTTGTCTCACAAGCCAGGACCACAAGATAGAAGTCGAGGGTTCAGGAATGGAAGGTGATACAATTTTAGGAAATCAAGGAAAGTTCTCTCAGCCTTCTCCTGAGCAAGGTCCATTGAAGTCCACTGGTGGAGACATGAGTGTTGCTGAATTTCATAGGGAACTGGTCCCCTGGGCAAAGTTTGGATAAGACAGCTTCCCCTTGGCCCTGTGCACCTCGAGGCTATACCAGCTCTGTTCCTGGGAATGCCTAGGCCCGTGAGGAAAGCCTGGAATGGGTATCAGGGACTCTCCTAGAAGTCGTTCCCTCCCTTGGCCTCCCAGAAAGAACAAAGGCCTTTGAAGCAGAGCTGTCATGGATATATTTGAGACTCTTAAGTATATAATAGCAGGAAGTGCAAGGAAGGCCCTGCAGCTCTCCTTCAAGACCCATGGCACCTCCATGCCAGGCTACTTCATGACTTCTCCTGTAGCTGAGTGGTAAGGAAGTGCTAACTCGGGAAATCAGACTTGGAAGCCGGTCAAAAGAGCAACTGAGCACTGTGCTAAGAGCAGGGGATTAAAAAGAGGATGAGCCAGTATTTGAAACTCGGGCTTATCTGTGCCCAACAGGGGTGTGGGAGGAAGAAATACTCTAAAACGTGGCCAGGGGCCAGCATTTCGGCCGTCTCTGCCGTCTCTAACACTCCCTTTCCTTGACTAAAGCAGACACGCACTCCTGCCTGCTTCGAGCTCCATGACTCGAGCATGTTGGTCTTCAACACGAGGACTTCTCACCTGGGCCCGGCTTTGAGCTCTTGTGCAATTTTCTGTGACTTCTGCAGGTTTTCTGAAAACAGCTCCTGGATGGGTGGCCATTGAGGCCCAGCTGCTTCTGCCTACCTTTCTATCACTGTGTACATTTTGTGTAATGTCAACTTGTTTTTCAACTCTGGGGGGCAGGAGACACACAATGAAGAATAACCATGCATGTGTTTCTCATTTAAAAGTATGCTTTTCAACTCCTTTCACAACTGCCCCCCCCCCCAGATGTTTGCTTTAAATTGGTAGGAGAAAGAGAAAAGTTATAATGGAATTTGAAGGGATTGCTCTTCTCCTTGATGTGGGATAAGTATGGTTGGCATGGATCTCCAACTTCCTTTTATTGTCACACTAACCAACATCTTTGAGGGAAAGGAAGGGCTGTCAGCCTGACTGAGTTAGGACAGCAACTACTGCCCTCTAGGAGCTACATGACAGACCCCATGTGCCTCTTCAGAGGGCTCTATCCCTCTGGGATGGTGAGAGATGGGTAGCCAGGCTCCAACACTGACTAGCTGTATGACTTAGAATATGTCCACTGACTAGACCAAGATTGAGTTCTTGGTGTGGAACATGAAGATGATTAGTAACTCCTTCCAAGGGTGACCGGCAGAGGGGGTGAGGTAATAATAAATATGGCATTCTCAACACGTGCCTGGTATCAACTAAGGACTCAAAAATTTCTAACTGCTGCTGTGATCCTTGTTGATCTTGGCTCAGTCATGGTTTTGCTGGCTGTGTGGCACCGGTTCATGTCTCCCTTCTGACACCTGGTGATGGTTGTCTAGCACTGAGTACCATAGTCCTCGAAACCAGACACAGGTGCCTGTGGCCTTTCCTTATCCCCTGTTCTCTGAAAGCACAAGACTGATAGCTCTTCGGTTCAGGAAAGATGTGGATTTCAGGAACAGTGGGAAGGTGTAGCTTTCTGGGCCACTGGGACAGAAACCACCCTGCTAGGTGAAATCATGCCCACAGAGGGCCACACTGGCTTTGGAGGCACAGTATACTCTGGTAGGACCAAGGGCAGTGTATCTAACTGACTTTCTTTTCAGTGCCTTGGATCTTGCCGCTGGCACAAGGATTCTCCTTTTGATCAGCTTCTATTATTTCATGAGTATCATTCACAAGAGACAAGGTCATCTCCAGCAGTGAGCTGAAAGACAAATGTCTCACATCCCTCCATCTTTGGTTAGTACCCAGATTGGACTTGCAGCCCCTCCATCTGGGGAGCAATGCTTGCTATACTTGTTTAGATTCAACTTTAACAAATGAAGCAGCACCTAGGAAAGCTCTGGAGACCTCCTCGAGTGTCTGGGGGGTTCCAGAGGTGTTATTGAGGGCCCTGACCTAGCTGATGGATTCCTCCCTTGATTGATTCCTAACAGGCACCATTATTAGCAGCTTCTCACAAGTAGGAGGATGGAGCAGGTAGGGTCATTTGATGGTGGTGGTGGTGATGATGGGGTGTCTCTTGGAGTTATAGCTTGCCCTGGCCTCTTCCAGTATTCCTTTACTGTGCTTCCTGGCTGTCCTAGTATGAACTGCTCTATTCCACCCTGCCCTTCCCACTGGGATGGACTGACCTTTCTGAAGCCAGGAGCCATAATGAATCCTTCATCTGTTAACTTACTCTTCGTGGTATTTAGTCACAGCAATGCAACAGTCCACAATCTACTTACCTCAAAGGCCTTTGCTCTCATTGGTTTGCTTGTTACCTGTTGCCCAATGGCCATTGCCCATGGCAGTACCATCAGAAGGAAATAGCACTCGCACTGGGGTCTGTGATTTCTTGGGCCTTTGATTCCTGTGAACAACTAAACCGCTCACAAGGCATGTGATACAGTTCCACAGCAGTCTGTGAGACCCTTTAAGGGCAAAATGCCTCACGATTGGTCACTTTAGCTGAGTCTTTAGCCTGAATCTGTCCCACCAACTCTCCTATGACCTAGGGCCCAAGGGCCAAGAGCAGATGCATCAGCAGTGTTGGGAAAAGGAAAGAAGAAAACGTTCATCTTCCTCCACACACCCGTCGGTTGGACCTCCATCTTGGTCCTGTTCTCCTGGCTTGTTCCTTCCTTCCTTCCTTCCTTCCTTCCTTCCTTCCTTCCTTCCTTCCTTCCTTCCTTTCTCTCTCTCTCTCTCTCTCTCTCTCTCTCTCTCTCTCTCTCTCTCTCACCTACCTTTCTTTTTTCTATTCATCCACCCATCCATCCATCCATCCACCCTTCTATCCATCCTTCCTTCTTCCCTTCCTTCCTCTCTTCTTCTCACCCTCATTCCTCTCCTCTCCCTCTCTTCCTCCTTCCTCCTCTTCCCCTTTCCTTCTGTCATTCCACACTGTAGCCTAGGCTGGCTCTGAAGCCCCAGCCTCCAAAGTGCTGAGGTGATGTATGTGCACCACTTCATGCCACGCAGATCACTCTTCCTTAAACCTTCCAACAACTTCATGAAACAGGACCAATTTCCCAGTAGCAGGGCCAAGAGCAAACTAGAGATGTAGGACCTTTGTTTGAAACTTTGTAGACTCTTGTCAGCAGTGCATTTAAGCAAGTATGAGCCTTCATAAGTGTAGGGCTGTTTGGTGATTCAATCTACAGGCCCATGGGGCCAGCCTCAGGGATACAGGGATAAATTTCTATTTATGGAGATGAGAAGGCTTGGAAAGACCAAGAACTCAGCCCTAGTCTCTGTGGCAGAGCTGAACTCCCACGTCCTGTAGTGTGGACAAAGCAAGACTTCTCTGCCCTCTGCCCTTGACCTGTCTACAGTGGTGCTGTGGTGTCTGCACATCTGGTGGTGTGCAGAGCTGAATGAAGATGTTGACTGAGCAGTGTCTTATCTGGAGAGAAGTTTTAGGCTGGGAGACCTGGTGAACGAATGATGAGATCAATCAGTTGACATTCACACGTCTCCAGACCTATGATGCCCGCAGGCTGCACTTTTTTTTTCTGATCTGTCACTCTGTGCCAGGTCAGCTTTTTGTATTCCAGAGAACTTCAAACACTTCTTTGTTCTTATCACTGATAGTACATGGACTCCCTGATTGGTGACTCACTGCGGGTTTCTTATCCTGGCTGTTTTCTTTTCCACACAGCTTTCATTTGCTACCATTTTTTTTCTTCAGCAAAATGATCTAAAATTTAGACCCTAAGTGAAGTTCTCACATAGCCATAAATAAGAGCTGAATGGGATAATGTAAGGTATGTCCCCAGCTTGAAGGTGTACTTATGTCATAGCCTGTGTTCCCAGGCTTGGATACTCTGATTGTCACCATAAGATAAACCTCTTGTAGGACACACACACAGACACACACAACAGTTGCCATAGTGGGTCATGTCACCAAGCCAAGATGGGGGTTAGCCCATAACCAGCTGCCTCCTCCACATCTTCCGTCCCTCTTTTCAGACAGAGATGTTAGGTTGATTCCTTCCTACCTAGAAGGGCCTGGGGGCACTCCCGGCCTTCCAGTGCTACACCGCCACCCTCCCTTGAGTGAGTTGCCACCACTGTGCCAGAAGCACTGAAGGGAGGTAGGGCAACACTGGACGGTGGTTTCAGTGGGGAGACACTGTGACTGCAGGTTTGGTCATGGCAGTTCACAGTGCATCCTGTTCATAGCTTGCTGGATCAAGAAGCAAGGCAGGGCTTTAACCGGCATGGCCCACTCCTGTGGCCAATACCTACCACCTAGGCCTTATGTCCCAGCCAGACCAGGACCTCCAAACATGTCACCAACTGCAGATCAAATATTCAAACAGAGGAGCCCGTGGGAGACATTACACATTCAAACCAAACCAGGAATGAAGAGATCCATGTTTCATGCATATGGTGTCTTCTCTCCCAGGCACCCTAATGGGTCTCCCTAGGACAGTGGTTCTCACCCTTCCTACGGCTGAGACTCTTGAATACAGTTCCTCATGTTGTACTGACCCCCAACCATAAAATTATTCCCTTGCTACTTCATAACTGTCATTTTGCTACTGTTATGAATGTTATTACAATGCTATTATAATGTAAATACCTGTGTTTTATGATGGTCTTAGGCAACCCCTATGAAAGGCTATTTGATGGCCAAAGGGGTTGTGACCTACAGGTTGAGAACCTCTCTTCTAGGATCTGCCACCCCAGAACAAAAGCAAAACACCAGGTCTACAGAAAGAAAGAAGGGGTTTGGGCTTCATCTCAGGAAGGGCATCTAGCCACAGCAGACTAATTAGCAGATCATCAAAGAAATGTGGGTCTCCATTTCTCCTACTTCATTGTCATTCCCCCACCCCAGCCCTGAAAAGGGTGGAAGACAGTTCACCTGAGTCCCACTGCATTGGACTTTAGCTTAGGTAGGAAGTGCCAATTGTAAGAGGGACAAGTATGATTCTGAGGACATTTAAACCAGGGAGACGGAAGGAGAACACTGGAACAAGTTGCATGAGGAACTCAAGGAATTCAGAGCAGATCAGAACCAGGTACAGAGCAGGTCCTCACTGCAGGACGTGACAGCGATGCTGCTTACCCAGCATGAGGGACTTGAGGATTTTTCCCTGGGACTTTTGTGCCTATCAAATATTCCTGTATTGAATATCAAATATTCAAATATTCTGGAGAGACTAAGGCTCATCTTCTTTTGTTTTTCACATATCTAATTCTGCTTGAAGCCAGAGAGAACCATGATGGACACATTTGGCCTATAGCTTGCAGGGAAATGGTCTGTGGGCAATTAATTTGTGTGTTTTGAAGCTGCCAATGGAACCTACCTCTATCTTGTCAACTCTTATCCCTGACCCCCTCATCCCATTCTTTCCTTATCCGTGCTGGACACACCATGCCTAGGCTTGTCCTCCCTCCACCGACTCCCGCGCAAAAAAAAAAATTCATAAATATATTTACCAAGATGCTTAGTAATTGAAATCGCCTTTCTAAGTGTTAACACATCCAGGTAGAATTGAAAATGGAGGCCCTTCTTCCCTCTGGCCACAGGAGAGCTAGGATCTTTCCCAATCTTCAATGATCCCGTTACATTTCAGCCCTCAACCCAGCCTTGGAGTTGAGCAAGTGAGAGAGGAGATGGCTGCTCTTCTTTCTGGCCCACTGTTCCACCAAAGCCTGATGCATACATAGCAGCTCCTGTAATGAACGTAATGGCTTCTGGGCTTTCTGCTAACCTGGCCACTTCCACAGAAGTTTGCTTTGCCAGGGGTGGCATGGAAGGGAACAAGGAGACAGATGGGCTTGAATAAGTGTGTTTTAGGGCCAAACTTCTGGAATGCAGAAACATGAAGATTCCAAGAGGCCACTCTGTAAACCTCACAAGCTGCTGCAGCAATGGCTGCCTCATAGAACACAGACTCTGGGCAGGGATATCACATGACTGCCCTTGCTTAATCTCCATAACAATCCCAAGAGGAAGCCACTACCATTTCATTTGACCAAAGCAGTGCCAAAATGGAGGTGCTAGGATTTCAGTATTTTCTAAGTGTACCCATAGGATTGAGTGGGGATAATGGAATTGAGCTCAGAATGTGTTTTTCTGGTCTCCACTGGTCTTTTGCTAGGTAGGAGTGGAAGAAATTTTTCCCGGAAGTTATCTTTGTTGGTGTTGTTCATTTATTTTAACCTTTAAGCTTACCTTGTCTCAAGAGCTACTGGAGATTTACAATCTTGCCTTGGGACCCTGTGTTAGTCTGTGTGAGCCCAAGACAACCACTTTGTTTCCTACATTGGCTTTTAAACACAATGCCATTCGATGGTTTGGGAAAGGTACATGCCAGCCACTGTCTCTGCAATCCAGGTTGGCAGAAAGAGATTCATAAGGTCCATAAAAGTTCAAAAGACTGAGTTTATTATTTGTCCACCAAAATTTGCTTTAATACATTACACGTTTATTAAGCAGCCTCCCTTGCAATACTTCTGCTCAATTGGATGGCCTCATCAAACTTCCAAGGCACCTGGGCAAAGTAAACAAGGAAATACCTGGGTAGTGCTTATCAATAGAGTAGCTAGGCATTGGGAGACTAACTCTGTCTCCTCCATACCTGCTCTACTGAATGTAGTTCCTCTGAAGAGTGAACCCAATTTCCAATGATCTCTACTTCATAAAATCCTCAAGGAGTCATCAATGGCTTTGTTCACTGGTGGACTCAATATTTGGGGAGATTCTTGGGGGGCAGAGGGACTATGGAAGGTGAGTTCTGGTTGAAGGAAGTGAGACATCTGAATCATGCCTAAGAAAGACAGCTCTTAGCCCTGCCCCCTCCTGCTAGTCTCAGCCTCTTGGATGTCATAACGTGAGCAGCTTTCTTCCATGATGCCCTTGTGCCTTGCCACAGGCCTGAAACCAATGGCATCAGCACACAGTATACAGAAGCCGCTGACAGGCAATCTGAGATAAATACTCCCTGCTTTTAACTGTTTCTCTCCAGTACTTGTCTCTGTGATGAAAATTCCGCCTAAGGCATGTGGGAATAACCTTGAGCCTGGCTTCAACTTCCTTCACCTTAGCTCCCCACTCTAGTTCATGTCCCATGCCCCTGACCTTGAGGAGAATGCCAGTATTCCTGGGAGAAAATTAGAGCTTTGGTCTTTTGGATACCCTAAGCACCTGACAATAGTTAACCGATTGCATCCCAAGTGAAGGCCACACTGCCTCCTGAGCAACACGGCAACACATAGCTTATGAAGTGTGCTCCTCAACAAAGCTGGTGCTGAGTGGGTAATCTTCAGCTAACTGGAAGGCAACATGGCCTGGCTGAGGTAAATTCCTGGCTCCGGTATGAGTGTGCTATATGGAAATGACAGTGTCTTGTGGGGAGGTGCTTCAGTGGGATGACCTGATGATGGACCTTGGGGCAAGAGAGACAACTCTTCTCTTGTTTAAGAATTTCCTGTGCACTTGCCTATGAGAGTGACCCCTATGGAGTGTGCTTTCAAGCTCAAGAGAAGAAAACATTTTTATATGCTGCTTCAGGTCAGTCACTTTGCTTCTTAGAGGTTTAGATTCAAAACTGCTTAATGACACCCCAAGATGAGTCTTATGTCGAAGGCTCCTCTGCTCATGCTTCCATGGCTGTGTTTATAAAAATTAAACTGTTTCAAGATTGGTTTTAGGCTATTTAGCCATTGGGGGGGTGCACTGCTATGATTAGGCATTATTATAGGCAAGTTTCCTGGACTTGTGGCACATAGTAGATGCTTAATAAATGTTTGTCCCATAGTTGCTAAAGCAGTCTAAATGAGCTCAGCTTACCACTTTAAAAGTCAACCTGCTATAGAAAAAAAAAATGACTTGGTTGGGATTTTTTTCCTAGTGAAGGAAAAGAACAGTAGCAGCAAAATGACTGTTACAATGTCCAAGTAGACCACCCTGTCCAGGGTGAGTGGCAGGCTGTGCTCTGGCTACTCAGAGCTGCTGCTCAGGACTCTGAAACTCGGTGCCTACCTCCGTCAGAGTTTCAAAGAGCCCCATCTAGGGAGTGGGTTCCTTCCTTCACGAATGACAAGGTCTCGGGCTGTGGACAACCATGGTTGAAGTGGTCTGGTGATGAAGTCATGGGAATTAAGGCATGTTATCTGTCATGAGGCTACGTTCCCAGAGCTGAGCTCCATAGGGCTAGGCGTCCTTCTCAGGGCTTATTTTAGAGCCGAATGAAAGCAGGCAATTATCTTGTTTTGTGACTATAATCAGCAGAACAGGATGCAGGTAGCCACAAAGTGGAGTTATTTAAAACAGAAAAAAAAAGGAAAGAAAAAAATCAATTCCAAAAGAGCAATAATCTGAAAGTCAGTCTCTCTCTCTCTCTCTCTCTCTCTCTCTCTCTCTCTCTCTCTCTCTCTCTCTCTCTCTCTCTCTCTCTCTCTCTCTCTCTCTCTCTCTCTCTCTCTCACACACACACACACACACACACACACACACACACACACACACACACAATCTGGTTAAAGATGTCAATGTGTGGAGAAGACAGGGAGGGTGACTCTCTGACCTCTTTGGGAACAGTCCTATCAGACAGCCCTCTCCCCCATCCATTTGCAATGAGAGGCAGGTGCTCAGGCCTGGAAGCTTCCCCACAGTGATTCATTTCACCCTCAGCATGTCAGCTGGGGTCTCTGGAAAAGATCTAGGGAGAATCCTGAGCTTCCAGCCATCTGTCAGTGAGGAGATTACCATGGTTACCACCAGCCAGCTGGTCTCATGAGCCAGCTGGTTCATTCTGACTGGGGGTGGTGGGACTGCTCAGTAGCCCCTCAGCTGGAGGCAGAAAATGATCCTGCACTTTGGTTCTGAGAACCTATCTTGGGCAGCATTTGTTATGAAAGTCCAGTGAGAGCCTGGCATGGATAGAGGTGTGAGTCGGGTGTTTCTGAGACTCTCTCAGAACCTACTTCTGAAAAGAAGGCAGAGTGGAGTGGATTCAGATTGGTCCTCAGCTCATTCTGGCTCTGTTCCTGGTTAGCTGTGTGGACTTAAACATGTTAGGCTGGCTGAGGCTTAATTTGCACCTTTGGCAAATGGGGTGATATGCTTTGAAGATTATGGTCGCTACCTAGGATCCACCCAATAGCAGCTTCTGTTACCACAGTCCTCAGCTCAGAATGCAAGGATGGAAGTTGCTATAGCAGGTTTCCCTCACCCCAGCTTCAGGGGTGGGTACCCTGAACTGCAGTAACAAATATGGTTGCTTGCCAGTGAGCTCTCCATCCTCTGCCCTGCTGATTGAAGCTAGAGCCTAGACTTCACCAAGGGTAGTGTGTGACTGACTCAAGGTTATTGTTTCTATTTTCATAAACAAAGCTGCTTGTTTGCAGGAAGAAAAAGGTAGACAAAGAGGAGGCCGTTTTTTGATGGGAAGAGTTACATACTGTGCCATCCCTCTGTGCCACTGGTTAGAGCTGACCTCTACTGCAGTTTGGTCAGAGGTGGCCAGTTTTCTTTTGGTACCCATACATGAATCTGTACTGTCTCCAGCAAGTTGTCCCCAAAAGGTCTGTACATGATGCCTTGGGGCTTACTTAGGTGAGATTGTCATCAGGCAGTAATTCATGCATTTGCCGTGGGAAACAATTTCTTTTCCATCATCTGTACTGTGCTAGGGGTTAGGGGAGTGAGGGAGGTGAGAGGCGGGTACTGCTGGCCACATAGAGCAGCCATGTTGTATCAGAGTATTCTTTCTAAGCATAGCAATAAGCGCACCCAGTGTTAAGCAATGGACTGTTTTAGAAAGGAATTCTTGTGGGGAGAATTCTACACCAACATATAGGAGCGGATGTATTAAGCTATTTGAAATCTCTCCATGTCAGGCTGGACTTTGGTGGTCTCATCTTTGGACTGCCAGGAATTGAGGGACACTGAAGGCCAGATGGGGATCTATGCTTCTGACCACTTCTGAGATAAAGCACATGCTCCATTCACCTTTATGCAGTCAGAGTTTTTCTGTGTCCTACCCCATCCTCAGCCACTCAGACCCAAATAAACACACAGAAGCTTGTGTTAATTAAAACTGCTGGGCCATTACCTCAGGCCTACCACTGACTAGCCCTTACATTTAAACTCAGCCCATTTCTGTTAATCTATATGTCGCCATGTTTTCTGTAGCTTTACCTGTGTGCCATTACATGCTGCTCCCTGGATGGCAGGCTGGCATCTCCTGACTCAGTCTTCCTCTTCCCAAAATTCTCCTTGTCTGTTTATCCTGCCTATACTTCCTGGCTACTGGCCAATCAGCATTTTATTTATCAACCAATCAGAGCAACACATATTCACAGCATACAGAACATCCCAATAGCACCTTTAGTTTTTCAAAATTGTCAACTAGAAACTAAAATACCTTAGACAACTAACTATACAGTGTTCCTGGGGCTGGTAGCTATACTCTTATCAGCAATGGAAACAAAGTATCCACATTCCTGTTTCATCTACTATGCTGTTTTCAAACAAGGATTCCATACTACTGGAGTGATAACATTGAGTGAGTCGTAGTCAATAAGGCACCAGTTGTCCTCCTCCTCTCACTTTGGGCATTGACTCAGTCCTGGTCTGTTTCCTGGTACATGGGAACAGGCAAGTGGCCCTGCCATTTTGTAACCTAAAATGGCTCTTTCTGGATCTCATCTAACAAATAGATGCATCCAGAGACCCAGATTCAATCAGAGTAGCCTAGGGAGTGCAGTGCTTGATGCAAACTGTTCTTGTTTTGAACTAAAGTGGGGAATTCATTTCAAGGTACATGGCTTTTTATCTCCCTGTGCTCTTCCAAACATCTTCATGCCCATCCTTTAAGCTCCGGTGATGATGTGACATGACAGTCCCAGTACATTCACTGTCATGCTCTATACCTCAAACGGTCTGACTTCTTTCTATTTGTGGCAACCACTCATGATGCTAGTGATCACTCACTCCCGGCCCTAAGCATCTTGTAGTGGCCATATGTTTTCATTTCCTGAAGCCTCTTTCTATTCTCCCTGTAGAGTCACCCTGTATGACTACCAAGCCATGTGTAGAGCCAACAAGGAGAGCAGTGACAGTGCCCATGGACTCCTGGATGTAAGTATGAAGCTGCCCCTCAGATAATAGCTGGGTACCTCTGCTGCCTTGGGGACATGTGGCTCAGACTTTAGGGTAATCAAATGTCCCTTATTCAAAACCAAGAACGTTTAAAGGTTATTTCCTGACTTTACTCACTAAGAGCTACTTCTGTTTAAACCCAGATCCAGGGATTATGTAAGTTAAAAATCAGGTCACAGTCTTAGCTGGATTAATGAACACCCCCCCCCCCCCTTTGTAGAGACAAGGAAAGAAGAAGCTTCACTGATTGGTACATAAAAAAATGAAAAGAATTTGGTTTTGTTCAACAGAAATTGTCCTTCTGGAAAGCTCAATCACTGTATGATGAGGATCTGAGTGTGGGTCCCCAGTACCCACAGGAAAGCCTAACATGGTGGTACACATCTGTAACCCAGCACACAGCAGATGTAACATGGAGTCAAGCAGATCTCCACCACTGTCTGGCCAGCTGGAATCTGTCTCAAAAACCAAAGTGAACTGCAGCTGAGGGAGACATCTGCCATCTACCTCTGGCATCCTCACACAGGCACACACACATATAACTGAGCACCTTCACAAATGTGCATGTGCGTGTCCCCTGAGGATATCACAACCTAGTGTCAAGGCACACAGTGCTGTGTCCTTAAAACCTGCCTCCAGACTGCCAGAAATCAACCATTCCCAGTTTAAAACTGTAATTTGTAATGTACAGAAAATATCAGTTTGACCCTCAATTACTTGAAAACTCAGTTTTTTTCTTCCTTACGGTATTGCCATGTGATTTTGGAAATACTAAAATCCAACCAAAAATTTCCCTTAAATTGCAAGATTTCAAAGTCATCTTGCTACACTTTATTGGCCTCTGTGAGACAGGAGGCTTTACAAGGGAGGTATCCGAAACCAAATGTTTAACATGATCTTTCTTCACTGAGTGAGCAAGGGTCCCATAGTTTCTGAGCAGCCCCTGAGAGTTGGACTTTACAGAAAACAGCACTTAATGGGAACTGTAGAGGAACCATCACTTCTAATGGGGGCTTTTTGTATGGATACTGGCTTCCCTGCACTTGGTATGACTATTTCCAGATCTGAAATGTTCCCAAGATTGGTTTTCATCATTACTTTTAAGAAACTCCATGGCCGTCTCCTGATCTTTTGCTTTTAAATCTTAATCCCTATTTGCATAATCCTTTTGTTTGTTCAGCTATCCAGTTGGAGCTGGGTCTAACAAGTTCTGCGGGAGATCCTTTGCCCCTGGCCTCTGGCCAGCCAGTGCCAAGCTACACAGCCTATCATCTCAGCTCCACCTCCACTACCATCCCAGAGGGAGCAAAGACCCAGAATTAGCCCATGATCTGACTCCTGAGTCTTTGGGGGCAGGGGGAGGGGGCGATGGCTTTAATGCTGGAATGCCTAATGGCAAAACCATGTGGCTTTGAGACACATTTGGTTTTAAGAAATTGTTAAAAGTTAATATCTTTCTCTGACCCTAAACCTGGAGACGCAGAGTCCTCTGGTTCAGGGGCCTGATGGTGAAGACCTCACAGAAATCGGAGCAAGAGCCAAGAGCCGTACAACCTTGCAAAGCAGGGTGGATTGGGGATAAGCCCACTAGGTCTAGTTTGTTTGGCTGTTTATGCTGCTCTCTGCTGCTTTCTGGCTTGAGACAGGAACCTTTCAGCAACAGTTAGGGGACTATAGATTCGTTGTTGGTTTATTTTGAACTGCATAATTCCTCCATTCCCCATTCTGGTTCTTGTAATTAAAATACTCAGAGAGGAGGATTAGGCAGCTGTCGCCTCAGAAACCGAGAATTGGCACGTACTTCCCTCCACGGCAGCCACAGAAGGTGCTGAGGATTTTCTGGACCTGCTGTCTGGAGCCCAGCTCCGCCAATGCCACGGCCGCCTCACAAGTCTATACACCACTTACATATCTGGCATACCTAGGTACAAAGAGCCAACTGAGGGGGACATGGTATTTTCCAGAATTCAGGAAATTGAATTATCCACATAGGAAATATCACAGAGTAAACAATCCCACTGCTTTTTTTAATTAAAATATTCTGAAATAAAGATTAGGCTGTCAATGCCTTCTTTTATAGCATGCAGGGGATTTTCTGTGGGGATAAAATCACATGTTCATATGGTTATCATTTTTTTAAGTCCAAATATGTAAGTGCGAGAAAGGGCGGCCCAAATCCTACATAATTCATGGAAGGCATTAAAATCAAGTGTGTTCAATTTGTGCTTCTCTCAGTGAATGACACACAGTGATGGAGAACTTCGAGTCACCTTTCCAAAGGGGAGCGCTGCGAATTACCATTTGAAATTAGTTACATGATTCCAGCCCCTCAGCACCGGGCTGTGAAATATTAGCCCCAAGAGGGGGAAGGTTTAAGCATCCTTTGTTGAACTTCCTCCTTTCCCCCCAGTGATAACCCTTGTATTAGATCATGTTTATTTTACTTGTAAATCACATCTCACTACAGGGGAGTTCAAAGTTTTAAAATGTTAGTTTTGGGATACAGTATCCAAGCATTTTCTTTCTTTAGCTAGACCCTCCCTGGTTTTTTAACATGATATCCATCTCTCCAGAAGAATAACATTGTCTCTCTGTAAAGCCTGAAGTCAAACTACAAACTTCTTGTGTAATCCCTTGTTTTAATGGAATGACTTCTTCCCTTCAGCCCTATAACGCCTTCCTCTCGGCAGCCAAGTGGATAATGACTGAATTTGTCTTGTAAGTGCCATCCGCTGTCTCTTTTCCACACGTACCCCTGCTCCTCTGTTTCTCTGATAAAGGGAATGCGGACATGGTGCTCCTTGCTCTCAATAACCTTGGACCCACTGACCACCTCAAAGTACTGACCTCTGGGGACCACAAAGCTGTCTATTTTAATGTTAGTCATTCGAAACTGCTCTGTACGCCTGTGTGGCTGTTAAGCAGACTAACAGCTTATGATACACAAGCCAAATCTATTTATTGTGGTTACTGTTAAATTTAACACGGATGCCTAACTGTCTTAATGCTGCCTGGGTGGGCTGTGGTCAAGAGAACACACAACCAAGCTGTCCACTAGTGCTCTGATGTATTGGCTTGGGCGGGAGCCAAGTTTACATGGGCCACAGAAAGGGCTAGGGGCTCTACCTAGGTATGGGTTAGTAAGTTAACCTTATCAAATCGAGGCCCTCTTTTGAGGATGCCAGGTAACTCTGTGACTTAGGTCAGACTTGAAATATGACAGAGATGAAAACTTCCAGGTGAGATAGTGGACACATTGCAGCAACAGTGTATCCCTGAACAGCATGTTGACCAGGAGACTGAGCAACCTGCACCAAACTGTCCCTCTCCCTTTCTCCCAGCCAGGATCCAGTGCGATGGGGTTAAGGCAAATCCCTTGCCATTTGGTGAATTGACATGGTATATTTTCTATTTTTTGCTTTACTGCAATCTATATTAATTCTATAATGTTTATAAATCCAAAGGCAAACAAGTGTTCTGTATATGGAAGAGATGGAAGACACATCAAGGCTAGTGGTAGGATTTTGATGGAGAAGTACTTGTTAGGGATAGTAACCATGAATATGATAAGTAAGTGAAAAGTATTTGTTTGATCTATTGCCATTCATTTAAAAGAAGGTGATTTCTATTGTCTTTATACCCTTTACTATGAATTGAAATATTCTGAGTTTTCTGAAGTTGGATTATGGCACAATTTCATTAAAAGTTTGACCCACTCTTTGCCCCCATACACAGATATAAACACATTTGCTGAACCCATCCTATATTGCTGCAGACCATGGTTCTGACCCAGAAGAATGTTCTAAGTTCTGAAATAAGGCAAAAGGCCCTTTAGAAATTGGCTATTTATTGTGGAATAAAACCAGGTGTTATTATGAGTAAATAAAAGTGAATTACTAGAGGCTGAGTTCTGACCAAACAGCAGACATTTCTCAACTAAAAACCCTTCTCAATGAGGAGACCATGATCTCAGGGCTATGCTGGCACTGATGGTAAAATAGCTTTTTCCAAGTGAGCTTAAACCTAGTGGCAATTCAATGGGAACTCAGCCAGCCATGGTAGTGCCTCCAAAGTGCAATGTTATTATTTCAAATGGGGTGGGGGCAGCACAAAATGACCTAACAGAGCGCTGTTCTAGCCGGGGCTTAGATGACCATGTAACCCTGGACTTTTCCACCATTCATTCAGGTTCCTGGTAGAAGTTAACCTGTGCAG
Source organism: Onychomys torridus (assembly GCF_903995425.1). NCBI lineage: Eukaryota > Metazoa > Chordata > Mammalia > Rodentia > Cricetidae > Onychomys > Onychomys torridus. The sequence continues at coordinate 2,570,234 of NC_050451.1, read as the reverse complement.
TTGGTGGCACTCGGACATGACCGCTGAAGGTAGGCAGCGACTTGGGTTTCTGTTTCTTAGTGTGAGTGATGAACCCTGGGTTCTGATACTTTTTAATCAGGGATCCACTGGCTTGTGTTAAACCCTGTAGCACATTGTAACAGTTCTTCAGCTCTGTTGGCAGAACACCACTCTGCTAAAGCCCATGCCATTCAGTCTGACCCAGAATCCTCAGGTGTTTTCCACCCGTGTTCACTTTGACCCATTTCCCGGACAGAAGCAGCAAGGTCATACTTTGGCAGGGTCTGAAATCTTCACAAAGCTGACAGGCAACATGAAAAGCTAAGTGAGACAGAAAAGTCGTTCATGTCCTGGCTGGATGAATGGATAAACATTCTAGTTTTGTCTGCACAACTACAGAAACATGAGTGGATTTGAGTGGCAGTTAGTGGACATTCTCAGAGACCCAAGTCTATAGCATGGGTTTAACTCTGGCTTAAAATCTTACCTTTGGCAAATGAATTCATCTCAAGGCTCAGTTTCCCCATCATAAGCACAGTGGGAAGAATATTTATCTCCATGTGCATGTTGTGTGTGTTGTGTGTGTGTAATAAGATAGATAAATCATGTTACCTGATGACCGGAGTAAATGGAGCCTAAGATGTTAACTAATCTCTGATAATGAAGAAGATAGTGTTGACATTGGCCAGTGATGATGTTTGCCTTCAAAACCATCCCTTCATTATGAACTGTCCCCTGGCTATCTCCCCTAGGCCTTCTCAGCCAATGCAAGTTCTCAGACACTCTCTTGTTTTTGTTTGGTTTTGTTGTTTGTTTTGTTTTTCTGAATTCTTTAAACCTGGATGTTAAAGACTGGTAGGTGGGGTACTAGCATGAGTTTTATTTTCAACTATTTGGTTTAGTTTTAAAGGCACAACTTAGGTATTGGATATTATTAGCATTGCATTTCATGCCTTAGGAGTCTTCTGCATGGATTTTCTGACTCCCCAGACATTTCCTCCTGCTCCCTGCTCTTCTCTACCAGCTTCACCTTTCTTTTCTCCTTTTACATGATGCCAAGTTTCCTTGGTGATACAAATATACCTATCCATTCTCATCAGCATCCAACTGAGGCTGAGGGCATAGCAGGTACTTTGCTTTTTAAATACCCCATTGAGTCATTCTTGTGCCAGACATGACTGCATCAAGCCCACTGGGTTGGTACTAGTTTTGAACTGCAGTGTGTATTTATCATTCTAGTCTAGAAATTCAATGTGAGGAAAAAACTGAGGCTGTTAAGAAGGGTTTCCATAGTTGACAGGGCTCTCACAATACCAAACAATGATGACTTGTTAAATGTCCCCTAACGAGGTCATTTTAGGATTAAAATTCACCCACAGAAAGGTGTATTATATTGGTATTGCAAAATTTTTAATTAAATTTATAAAATATTGGTATGCCTATATAGCCAAATGCAAGAATTCATGCCTGTAGGCCCACAAGCTACTCAGGAAGCTGAGGCAAGAGAATTGCTTTGAGTTTAGGAGGTGAAAACTAGCCTGAGCCACATAGCAAGGTCCATATCCTCTACCCCCCAAAATCATAAAAATATGTAAAACAATAAACAAAACTCAAGATATAAGACTTGCAATCCAGTGGCGGGGAGCTGTGGAGTTAATATGGTCAGAAATCAACATGAGAAATGGGAAGGTAGTACACAGAGAACAAACTATGACTTCGGGTGGCAGGAAAAAAGACTATTATATCCCCTAAATGTTACTATGGTATAGATTTGCTTGTGTTGATATTATATACAACTTTTTATATATATATAAGAAAGGTGAGATGGAGCATAGTAGATCAATAGATTCTGAGGGCTTGGGTTGCAGCTGGGTTAAGAGCATCTTTCTCTAGCACCAGAAACTGAGAACAAAGATTGGCCATCTAACTGAGGCTGTGATGGTTATGCAGTGGCTGTCTAGTTACACCGTGCCTATGCAGGAGTGTCTGGAATCTCAGGTTTCCTCAACGGTTAGTGAAGGTTAATTAGGTATAGTACAGCTTTGACTGGGGCCCTGGCGTGCATAGGCTGGAATCCAGCATGAAGATGCGGGTTCCTGCTTCTTTGGGGAGTGAGCTTTGTGCTGAGGGTAGTAGACAGGTCATGTGTGGTGGTTAATTTCTTGGCCTTCAGCCGCCTTCTTTACAGGTGAGGAATGAACTCCTTTTTTTTTTTTTTTTTTTGAGGTTGTTTCTCTGCATAGCTGAAAATGATCCTGAACTTTTGATCCTCCTGCTGGGGTGTTCTTTACACAATGCTGAGGACTAGATCTTTCTGAATGCTACTGAGCCACATCCTTAGTCCCCAAGAAAGACATTCTTTGTGTCGATTTCCACTCTCAGATGGACCTCCCGTTCTCACCTTGACCTGTCATCTCAATTATCTTCCCTCACTTTGGATTCCAAAGATTTGACTTTGTTTTGAGAGCCCATCACTGCGATCTTTGCTGAGAGCAGTATTGTTCGACTGAGGGCAACCCTGTCTCCCAGCAGTCATCGCAGTATTTGGAGACATGTTTGATTGTCACAGCTTGCTACTGGCATCTAGTGGGTAGAGGCCAGGATGATGCTGTACATTCTCCAGCACTCAGGTCAACCCCCACAACAAAACACTAGCTGATTCAGATGTCCTGGCTCTGATGGAGAGGTGGAAGTCAGGACACAGTGATTAATAAAGATGTGCTTACTGCATGGATGCTGTAGACACTCTAGAAGGTTCCCACTCTGAGTTCTACATCCCCTATCCCCCCCCCACATGTCCCAAAACAGGTCAAAATTATGATGTGATGCTTTAGTTCTCCATGCTCTGCCTTGAGAGCCTGTTTACACCTTTTCCTAAAAGATAACTTCAAAACGTCCATTTACTCTAGACCAGTGGTTCTCAAGCTTCCTAATGCTGTGACCCTTTAACACAGTTCTTCATGTTGTGGTGAATCCCCAGCCATAAAATTATTTTGTTGGTACTTCATAACTATAATTTTGCTACTGTTATGAATTGTAGTATAAATATCTGATATGCAATGTATCTGATAGGTAACCCCCAAAGGAGTCATGACCCAAAGGTTGAGAACCACTGCTCTAGACTTCATCCCACATATCATAAGTAGAGCTGGTCAGTTATTCACATTATTGCCTGTGGTGTGCTGACACAGAATACTTCAGCATTTCCAGAGTGCTGCAAATCCCTTTCAGATCCCCTTCAAACTCTTCCCTCCACTAGAGCCTAGCGGTGGTCCCTGGCAGTACTTATCAACAGATCTCTCTGGAGACCCAAGTCATGTAGATAGGTTGGTAGATAGAAGCAGGGATATATTAAAAAAAAAAAATCATGAGAGGGAGGGCACACAGAGAGACCAAGCCAAGACTTTCTACCATAATAAAAGCCTCAACTGCCTTTCTTTGAGCATGGTGTAGAGCTGGATCCCACATCTGAACCATCTCTCTCAGGCCTACAGCCATCTATTTTCCTGGGATTTTTGCCAGGTTGTAGATGAAGACACTGAACCAGATGGAAGTGTGTGAATTCATCCATAGGATGCTGTTATTGAAACTTTTTGTTAAGAGTCTGCATACATCCTGAATTCAGTGTAGGAGAGGAATGGTCTCAGCACTATCTTGACTTGCAATTCATTCTAAATTTACCATTCTCTCACCAGATAAAGACCCTGGGCTGAGACATACATCTTTATTTAGCTAAAAATGGAATCCATAATTACACTGTTTATCTGCCTCATTTCCTTGATGAAGGGACTGTGGAAACCCGCTTCTACTTGATTACCACAAAGGTCTCACTCGGGTGAAGTTTCACAAAGAGAATGGAGCTTGCTGGCACCCAGTTATGAATGGGGATGCATTCACAGAGACAAAAGAGGAGCAAGGCTTTTCAAATGGCAGATCCATCCATTCCCCATCGCCTGCACATAATTACAGTGAACCCAAGTCAGTCATTCTCATTGGGGACATTTGTTGCTAAGGGAAAATTCAAGCAATCCGATTGTGTAAATGTTCTATTGAGTGCTTGATGGAGAGTGAGTGGTAGGTAGGTCATGGTGACTTCAGCTTCAGATACCTGTGTAAATAGAGTGAGAGCCAGACCAGAGTTATCAGCAAGTGTTGCTCCTGGGTGAGACTGTCCAGGTGCACACCTGGACCCTGCCACTCACAGCTGTGTGCCTTTGAACAGGCATCTTAATTTCACAGAGTTTTAGTGGCTTCATCCACGAAATTACATAGTAGCAGAGCTTTGCTTATTGCACGGTGATGAAGGTTCCATTCACAGATGCACACCAGCTCATGCCCAGAAGCATCTCCTGAGTGGTAACTGCTGAAAGGAAAGTTCAGTTGTTTTTCACTTAAGTACATGGTGATGGTAGAAGGGGTATCACTTAGTGTAGAACACTTGCCTAGTCTAGGTGATGTCCTGGATGACACCATAAGCCCTGCTGTCAATCAATATGCATGTTTAAGATTATGACAAACCAGTCTATACAGGACTCAAGGCAGCGTGTGTCCAGCTTCTGAGCCACAGCTGTCCCTTCTGGGAGAAGCAAAAACTGATCTAGGCTAGCAGCAGTATCTTTGAGTGCCTAAACCTTTGCTAGATCACAAGTTTTGAATGCCCAGACTTAAAACAGAACTCAGTAAGTAGATGGCTGGCCGTTTCGGGTAGTTATTGGTTTGAAATTCCAAAGATAAACAGTAGTGACTGGCAAACATGGATGGTGTTTTCCATAAGGCTCTAGACAAAGCAAGGCCCAGGTTAGTTAGAGTAAATGTGGCCATGGCTTTATGGAATAATTGTTATGTTTCTCAAAAGCACATCAGCCAGTCTACAGTCATGCTTCAGAGTCAACAGTTATCACTACATCAGCATGGAGTACCCTGCAATTGTCAAAGAAAAAGGAATTTCATCTCCAGTAAGGATCAGGGCCAAATGAGCTTCACCATGGACATTTGGACTCATTCCATCATAAAAGAGCCCAGACAGTTAGGATTAGAGATGGTGAAATTACCGGGCTTATTTAAATCGTGTGTGTGTGTGTGTGTGTGTGTGTGTGTGTGTGTGTGTGTGTGTAGGCCACCTCTCCCAGCCTGCCTCAAAGACCTCTCACTTTGTTTCATGGGCCCGACTTCACAAAGCTGTGATGCTCATACATGCTGGATGAGAACAGCCCAAGTTCAATTTTGGCTCTGCCACCTACTTCCTGGGTGAATTTAAACCATTTATTTCAGCCTTCTTTCCCTTTCACCTATTCTACCAAGAAGAGCCTTCATTAAAAGTGAAAACTGTCTTTTTAACTTCTTTAAAAGAAAAAGAAGTTCCTACTTCCCATTTTATTTTTTAATCATGTCATATTTTGTTGTGGAATAAATGAATGTGTATCAAGCAGAATAATATCTGGCCCATAGCAGTTCTTGAACAAACTTAGTTGTTTGTTGTGGGGTTTTTTGTTTGTTTGTTTGTTTGTTTTTTCCATTTCTCTTTATTACAAAATTTTCTACACAGATCCCCCCTCCTCCCTCCTCCCACCCCCCAGCCCTCTTTCCCAAGCCACCCCGCATCCCCACATCCCCCAAATCGAGGTCTCCCATGGGGAGTCAGCAGAGCCCAGCACACCGAGCCTAGGCAGGTCCAAGCTCCTTCCCACTGCACCAAGGCTGTGCAAAGCATCACACCACAGGCACCGGATTCCAGAAGCCTGCCCATAGACCAGGGACAGATCCTGATCCCCGTGCCTGGGTGCCCCCCAAACAGTTCAAACAAAACAACTGTCTTCCATATCCAGAGGTCCTTGGTCAGTCCCATGGGGGCTCCATAGCCACCAGTTCACAGTCCATAGGCTTCCACTAGTGTGGCCGGTCATCTCTGCACATCCTCCCATCATGATCTCCACATCCCTCTGTTGGTGGGTTTTTATATGTTGATTGCATGTGTGTGCTGTATCCACTTATAATCTACACTATTGTATACTTAATCTTCATTTCATTTAGAGGTGAACTTTTTGAAATTCAGATACTTTAAATATAAAAAGGAAGCCGCCTAAACTGGAAACCAGAATCACTTGCCAAACAGAGAAATGTCAATTGCGAAAATAAGAACTGTGAAAATAAAATGTGCTACCAGACTGCTGCCAGATGGTCCCCTCCCCCAGCAAGAACACAACAAAGGAAGGGAGGAAAAGAATGGAAAGGTGGTCACAAAAATCCAACACACACACACACACACACACACACACACACACACACACACAGCATCAAACAAAGCTGCTACCTCTCTGCTCAAGACAGGCACCAAGGAAGAGCTGGCAAGAGGCTGGTTCCTACCTGGTGCTCTGTGAGTTCTGCCATGGGCGTGGGACAGGGCACATCTCCTCACCTATCACCTCAGGGACAAGCAGTTTGTCACAAGTGGCTAAATTTTTTCCATTTGCTTTGTCTGTTGTATTTGCTTAAAAAAAAAATAAACAACACTATTCAAGAGACTGGAGAGATGGTTCTGTGTGTGTGTGTGTGTGTGTGTGTGTGTGTGAGAGAGAGAGAGAGAAAGAGAGAGAGAGAGAGAGAGAGAGAGAGAGAGAGAGAGAGAGAGAGAAGGTCAGCAACTGGTCAATAAAATCACATGTTCTAGTGTTTTAGCTAAAAAAAAAAAAAACTTACTAGACTCTGCATTATTTTGTTTTAAATAAGAAAAAAAATATGCCAGTATGCTATGACTCCCAACAGTTTCCCCAAATTAAGGAAACCTCAGAGGAAAAACACATATGTTAGAAATAGTTGTGTTAGAATATAAAGCATAGGGCACAGCTTACTGATGCCCTAATAATCATCTGACTATCAGCAGCTAGGTATTTTATAGTGTTACACTCATGGACCCTCTTAGATCCCACAGCATCCCAGGAGAGCACTCTGCCATGGTTCTGATACCTACCCACATGCCCCTGGAGTATAACTTGACGTGTTATATTCTATACATCATGTTTAGGAATTACAAATGTAAATTTTATATACAAGATTAATTCCATACATACATACATCACCAAAACCAAACCAAACCAAAAAAAAAAAATGTGTATAGGAAACTCCAGATAGTCCACTGTAAAGATGGAAATGAGTAGACCTACTGTGCAGTGTACCTGAGCCGCTAGCATCCCCATTTGTACATGGGAATGCTGAGAGCTAGCTAGAAGCAGCAGAGTGGGGAATTTGTTTTCCAAATTTCTCTCCTGCAGGAGCTTTTGCACTTAACCATGAGCTATTGTATGCATCATCATTGGCATCGTTTAATGTTACAAAGCCAAGATGCTTATTCTTTCGTTACTGTTATTGTTATAATTAACCCAGCACTTAGCACTCAATACCAAGCATTGTACTCAGTACTCATCAGTGTTCTGTTGACTTCCCCTATCAACCTCTAAAAGCAGAACTTGATGCACTTCCGTGTGAACAAGAAAATTGAGACTTACAAATAGTTTGGATCCCATCAACTGGGTGTAAGTTATCTAAACTACTTAATTGCCTCCAGCCTATGTAGAGTGCTTCCTGGGCACTCATTCCTATACCCACAATATTTAGTTATTTTACAGCTGACATGGTGTCTTATTGAATGAGAAACTTCATGATAGCAGAATTTGGAATGTGCTATACTTCAAAGGCATTATGTATTTTACTATTTTATATTTCAATCTTCTTTCAATGATAGAACTATGCAAATGTATCATGACATGTATCTTGCCCTCAATAATAGGGTAATGTGGTATAGCTTACATTTTTATGTATATATTCAGATTCCCAGATGTGTTGGTACTAAGTCGCTGTGAGTCTGAGGTCAGAGACCCCGTGGTTGATGTTGACCCAGAAAAGTAGAATTCTTGTGATGCATAAATGATAGCCAATCAAGCCAACATAACTGCTTTAGGAATTATAGCTTACAGAGTTGCTTGGCAGATGAAATCACTGGACTAATTAGAAAATAATGCATTGTGCTGTGCCTAGAAAAATCACAGAGCTTCCTAAGTAGAACTGCATTTGAGCTGCTGTGGGTTGCCAGGCACGGCATTGAGCCCGAATACGGAGCTTTCATTATTTTGCTCCCCTTCTCCCTACAGCCCAGAAACTGAAACAGACCCTGGAGCCTTGTGATACTGAGTACCCTGCCTTTGTTTCTGAACGCACCATCAAGGAGACCACAGGGAATATTGCTTGTGAAGACTGCTCCAAGTAAGCCACCCCCAGCCCCCGCAGCCCCACTGCCAGTCCCACTGTACACACCTTTCTGTTTCATCTGGAGCTTTCCCCATGGGTCATTGATAATGGAGCACACATACAATCACACTGGGAGCCAGGAAACATGGCTGCCCTCTGGTGTGAGGACCTAATTCTATTAACTGGGAAGAAACAGCCCTTGGTTTTGGTAGATTGATTTAAGATTGGGAAATATCCAGAATGTGTGACAATACATCTTGGAATATAAAAGAGTTTAGTTCAACTTGTTGATGTCTGGAGGAAGTCTTAATTGGTGTGTTTTTTTTTTCCCCCAGCTGACAGTTGTCAACTTCAGCAAATGTCCTTAGGTGTGTTTAGCAAGGACTCTGCTTCCTCATGTATAGCTGAATCCCACCTCCTTCTCCTACATATGGCTTCTTTGTGGTCTGATGTTGAGCATTTGCAGTCTGAAGATGAATATATTTTAATAGTTTCATTGGTCATTTAGAAACTTTGGTCTCTGTTCCTGTTGGGCACGTACCTACTGGATAATTGGATCCATTCTTATTGATTTGGGTATTACATGTTCCCAAGATTATGTTGTTAATAGTACAGACACTCAGCTGGGCCGTGGTTGGCACACGCCTTTAATCCCAGCACCCAGGAGGCAGAGGCAGGTGGATCTCTGTGAGTTCGAGGCCAGCCTGGGCTACAGAGTGAGTTCCAGGAAAGGCGCAAAGCTACACAGAGAAACCCTGTCTCGAAAACAAACAAACAAAAATAGTACAGACACTCGATGTGTCAGCCTGTCCTTTGGCCTTGTCACTGTTGATGGATGACCCTTGATGAATATAAGTTTTCTTTTGCTTATATTTTAATGTAGTATGTTTTGTCCTTTTCTGTTTTAGGCACTGTGTGCTGCTCTCAAGGAAGTCTTTGCCTTTCCTAATAGAGCAATGCTGGCATTTTCATTCTGAACGCAGAGAGTGCTGTTTGTATTTAGAACTTAACCCCTTGCAGCTTGTATGTGCCACACAGCACAAATGGAGCTCCTACTTCACCCTTTTTCATATATAAGTATAAACCTGTCCTTAGTCTTCCGTGTGTGGTTGGTGGGGCATGCCTATACTACAGGGCCCATGTAAATGTCTGAGGTCAACTTTCTGGAGTGGGTTTTCTCCTTCTACCTTTACATGGATTCTGGGGACCAACCTACGCTGGCAGGCTTAGGAACCTGGATCTTTACCCACTGGACCATCTCGTCAGCCCGTCATTCCTTGACCTGCACTTTTGTGTATGTTTGTGCATGTGTAGGGTATGTGTGGGGCTGGGGATTGAACTTAGAACTTCACACCTCTTTAGGCAGCCATTCTATTAACTCATGCTTTCTATGGAATAGTCTTTGATTCCCTATCCTTTTGTAATGATGCATATAGCCACCAATCTGCAGAACTGTGTTTGATCTTGTGTGTTCCCAGGATAGCTTTGTGATCTGACTTGATACTTAGCAAAGGATAAATCCCTTCCTTAGTCTTCCTCCAAGTTTTCTTGGGTATTCTAGTTCTTTATCCTTTTATCCTAACTTTAGGATTTGCTTGTTAATTGCTATGAATTCTAGGGTTTTCATGAAAATTACTGTAAGCCACAGTCAGCTTGAAGATAATAACTAGTTTTAGGATACCTGAACTTCTTATTCATAAACTAAACATACCTTTTTATTTATATGTCTTTTCCCATGCCCCTTAAAGCAGGTATAAAGTATTTCAGTTTTTCTTGTTTTCATAAGTAGAACACATCTACAACTATGTTTCTACTGTATGTTAGTAGTATTATACATTATACTGAGGAAAATAGTGATAGATTATGGTAATACTAGTTTCTGTTTCTGAATATTTTATAACCAATAGATTGTTCTATGTGCTTTAGGTCTAATCATTCTTATGTGGCTTCCATGGACTCTCTGTATAGATAATAATATCATTTATGACAAGTCTGTCTTATGTCTGACCTCCATACTTAATTATTGTTTATGATTTGTGGCACTAGACACTATTGACTAGATGTTTCTATTAATCATGTTTAATAATGCCATGTTAAATATCATATTTGTTAGATTTTTTATTATAGGATGTAAATAATGTGAAAATTTTCACATTAGCCATTTTTCCAATACCACGTTTTAGTTATTTTTAAAGGAATGGTATGTGTGAACATTCCCTGCAATAAAGAATCATTCTAGAATATTCTGATATTCCTCACTGAATGCCATAATGTCTTTGAGGAACAGAAAAGTTTCTAAAGTTCAAATTCATGTGACTTAAAAATTCTTTGCTAGTTTCATACATGTGTGTAATGCATTCTGGTAACATTCATCTCCTTGCTCTCTCTTCTTCACCTTCCACCCACTCAGCAGCCCTTGTCCTTGAACATGGTAAATATTTGTGTGTGTATGTGTCTATAGTGCAGGAACATTTGTGTAGCCATTGTTACCATTCCTGCTTAGAATTTCTATTCATTTTTCATAGTTAGATATTTGCTAGATTAAGGAAAACATCAAGAGTTTCTGTTGCTATCATTGTTGTTTGATACCTGGATGGATGCTGAATTTTATTTATGTTTTTGTTTGTTTTTTTGCTTGTTTTTTTTTGAGACAGGGTTTCTCTGTGTAGCCCTGGCTGTCCTGGGACTCACTCTGTAGACCAGACTGGCTTCGAACTCACAGAGATGCACATGCCTCTGCCTCCTGAGTGCTGGGATTAAAGGCATGAGCCACTACTACCTGGCACTGAATTTTATTTAAAAATTTTATACCATTGAAGTAATTTATTCCTATGTTGTTCTGCTTTCTTATTTCATTTTTTATTATGAAATGTGCATATTTCAAAATTAAAATGTGTATTGCAGGCAAACAAGCATGTGTATAATCATGTGTTCATATGACATTTTGCCTGATGATACCCACCTTATGCTATAATGGACCCCTGAGATTATACTGCCTGGTGACACCATAGCTATATATTAGTTTGCTTGTACTTGATGATACTTAGTGACAACATCACCAAATGACACACCTCTTACACAGCTTTCCAGCCTTTAAGAAACACGTGGTTCTGTGTATGAATGTGGGTGTCCTGTACCTGTCATAGTATAGAAACTTTATTTATAGTGAAAATCAAATTTGCTTTCTCCAGATAAAAATGCCATTACCATCTACTACAAAAAAATAAAAAGCAAAACAGATTGCTAAAGTTATTCATTTGACTTATTTGGTGAACTTTGTGATCAAAAGTGAAAGTGGCTAGACTTTTTGTCCCTCTATTACCATTTGCTGTTAAGTTGCTTGCCACAAAATTAAACAGGGCATTTTCCCGTTTTCTACTATATGGGACATTTCCTATGAGATCAAATGCATGTTTCTCTTGAATTTCATAAGAATTCACAAAACTTCCAGTGGTGGATGGGATATGTGGGGTGAGCATTTACAATTAATTAGTTCACTTCTTTTGTGGATAGATCTCTCTGGCTTTTCTATTCCTCTTTCTTTTGTGAATTTTTCATTTTATCATTTTTACAGTTAGCATGCAAAATCATGGGTTTTGTTATGTCATTTTCATACAGACATATCATTTTCTTTTCAGCCTTTTTATTTTTTAATTGATTAAGTGTTTATAATTCTTTTGATATTGTGTATTTCATCTCGTTTTCAAGTTTGTTGAACTCATTTATAATGGTGTTTGATTTAAAATGCTAACGTATTTGCTGCCTTTGTCTCTTTCCTTTTCCTTTCTTTTTAAAATGTTATCTGGTCTATTTAAAATGATGCATATGTATGGGGTACCATGCGATGTTTTGATATACACTGTATAGCTGTTCAAATTAAGGTGAACGTGTCTCCTTGGGTATTTATTGTTTCATTGTGTTAAAAATATTCAAAGTTCTCTCTTCTGGCTTTTTTAAAATGTGCAGTACACTGTCCCCTTGTAACTTGTGAGTTTTAAATTCTTTTTCTCCCTCCTCCTTTTTTTCCTGCCTCTTCCTTCATCTGTTAGCTCAGCCTGTCTTCTTGCCTCTCTCCCTCCCCCTCTCCCTCTTCCCCTCTTCAGGCTGCCAGTGGTATGCTTGTTTTGAGTTTACTGTTTGTAATCTTGGAATATCTAGTTTTTAGTGTTCAGCTCTTCTGTATGCTTTCTGTATTTGTCTCTCCATCCCAGTACATTTTTATCAATTTAATGACGAGGTTTTCAAAATTAGCTATAAAGATTTTCTAATGTGAAGTCATTTATATCTGTATGTATTTAAATGGTGGTTGAAATTTCTTAGCAAATGGGTTTTGAGGCTCTTTTTGCTTATTATTGACATCTAATTAAATGGTATTGTAGTCCACATAACATGCTTTCTGGTATATGTGCAAAGTTGGTTTACTCTGTAGTATTTGTTAATGTGTTTTGAAAGCAAGCTGCATTTTCCAAATAGCTTTGTAGAGAGATCAGTATTTATCCATTGGATGAAATGTGATCAATATATTTAAAACTTTACTCACTTTTTCTTTTGTGTATATGAGTTTCTGTTATAGATGTCATGTAATCTTCCCAGTATTAGGGCTTTTTCAGTTCCTTCATATCATTCAGTTCATTTTACAATCTAGATTTTGAAGTGATGTTACCACAAAAATCCCTGTTTGGGTCAGTATGGCCTCCTAACCAGTCATTGTTTTCCCTCCGCTATGTAAGAGCCATCTTGATATATAAAGCACCTCAGACCTTGGCATCTACTTCATTTGCTTACCACGTAGGTAAAGCTGCTCATTTTGTGAGTGGTGTTTAAATGTGTAATAACCCAATCCCTTCTTTTCCAATCTTATAGTTATTCTGTCTTACGCTGGGATTTTGCTCTGTTACTAGGATACAGCTGAAGTTGGTTTTCAGTGCCTCTGTCATCTGCCAGATTGATCCTTGAAGATGTGTGTGTGTATGTGTGTGTGTGTGTGTGTGTGTGTGTGTGTGTGTGTGTGTGTTTCCTGACAAATCCAGGTCTACCCTGGTCATCATTTTAGGTGCTTTTCTTTCCCAGGCCCTGACTTTATTTCCTGACTTTTTAGATTTCTGAATTTTCTGGACTCATTTTTTTTTCTCCTTGTGGGTACACAGGTATATCCTCTATCTTTTCAGTGGCTACTCTTGCCCTGTGGACACGCTCCCATTAGTTAGAGCCCCTTGCTCATAAACAAACAAAAACAAAAATGTATGAGACTTCAATCAGGCTTACCTCCTAGCTCATGTGTTCCGTTCCCGCATTCTATGTTGTCAACCCTGTAACGATTCCATGTGTTTGGGTATTTAGGAATGGTGTAGGAGTGACCCACTCTGCCATGCTATGTTTGAAGCCCCTCCTGGGATGTAGCGTGTACACTGTCATGAAGACCCCGATCACAGACTCTTAAATAGGAACATTCTCTCCTCCTCCCGTGTCTCCGCCTGTGCCTTTGTAAGTAGTTTGACCTGTCCCCCTTGGAGATGGTTTCCACAGAGCTCCTTCTCTAATGGGCTCTCAGGTTTCATTGAGGTGATTCTCAACATCAATTTATTCCTTTTTGCTTATTGACTTTATCTTGTGTGATATTTTTTTAAATTCACTTCCTTTTGGTCTGCTACTTAGAATGTCCATTTAGCTCTTATTATGAATGACTTTCTAGAAGATTAATTTATTTCTCTTAAAAGTAAATCTCTTCCATACAGCCTTTGTTAGGGTCTCTGTACTAAACAATGATATTTCAAGAGTGTTCTAGTAGCGCATGTTGGAGAGCTACTGATCATGTCTATTGCTGTGACTGTTTTCTTTGCTCGTAGATTCTTTACTTGTGTATTCTGTTACATTTTTTTTTTAACTCTGAACTTGTCTCATATATTAATTATTATTCTTTGGCACTAGCACAGGGCTCAAGTTTCTATGGTAGCTGTGCCTTTGGACTTCTCTCATGTGTCTTATTAGTATTGACTGCCTGGGAATAATCGTTATGTAAGTCCTCATAGTTAAGTGTTTCATCACCATATAATTATGGTAAATATTTTCCCTAAGCGGAATTCATTTTCAGCTGCAAGTTTGATTTCTCATGGGCACTGCTGTTCTTCCTGCTCAGCGCCTCAGAGCGGGTCAGATTAGTGGCTCCTCATACTTAGCTGTAACTGTGTAACTTGGCTTTCCTTCCTCCCATAAGCACCCTTGTAGTTAAACATGTTTTATTTTCCAGTTTTATCCCATATGTCTGAGTGTTTATGGCAGGATGACTTTCACGTTTCCTCAGTCTTTCATGTCATAGATTATTCTTCTGACTGGGGACATTCTAGGGTCACTGCAAGAAAGTGGTGAGTCTATGTAGGGGGCCTTGGAAGTACAAAGTTCAGAGTGTGATCCCTGCCTTATTAATTTCTTTGTGATGATGAGCAATTAATAGTAATAACAGTAATATCAGTAAGCATATCATGGACTCACTGAAAGAATCAAGTGAGAAAAATTGTGTTATGGATTTAGCACAATGCTTAGGACAAACTAGTACCCAGTAAATGGCCTCATTTCATGCATGTATAGTGTTCTAGAATACTAGTATGTGTGTTCCCTGCCCAAAAATGTTATTCTGACTGTGATAATGTTAATAGATGGTGTCCTTTAAGAGGTGATTGGGGCCTGAGGGCTCTGCACTGCCCTCATGAATGAAATTAATGCCCCACGTTGGGCGCCATATATTGGTGAAATTAATGCCCGTACAAAAGAAGCTTGAGGAAGTCTGTTTGAGTCTTCCTCTATGCTTTTGAAACTTCCCCATCTTTGAAGCAGAGGGTCAGCCCTCTCTACAAGGTCAATCTGTTGGCAATGATCTGCAGCCACGATGTGAATGAATACTTTTGTTTTTCCTAAGTTACTTATTAAGGTATTTTGTTAAGTGCCACAAATGGCTGAGGTGTATTGTGCCTACAGTCACTAAGTTTGAATCCTAAGAAACATTCTGGAGAAATATAAATATTCCTGTCCATAGTCTACCATCACTGTCTCCATAGAAACAGAAACTACATGTCTAATTTTAATAGGTCATGCACATCTTAGTTGTTGACAAACCATGGCTTTGTGCTTTAGGGAAGTATATACCGTCAATTTTGTGATGAAGAATCTTACAGACCAAAAGTCACATACCCCCAAGTATCAAGACTACAAACTCCAAGAGGTCACCCTTATGCCTTGGAAGTCATGCATTATGATTCTTATGTCCATTGTACCTGAAAAAACATAAGAAAATCCAAGGAGGGAGACTGCCAAAGAAAGCAGTATTGTTTTTCTTACCAACTCAAAACTAGAAACCAAAGGTACAGTTTGATTACAATTACCTAAAGGTCTCAAAACTAAGAAATGCTCACCAGGCACTTTGGCATACATGGAAGATCACGGCATTCTCCCTTGTTCCAGAAATTAGGCTGGTGCTTTGGAGAACACACAGGTGGACACACATTTGGCATGGACACAAATGAGGCTCATGACTGACTCTATTTACAGTGTCATGGCTGCTTGGTTTCAGATCCTGAAGCCCTGCTGAGCTGGAGGAGGACAGAGATGAGGCAGTTCACAGGAGACTGTTGACAAAGGTCTTCCCAAGTTTGCTGGTCTAAGTGAAGATGCTGTTGTAGGCTTCGGGGGTTTTCCCTTTCAACATTTCATTAAGAACACAATGTACAACTCAGTTGCATACTACAGAGACAAAGCATTAAACACTCAGGAATATGGATGAAAGGGCTCTGTGTTCTTCCTTCATTCTTTGAGTAAGCTTTTGATTGAAACATGGCCCATTGAGAAATATGTCCAAATCCTAAGATTTAAATTTTCCACATGAACCCATCCATACAGCTAATGCTGAGGCTAAGACTCGGAGAGCAGCACCAGCTCCCCAGTAGCACCCTCAGTGTGTCCCTGTTTGGCACAATGTCTACCTCCCATATGATCACCACTGTCTGGATTTCTGTCTTCACAGATTGTTTTTGTACCTGTAACCTGTAAGGTGATGGTGGCATTAATAAGATATGGAGCTTCATGTATTAGTGGTTCTGAAGTTTGTTCCTAATGAATTGGTGCTGCCAAAGAGAAAGAAAACTGTAGGAAGAAAATTAAAGCTGGCCGTGACTTCCGTAAATGTTGTTTGGCTGTCCATTACATCCCCCACACTGGACTATGTGTGAGAAGCAATGATGAAGGGCATCTATGATTCCTGTCCTTGTGGCCTTTGTGGACCAGCCACCAGGCAGTTTGGGTGCAAGTGGTCAGAGAAGAAGTAGCCCCTGGCAGCACGGAAGTGAAGAAGAGGGTGGAGGGAGTCACTACCTACTAAAAGAGCAGGTTGGGGGAGGGACGAACGTGGCAGAGTGGAGGGGCAGTGGAAGGTGTTCAACCAAGTTCAACTCCAGTGAAGCTGCATACAGCTGGGAGTGAGGAGAGATGAGAGGAGCTGGGGCTGGGGGGGGACTAACTGCGCTGTCCTTTGGATCTTCTCAAAGGACACTAGTCCTTGGGGGACTTGAGATGCCTCCCTGACATCAGTGTGGAACAGAAGAAAGGTTTGAGGGATGAGAAGAAAGTGATCAGGTTCTCAGTGATGGCTGAGACAGCAGAAACCCCAGTGACAATAGTGGACTCTTGAAAAAGAACCCACCATCCAGAAGGCTGTTACCATAAGACGTACATACCAATAAAACACAACATTCATGTGCTTTTTCTCCGTGTGTGTGTGTGTGTGTGTGTGTGTGTGTGTGTGTGTGTGTAGCGATGTTTCACATGCGTTCACATGCATGTGTGTCTCCATGGGTTTATGAGGTCAGAGGTTAGCATAGTCTTTCTCAGATGCTTCTCTGATCCAGTGTTTTAGTTAGGCAGGTCTCTCACTAAATCAGGAACTATCTAGTAGGCTAGACTAGCTGGCCAAAGGAGCTTTGGGTCTATGTGTCTCCACCTCCCTTATGCTGGAATTACAATTAGACAGCCACATCTGGCTATTTAAAAAGAAATAGGTACTAGGGATTTGAACTCAGCTCCCCGTGCTTCAGGGGCAGGCACTTTCTTAACTGAACCATCATCTCCTCAGTGACCCCCTGCCCTTCCTTTTATGGCTAGAAATCAACAGGTTTCCAAGTAGCTAGCTGGATGAAAAGTCACCCCATGGCTGTTATTTCTAACCCTTAAATCACAAACCTTTGTAATGGAACAGTGGTATAACACTTCTGCATCATAATGGCAGACTCAGAGACTTGAGGGACATGGTGCTTTTGAGCAGTGGTTCTCAACCTGTGGGTCAAGATCCCTTTGGCAAACCTCTACCTCCAAGAATATTTATATTATGATTCATGACAGTATCAAAATTACAGTTATAAAATAGCAACAGAGATAACTTCGTGTGTGGGGGGGGGGGGTCACCACAGCATAAGGAACTGTATTAAAGGGTCACAGCATCAGGAAGGGTGAGAACTCCTGGTGCTGAGGACCTGAGTTCTTTTATTCCTCTCTGCAGATCCCTTTCCATCATTTCTAGCCCCAATGTATAAAATGCAATTTATTACAGTATGTATATTATCTCTATAGAATGTTTATAAAGATATTATTTATCCCTCCATGTGAGCAATACATTCCTGGAATGTAGGATGTTAAGGAGGAAAGTCATGTTACTTAATTTTTGTCACCCACCCTTTCCTTGTGGGCCCACAGATAGCTCAGTCTAGTGGTTGGCGCCATGGTCACAAAAAAGCAGTTCTCTATCTGTAATTAGCAGAGAAAATTGTCAACTTTTTATCTGAAATGAAATTTTTTTCACATAAAGTTATCAAGGATTATTACTAATTTTGATCAACTTCACAGGTAACTTCAGGTCAGGAGTAATTCCATTCAAAAATAACACAACTGTAGCATTTGGCCAGCAGTGAGCTGGAAACTGAGTTTGGTTAAAATTATAGGATTTCAGAAATTATGCACTAAGATCTTTTTCATAGAAAAACATCTCGCCTTCCGCAATGGGACATAGAAAACTGCGTCCATTACCAACCAGTCTCAAGGTAGCGATTACTGTCCTCCACAATCAATGGCCAGCCATAGAGCCACAGTCCCAAAGAACCCTGCACCTCCCATGGGAATAGGCAGGAGCCTCCTCTGCTTCTGCTGTGTCGTTAACAATCCCCCATCCATTAAAAGGGATCAGATGACCCTGGGCTTAAGATCTGTGCTAGAACCCAGGAAGCCATGTTAGTTGGCTGTAGCCATATGTACGTTTGGTTTCTTTCTTGGGGGGGGGGGTAATAGTTGCTCCTGACTCCATTTCTATGTCCATTTTTTAGCATCGCAAGATGGTCTAACATGGAAAATCTATCCAGGGATGACTCATTTTCTCTAAATAGAAAGCTTCAAATTGGCGACTCCAAAAGTAGACATTTATCTGTCTTTAACACAGACAGATATATAGTATAGCCAGAGACAGTATGCAACATTTTAAAAAAGGATTTATAAAAATATAGGGTTCATTAAGAATGCAGGAGCCTAAAAGAAAATATAAATTTACATAAGAATGTCATTAGGGTTGGTGGTTTGGATGCTGCAACCAATGATTTTCGTCATTCAATATCCCACTGATTATTAAATTAATCTGTTAGTCAAACAGCAATCGAAAACAACTCAGCTCATATTTTCTGGGCATTTGTGACTGTCAACAAGTTTACAGAAGTGAATGGCTATGGGGAGTGTTAAGTTTTATGATTTTTCCAGAACATTTCTTTACCTCTTGATAACCTTCCCCCCTTGGCTAAGGAAGTGAGCTGATCCACAGAGGTTTCCTTGGAAGAAGAATCGGCTGTAAAGTGCAATACCTGGAGGCTGCTGAAAGTAATTAATCAAAAATAAAACTTTAAGTATGTGTCACATTTTGAAGGCGAGAGCCTCCAATGCCTTGTTATATTTCAACACTGGTAAGCTACCACTTCCTAAGGTAAAATGGGTTTCTTTCTTCTTGTTTTTTAGCATGTGATTTTCCTTTTGGTAACATCACTCATCGCTTTTCATAAAAATTCCACTGCCATCAGTTTCACTTCGGGATCTGAGCACAGATTTGCTCATCTTCCAGCAAGCTCCCCAAGCCTTGGCTCCGCTCTCTTCTCTCAACACTCCTCCCCACGCGCCTTTCATGTAGCCCTGCACTGAAGGAGAGTAATTGGTCCCGAAGCTGTGTTGACATGTTCCGTGGGCTACAGTTCAGAGGACCGTAGTTCAGAGATGCTGTGTTCTTAGGGAGGACTCCAATTTCCTGTTGAGATCGCAAACTGGGTGGGCAATTTACCCTGGGTGTTCAGACTTTCCCCAGCAGAGTCTGCAGGTGGTCCTTCCGGGCTGCCTTCTGCGAAGCACCTGTAAAATGGACACATTGCAAAATGTGAGCAGGACACTTGCCTTGGAATCAGTACCAAGAGGGTGCAGGCTGGGCCACCACACCTAACAGCACATAGACCTGAACCAGTGAACTAGTTATTTTAAACGTTCTGAGTTTGCTCACCTACACATGGGCAATGCTAGGTCTGGTTTGTTTGTTTAAGATGGGGCGGGGGGAAGCTTGCTTAGTTGGTAAACCACTTGCTCTGTAAGTACAAGAAACTGAGTTCTATCCCAAGAACCCACATTAAAAAGGTGGGGTCTCTCTCAACTGGTAAACACCAGTTCAAGAAGAGCCCTGTCTCAGGGAAGTTAGACAACATTCCCAAGGATGACACCCAGTGCTGTCCTCCTGTCTCCACACACATGTGCATCTACACACACAGAGCCTCCACAACACACTTAAAAAAATGTAGTCCTCATACTCAACACAGTGCTTAGCAAAGAGCAAAGGTTTTGTAAATTGGAGGGTGTTTTTTGTTTTTTCTTTTCCTTTTTTTGAAGAGCACAGTTTACCTTCTCTGTGTTGACAAGGATACAGAAAAGCCCCAGGACCCCAGGCAGGCTCCTCTTCCAGATCTCTCAGACTGGAGGTCAGATTCGGTTTCTGTCAGGAAGAGCAGACAGTGGGGACTTTGACCAGTGGTCCCTCACCAGATAAAGTAGCTCTTGGGTTTTTGTCCTTTTCTGGATTACTTGACAGCTCTTTAGAAAAATTTGGAATTCTGAACTTGAAACTACACATAGCCAATAATGTTCAAATACTTCATTAACCAAATTAGATACAGACTTTGCCAGTAGGAGAATACTGGTGTCATGAATAATGTAATTTGTAGGTGTTAAAATGTAACAGTTTTTAACCACTTAATTTGGAAGCCTACACTAATTGGTTGAAATATTTTGTATCTTTTGCTCTGAAGAGCCTTGCCAAATATCTGTCCCCAATTTTGTTTAAAATTAGCAACTGCATGTGATTTGTTTTCCCATCACGTAGCCAGTGGCCTTCTCACATGGGCCAACCTTAATTTTCAAATAAATCAGCTCTCTACCCTCCAGGGACAGTGACACCAGTGGCCACCCAGCACTAACAGTGGGCTGCATTCTCGACTTTTGTCACCACCAGGACAAAATACCTGGCCCAAAGCAGCTCAGGGAAAGAACAGTTGATTTTGACTCCCGATTTTGACTCCTGGTGTGGAGGGGAAAGTGGGGGGCGGGGGAGCTGGTCAAGCTGCATCTACAACTAGGAAGCAGGGAGAGATAGGTGTTGGTGCTCAGTGGGTCTTCTCCTTTTTGTAGGCTGGTATTCCAGCTCATGGGATGGTGCTGCCTACAGGTAGCGTAGGTCCTCCTCGCTGAATGAACTTACTTGAAAAACTTCTCATAGTCACATCAGAGATCTAGCCTCTAAACATTTCTAGGTTCTGCTTTTCTTTACTTTCTTTTTTGGTTTGTTTGTTTGTTTGTTTTTGTTTATTTGTTTTCTAGAAAGGGTTTCTCCTTGTGGTTTTGGTGCCTGTCCTGGATCTCACTCTGTAGACCAGGCTGTCCTTGAACTCACAGAGATCCGACTGGCTCTGCCTCCCGAGTGCTGGGATTAAAGGCGTGCGCCACCACCGCCTGGCAGATTCTGCTTTTCATTTGACAGTATTAGGCATCATAGGGCCCTTGCATCTGTCTCCCCACATAGTGGATTTTTTGTGACTTGGAATCGATGATCCCAAGGATATCTGCCTTTGAATTTCCCACGACTGCACACAAGTAGCGACAGAAGAGTGGCAGACAGCCCCACCCCCACCCACCCTGCTCCATCCCTCCCACAGTGTCTTCTTATTCATCCCTCTTCTGAATCTCAGAAATTAGGTAGTAGTAACTTCTAGATCCTAAAAACGGTGTCATTCTATCACACAAGATTAAAAGCACAGCTCTATAAAATCCAACCCTTTTCCACCAATTTGCCATATATCAAGGCTCTGCCATTTTATAAAAGCCTGCTTTCCTTTTTACTACAGGAGTGGAGCCAAGCTGGAATAAGTCAATGCTTGCTTTTACAATGAGCGGCCTAATTAGAGCTGTAGGTTTGTGGTTGCTAAAAGTGCCTTGGCTTTAAACATTCACAAAGGAGAAGAGAGGTAAATGCTTGTCTCGGGAGATTTGATGTTGAAAATATCACCATAAGAAGGAGATATGTGGTCCAAAAGTATGATAAATCTACACTAAATCCTAGACACGTGAGTGGATCTCACCTGCAATCGCAGAATTTGGGAGGGAGAAGCATGAGAGTTGTTGTGAGTTCAAAGCCTAGCCTAGGCTGCATAGTGAGTTTTAGGCCAGCCTAGGATACAATGTGAGACCCTGGCTCAAAAAACAAAACAAAACAACCAAGAATAAATAAATAAAATCTAAAAACCAAACCACTCTGATGGACTTTTTCCCAGTCACAGTTCAACGCTACTCTTTCCTGGGACAGAAACATCACTGATTCCTGTCTCCCGTGCTCCAAGGATAGAAGAGCACCCTAAATTCCAGGTGATTACAACTTGGAGAAACCGGATAGTGTGGACGTTGTTATGTAGGTGCTGCTATCTTGGCTTGCTCTTTGATAAGCTATGTTTGGAGAGGATTTAATACAGGAAATGTTGGAAATTACTGTTTTCTTTCCTGAGTCCACCGTGCAAAATAAAAGGGGTTCATATCTGTAATGATGGGGCAGGTCTCTACCTGATAGGAATTAGTCTTGTGAACAGTTTCCCATTTGTACATTTCTTAACGTGTGGGAAAGTGGGGTGGGAACATATGTACACTTGGCCAGGCTTACAACATAGGGAGGCTTTCCTCTTCCATGCCGGAGGCTAGGAGACCAGCAGAGCCAGGGAATATTTTTAGAATGTTTATTTGCATGTGGGATGGAGGGCACAGAGCTGTCTCCACACAACTGAGGTTTGCAAGTTGCTTTTCTGCGGTGCATTGTCTGCATCCGGGTGGTGGTGTGTGCCGTGACCCCCGCCTTGCTCCCTCAAAGAGCTGTCTGTGTTGCCTCCCTGCTCTGCCCAGTACTGCACCTGAAGCAGCTTAGTGAGTCGCCAGAACCCTAGAGATGTGTGTTTATTACCTCTCCAGCTTGCCCCCATTTGTTTAACTTGGAAAGGGTTGATATATTCCTATGGGTATTAAGACCCATCTGATGTGTTAAAGGAACTCAGAGGATCAAAGCTGCTTCCAATGCAGCACACTGAATAGAGAAGCAATTTCTAGGCACAAACCACTTTTACAAGGGACATTCTGTATACTCAGAAGGGAATTCATTTTTTAAAAAAATGTTTTGAGACAGAGTCCTGAAGTAGCTAAGGCTGGCCTTAAACTCAGAATCCTCTTGCCTCAGCCTCGCAAATGTGGGGGTCTTAAGTACATACCACCATGTCCTACAGGAATTCACCGATGCTGTAGTTTTCAACCCTGTAGGCAGCCTCCAAACCCACCTTCTGACAGCCAAGGTTGGATGATGGCATCAGCTCCTAGACGTGTGTTGTGCCTAGGAAGATGTAATTCAGGTACCTTACCAAGCACATTGCCCCCTCACTGGTAATAAAGTGCCCTGGGAAGGAACGTGGGTGGGGAGATACCAGAAGGAGGGGGATTAGAGAGAAGAATAGCCACAGAAAGAAGGAAGCAAGGCATATAAAATTGTTAGAAAACAAAGTATGTGTCTCCTTAGAGGTTCCATTTGGGAAGCAAATCAGCCCCGTGATCTTGATCAGTTCAGGAGCTCTAAGCCTCTGTGAATTTTGAGAGGTGGACTTTCCAGATGCCTATCTTTTTTTTTTTTCCCCTAAGAGGATTACATCCATCTTGTTTATTTTCCTTCCATTACTTCTTTTTTATTATTTTAACAATAATTTCCTATATGTATATTATATTTTATTATTTCTCCTCTTCCCTCTCCACACAGACTCCTCCCACGTCACCCCTACTCAATCTCAAATTCATGATGGTTTTTAGTCATTGTTCTCCCTCCCTCCCCCTTTCTCTCGCTCTCTCCCTCTCTCTCTCGCTCTCTATCTCTCTCTCTCTCACTCTCTCTCTCTCTCTCTCTCACTCTCTCTCTCTCTCTCTATCTCTCTCGCTCTCTCTCTATCTCTCTCCCTCTTCATCTCTCCCCCCTCTCCCTCCCTCCCTCTCTCTCCTGCTGTGTCCATGTAGTGCTGCTTATATGTGTATGTATTAATGACTGACTTTAGAGATGCCATAACTTAGCAGGAAGCTCATCCTTCGAGAAGACTGATTCTCCTACTCTCAGTAGCCAGGGGTTGCCTGCAGCTCTTCCTATTGCCCTACTTTATCTATCTTTTACCATGGAAAGAGCTGAGGCTCACCGCAGTGAGGTACCCTGCCCCATGCTGCAAAGCTCAGGAAGGTGAAAGGGTTTGCTCTGTTGTCTCTGAAGATGGGTAAAAAATCCCAGGGGCCATCCATCTCTTCAGTCATGTCTTTATTGTCATCATTTCCTCACTGGTGACCCATGGGAGGCAGTGGCTTCCTCCCCCCTCCATTCTGGTGCACTTGCCTATAAAACTCAAATGCTAAGATGTTTGCAGGTTTTATGTGGCTATGACAGGATATAATTATATAAGAGGCTTCATCTAACCTTGAATGTAGTGGGTGTTCCATAGCTGGGAGGTCGTCTAGATTCACTATAGAAAGGACACATGTGGATGCCTGTACCTCCAGCACCAAGATCTGTTCATTGAGATAAGAATTCCCAAAAGGTTAACCTTTGGAAGTATGAGCGCTGGGGGATGGTGGGGTTGGTGTGTGATCCTAGTGGTTGAGATACCTGTTATTTTGTCTGCTATTCAAAAACAAGTGTCTGGGTCAACAACAAATGGGAGTTCAGATTCCTAAGAGCCGAATGGAACTTTATGAAAGTTGCTTAAGGATAGAGGAGGTTCACAGAAGGATATGGAATTCCCTGCAACCCTGAGGGAGGAGTCCCAGCATTGACCCCCAAGTCCAGGCCACACTTGTCATGCTGGAATCATTCTTTATGTCACCATGGCTTTGACACAGCTGGTCATTTTAAAGTAGCTGTTGGACTTGCTGGACAGACCCAAAATAGGATTCACCAACAAGGTTAACTTGGGAGCAGAGAATCAGGAAGGCATCTGTACTGTGGCCCTCCAGCAGGCCTTCATGTCGGATCCTGATGTGGCTCCTCCTTGCTCTTTGCCGTGCATGCTATGTTGAACTGAATCAGGTGATGTTAAACTTCCCACTACCCCTAAAATGTCAGATTTTTCCTTATTCTGGGGATTTGGGGATTATTCTAGAGAGACCCTTAGTGGATCTGCTCGGATGGTGCTCTGAAAGTTGTTCTCTGAAGAGACTCCTCTGCCTCCCCAGCCCTCTCATGGCTGTCTCTCCTCTCCTCCTCCTCTCCTCTCCTCTCCTCTCCTCCCTTCCCTTCCCCCACCTCTTTCTCTCTTAATGAAGGTCTTCCCCAGGCTCTAAAACAGTGGTTCTCAACCTTCCCAGTGCTGAGACACTTTAATACAATTCTTCATGCTGTGGTGACCCCCAACCATAAACTTATTTCATTGCTACTTCATAATTGTATTCTTGCTACTGTTATGAATTGTAAAGTAAATATCTGATATGTGGGATGTCTGATATGTGACCCACAGAGGCTGAGAACCACTGCTCTAAAACGAAGCCACCCCTTCCCTTTGAGGGTCCATCATGTTTGGCCCTGAATATGGTATTGCTTCTATCTCGTGCTCTCCTTCCCACCTTCTGGTCCGATCTTGACCTTCAGGTGCTTTCATCCCCATAAACCCCATTGAAGGGAGTTTTCCATCTGCATCCTTTCTGGATGCTCACTGCTGTTCTTCTGACTGTCCACCCTAAAGATACCCGAGACCCGCTCTGCTGCTTAAGTTGTTGCTCTTGCACGGTCGGTCTTTTCCTTTTCCTACGGCAGGTCCCTTTCTTCTCCTCATCTTTGCTCGGACTTTCTTGGCTGTTACATGAATGCTCCCCCCACCCCCACTCCCACCCATGCTCCCTCAGTGCCTCTGCTCCTTTCCTGCTCTCCTAGCTGGTTTTATTTGTCTGTGCCTACTCTCATAGTGCCTTATTTACATATATACAAATACTAACGTTAGGATCTGCATGGGAACATGTGATTATCTTTCTGAGTTTGGTGCACCCCACTGTTTGCATTGCACACACACGGGAAAGGAAAACAAAGTAAAGAACATGTGCGACATTACCACTCAGAGGAAAAAGGCAGGTGGGTCCATACTCAGGTTCCACCTCCACATAGCCTGGGTTTGAAGCCTGGTACCACTTACTGCTTCAGTAGCTTTGGACAAACATCTCCTTTCCCATGCACACCATGGGGGTAGAGTGCACGCTGCTGTCTTTCTAACCCCGTTTTGTATGCAAACTGGCTGTGATGGTAGTGAGCCCACCCCCAGCACATCTCTTACAAGTCCAGGGAACATAAATCCAGCATGAATGCACAGATTGTCCAGATTGGTGCAAATCTCAATGATGAGAATAACATCAATTACAAATTACAAAAGAGGTACCACTGGCTTAGATGGCATGGCTAGTAGCTATCAGAGATATGGTGTGGGCTCAAATAGTCATGTTCCAGCTGTTGCAGGAAAACTTGGTGGTAGAGCCAGCAACTACTGATTACTGCTTGTTGATGAAAAAACACTCTTTGAAACAACTTGCCTTGGATAGGAAACTTTCCTGTGACGATCAGGGCCCTGCCTGCCTCATCTCACAATGAGTTTGTTTTAGGTCAGAGGTCTTCCCACAGCGGCAGTGTGGCAAAAGCACTCAGTGAGCAGTAACTGATGGGGTGGTGGTGGTGGTTGGTTATGGCCACACTAGTGATGGATATTTAGGTGGAGCATCTAGCAGGCCAGCTTTGAGGAGTAATAGATAATGGTTGCTGTCCTGTCCTTGCAAGATCTTCCGAAGTCATTTAGATTCCCTTCTGTAGATGAGCAGCCTCATCTATTAATCATACAGATAATAGCATTTTTTCTTTCTTTCTTTCTTTCTTTTTTCATGTGAAGGTTGAAAGGGAATTGCTCTTAAAAACACTTGGCACTAAATAAACACTCTATAAATGCTAGCGATTACTGTCATTATTTATAAGAAAAGACTCTAATAGTTCCAGGGAAAGTATTTAACGAATTCCTGACTCTTCTTAAGGGATTAAAAGAAAATTATTCATGTCATAATTAACATGATTTACTGACAATCCTAGGAGAAAAAAAATAAACTTTGAAAAGCTCGAATAATAGCCAAATTTTGGAAATACTTTTTTTTTCTCAGTCCTTTTACAATTCACTTTTTCTTTAATTGAAAGGGTGCTGGATTTCTCTGACTTTTTGTTTATGGGACTTTTTCTTCCTCCTCCTCCAGTATTTCAAACACATGAAAAGACTATTCCCTGCCACCTGCCTTGGGCTGACAGTGCCAAAGAACTTCCTACCCAAGTTGTTTTCAAGGTCTGGGTGAGCACCATCAATCCCAGCAGGTGACAGGCAGTGATGTCTGTTAGCTTTGTTCTGACTTTTTGTATGCTCTTCCCCGTCAGCCAGCCAAAAATACAGTACCATAATATACCCACTGTATGCATTTTGAAATAAATACCTGTAACAACAAAAACTACTGGTGCCATTTAATCCTGAAGCCTGACTGTGAAAATAGGGGCCCATTTCTCATACTGTAAAATGGAGCAGAGGAACCTTGTGCTAGTCTGGGTCTTAGACTGTTCCAGGTAGGCCTGTCAAAAGCCAGGCTTATGGTTTCTCCGACTCAGCTCCTTAAGACCAATGTTTTCCAGCCACAAAATGACCAACCAGGTGATGGCTTTCATGTGGAACTTAACAAGCAGGTTGCTTGATAGCCTTTCATTCGCAATGACAGAAAGTTCAACTCAAGCAAGCTAAGTAAAAGGAAACATTGAGATGTTGGCTTATTCTAGTTTTCCAGAGGTTAGGACCAAGACCCAGGTTTTCTCTAGGACAGTGATTCTCAACTGTCCTAATGCTGTGACCCTTTAATGCAGTTTCTCATGTTGTGGTGACCACCAACCATAAAATTATTTTTGTTGCTAACTGTAATTTCATTCATAACTGTAAATCTGCTACTGTTATATATGTAATGTAATATAAATATTTTTGAAGATAGAGGGTTACTGAAGGGGTCATGACCCATAGGTTGAGAACCACTGCTCTAGGTATTTCCAGCTCTGGGCACAGGATAGCTGCCAATAACTCTGATGCTTTCCTGTTGTACAGGCGGGCTGATGCTTTCCTGTTGTACAGGCGGGCTGATGCTTTCCTGTTGTACAGGCGGGCTGATGCTTTCCTGTTGTACAGGCGGGCTGATGCTTTCCTATTGTACAGGTGGGCAGCTAAGACATCTGTGTTTCTGTTTGAGTGAAATCATGAATGCCATGCCCAACTCTCAGCCCATTGTTTCTTCAGGAAGAGGAACGGTATCCATTTGCTAGTGCCCAGGTGACTTGCCTGGACATGTCAGGCTCACCACAACATGGGGACTGCCTGGAGGAAGGTGGATTCCTGAACAAAGAGGAGGATGTGTGTTCCCAAAGAGAGGAAGAAAGAGCAGAGTTCAAAGCAGAGCCTCTAAGAATGTCAGGCAGGCAGGAATCTGTTTATCAGAAGTCAGTTGGAATCAAAAGGCTTGGAGTCTGGGAGAATGGCAAGGCTAAGAAAGAGTCTGGACTACCCATGCCTGTTACATCTTGCACAGAATTCATTTCTTGGGAAACTTATGGTACTTTGACTATCTTCCTCCCCCTCCCCCGCCCCCGCCATTTTCCTTTGTTCACTGTTAGGAGGCATCTACCTTGTGCTGATCTATGGAGAGGATGTCAGTCAATGCTGTCAGAAATCCAGAAGACAAAATTATCTAAATTAAACTGAGTGTCTTCAAAAAGGAAGAGGGAGGAGAGAGGGAGTTCCTGGGTTTTTCCTGGAAGCATGCTGCTGAATCACTTCCCACTGTCACCCAGCTATAGAAGAAATCATGCACGGAGGGGAGCGGCATGGTGGCCAGGACACCCCTGGAGTTTGAAGTATTCCCTGTGACTGCCAGTCTGAGTGCTCCTAGCTTGTTTGTTTGAAGGCTTCCTTATGTGTGTGTCTGTGCCTCCTAACTCACACCCACAGTGCCTCTTGTCGATGATGCTCTTAGCTGTGCTTCCCCATGTGTGCCGTTGGATTACCAAAAGGGCACAATTTCTAAAATGCCCAAAACCTTAAGATTCAGGGCACCATTACAACCTAGGATGCCGGTATCTATTCCTCCACAGTTTCCTGTTTGGTGGTACAGGAGAAAACATTGCCATAAGCATTGGTGTGCACACCTATATGGAGTTGGCTGGGTTTATATTACTGATGCCTGTACCCAAGCCACAGCATAGGAGAATGGGGCCAGACTTACTGCTGTGGGCAGAGTTTTGCGGAGGCAGGGACAACTAGTGACAGAGAACTGACTTAGAGATAAATGAGAGGAGGAAGCTGCAAACCTCAGAGCCAGGAGCATTAGCTGGGAGCAGACCAGCAAGGCAAACTCACCATATCCTCACCCCACCCCACCCCCACCCCTGACAGACTTTCTAGCCCAAAGCTGCAAACCAACAGGGTGCCCAGCTCACAGGGAAGCACGTTAAACTTGAGAAACACAAGTCTAGACACAGGGGGCCAAGACAGCGTGTTGGGAGCCCTCAGTGTTCGGGTCCCTCCCTGGAGATGGTAATGTAATTGTCTTAGGTGTGGCCCAGGTATCAGTTGTGGCAAACAACTCAGAATGAAACTGTACACTATTCAAGTTCTACTTTGTATTTCAATCGCCTCCTAATGTTTCCTATGTAGATCAGGCCTTCTGGTGTGGTTTGGGGGGCAGGTATGGGACAGGGCATCTTGTAATTTCCAGGAAGACCAGGGTCCTGTTGCAGAGCCAGCCTAACTAGAGATGTGTGCCCAGTGGATCAAGATCAGTGCCAAATCCAAAGAGCTTCCATGTCTATGACTTCTGCTTTGCCCAACTTTTTTTTTTTTTTTTTTGCATTTGTGTGTGTATGGCATATAAATGATTGTTTGCATGTGTGTTACACATGTATATGATTGGTTACACATGTGTGTTCACATACATGTGTGTGTGTGATGTTTGTGGAATCCTTAAGTTATGTTGGGGATCTTCTTCAATCACTCTCTACTTTATTTACTGAGGCTGGGTCTTGGCTGGATCTGAAGCCCCTCACCCCCATTTCTAGTTCCTCTATCTAGCCAGCTTGCCTCTAAGATCCTGTTTCTGTCTCCCAAGTGCTAGGATTACAGGTGGTAAACATGCTGCCCAGCTTTACATGGGTTCTGGGGATCTGAACTCTGGTCTCCATGCTTGAACGGCAAGTACTTTATCTACTGAGCCATCTCCCAGGCCCCATTTTACCCAAAGAAAGAAAGGAAGACACTCTGTAGAGAGTTAAAGTCTACAGAGTAAAGACTTCAGCCAAAGCATTGAAGCTTTGAATCCGTGTAGTTTTTTGTTTGTTTGTTTGTTTGTTTGAGAGCACTGTTCTGTACCAGTTCTCTGGCTGTGTGATCCTGCTATCTCTGCCTCTTGCTATCCTACCTCTGAGTTCCTCTTCTTGTTTGCTGGGGTAAGCATAGTGGAAGCCTCAGAATCCATTTTGACATGTGATCAGCCCTCAGAAGATAGTGTGCATCTGCCACTCCAGTGAGAAGAGGCTGTCTGGAGAGTGTATCATCCTTCCCTTCCAGTTCCAGCTCCTCTACCATAGAGGGGAGAGGACTGGATTATTTCACATCCAGTAATGGACACATCAAATTGCTTCTCTCTTCCCAACTCCCTTTCCCATGGCGACCTCATTTATTCCACAAATTTTGACCCATCTCTGCTTCTTGGCCACCACTGTGTTTCTCTAGTGAAGTGTTTCCCTCCTCTGGTGTTTTGGCCCCAGGCAATCCCACCAGCCCCAGAACTCTACACTATGATGTCAGCTTGACTGGGGGCGCTAGCAGGATGGAGGTGTGCTTTATGAAATTCAGCCATGCACCCTGGGCCATAAATACACGCTGTACACATAAATGTACAGCTAACATTGTCCAGGCCCCTCCAGTGCACCATGTTAATAAGCAGACAGTAAGTCTTTAAAATATGGAAAAGCAGTTAATCTTTCCGCTCGCAAATCCGTCATAGGGGGTGGTTTTCCTTAGGGTCAGGGCAGCTATATGCAGGATGCCTGGGATTTAGGAACAAAATGGGGACATTTGCTATGGGGTTTCATGGCAATTGTATTGAGAACCTTTGTTTGTCCTTAAGCACTTGTATCCAGAGAGCCTTTGTGATCCCCCCTTCAAAGCAATCCATTCTCAATAGTTTGCTACCCATGGCAGTGGAGCCAGTGTGCGAGCTTGGCAGGATTGCGCCTCTGGTTTGATCAGCCTTCAATCTCGTTGCACCAGTAAATGACTCAGCCTCTCGCTTCCTTCCCTTTCTGTAAAGTAGGGATGTTGATTCATTTCTGCAGCTGCTGTAAGTGTCTGCTTGTCCTCTGAGTTCTACTTTTTTTCTTTTGTAAAATGAGAATGTCTGTACACCTTGCCCTTGGCAATGCATCTCACCTCATAAATGCTTTAAGAACACATACATACACTCTGCCTGTAAAGACATTCGGTGGTTCTGAGTAAGTCACCGTTGACAGTTATCATGCTTCAGTAATCATTCTTTATCCTTTCCCAAAAGATTGCCACACTTTCTGATCCGTGTTCATTTATTATGTTCTATCCTGGGTATTAGCTATAGAATTGGAGCTTAATAGATATGTGTCTTAGTCAGTGCCTACTTTATACACAAAAGTTAAGTATTTACTGAAAAAGTTATCTAAGAGGTCACAGAATAGTAACATGCACAGACCAATTGAGACACCCAGAACTACAGACCTTATTGGATTCAGTAGAAGGATCCACAAGTAGAAAGAGAAGGATGGGGACCTCTTCCTATCATCTGTAAGCTACAAAGTTCACATAATCTCTACTCTTTTGCATCTTCCCCTCCCTTGCCTTTGGATCACTTCCTCTCTCCCTGACTGATGGGATGGCAAGGAGAACCAGAGTTCAGAGTTGGGGAAGGAGGCATCATGCAGAAAGCCTCCAGAGCCAACTTCCACCTTTTTGGTTAGCGATGGATGCAAGGGCAAGGTGGCCTGCCTGTAACCTGCCAAGTAGTGATGCTGCTCACCTGCCAGGGTCAGGGAGAGAAGGGGCGTTATCTTTGGGTTGATTGACGGACAACACAGATCAACCCAGAAGCCATGGTGCTAGTGCCTTATGAATATTTAATATCTCACAAGCCTTCCAGTCTTCCCATCTGTCAGAGGGCACTTCCTATATTCATCCTTTATTTATTTTGTGGGGTTATTGCTCACTCACTGATTTGCTACAGTACCTGTGCTGGATTTTGTTCATCACCTTCCTTATTTTTGTTCTCTAGAGCAGAATGAAATATTCTTAAGTGTTCCTACTCCATGAAGAGTTTAACATAAGCTTCCCACTCATTATGTTTAAATGTTTTCTCAAGACAGTAAATAGAAATTCCCCCTGATCCTTCCTTGGTACCATGTAGGACACAGAAGGAACACACTGGTACCTCTCCACTAGTCCCTTCTTTGTGGACATTCGGGGGTCCCAGTTTTTTCCTTTCAAGAGACAACACTACCCAAGACCCTGTACGTGACATGTTTAGAGTTCGCCTAGGGGAACTTTTCTCAGGAGGTACCAAACACAGTGTCTAAATGATTTCCACTGTTATGTTTCATGCTGTTTTTAAAAGTTTGCTTTCCAGACATGGAGAGATGGCTCAGCAATTAAAAGTACTTGCTGCACTTCCAGAAGACCCAGGCTCAATTCCTAGTACCTACATAGTGGCTATTAACTGTCTATAATTCTTTTCCTAAGAGATCTGATACCATCTTTTGGCTCCATGGACACCATGTGTATAAATGGTACAAAGCCATATGTTCAGGCAAAACACTCAGACACATAAAATAAAAGTAATTTGAAAGTTCACTTTCCCAGCAGTTGTCTAGAACAATACACACATCTACAAATTTTCTCTACATTTGTATTTCTGCAGATTTTGTGTCACATAAAGAAAGATGAAATTCATTATCTTCACTACATTTAAACTTAGATTTCCCTGGCCTTTACTAATTTTACAACTCTCCCTACAGCATCCCCACATCTATCTGTTCTTCTCCATGTGTCTTGGGCTAGTTATTGGTGAAGGCAGATATCTTTCCTCTTTTTATAAAACCTATTTTTCCTTTGCCTCTGTATTGTCACCTCTGGCTCTGTGTAAAATCCTTTTGGGGTTTTGGTTGAGATTACTTTGAATAGAAAGGTTAATTTGGGCTGGGGTGACGTATTTAAAGCATCCATGCTCTTTTCCACAATAGTGCACCTCCCTCTGGTTTTCAGGTTGTCTTTTGATGTTCCGCGTGGTTCATCCTTTTCTTCATGAAGGCGCGTATTTTGCTGCGTTTATTCTGGGGCTTTCACAGTGATGATCAACATTATCAAGGGTCTTTGTTTCTGAAATGTTTTTCATTGGTTCTTGCCAATGTGAGGTTATAGCTTTGTATGCTGATGATATAATCAGTCAACTTGCTGAGTTCTTTTATTAGTTCCGGTGGCTGGTCAGTGGGTTCTTGTGGGTTTTCTAAGAACACAGCTCGATCTGGTCTGTGGGTCTTGTGGCAGCATTCACAGGGATAGGGGTCAATTCCCAAAGAGCATTTCAGTTTTTCTCATTACAGCTGGTCTGCTCATGTGTTTTATAGAGTGGCCGGATGTAGATGACGTGGGCTGGACTCCCCAAGGTATGTTTCCTCTATGTTCTCACATTGTTTGCAGGCGCATTCAGCATAGTCACTGAATATGTTCAACAGCCTCTGTATCCTTCACACTTCGGTGTTATCCCATGATTTCTGTGATCAGGAGTGCCAAAAATTGAGCTACCTTAAGAGTGCTTTAATCCACAGTCTGATTCTGCAGCTTGCCCTCACAGCTCTCCAGTCTTCTGTGTTTATTATTATAAGTTCAGTCATGAAGTCAACAAAAACTGGGAATCACTCTGTCTCAGACTGAACCCCAGAACCCAGAGACAGGGGAAGATGCAGACACTCAGATACAGCCCGGTTCCTATATAAGTGACACTTTGTTGCAGAGAATGGAGGGAACTGGAAAGAAGAGAAGGCAAGAAGGCAAGGTAAAGTGCTGAAGTCAATGGTCCTTGGAGGCAACTAATCCATTTGGGGTGGTAAAGAGTATAGTCAACTTAGAGCAGATTTGTACAAGAAAAAAGAGGAAGGGTATGAGGAGAGAGGGGTGGGAGTGGAGGGGAAGGCATGGGTATTATACTGTAGACAATAAGGACACTGCCACTAGCTGAAGGTACCCTAAGGAGAGCCGCTTCTGAAGTGGGGCTGGGAAGGCATACCTGTGGCTGAAGGTGGGAAGGGGGTTGATAGACACATGAGATGATTAATTCAAGGCTTTTCTGCCCCCTCTGCTCAAGAGTTACATCCTTGCAGCAGCCCAAGCTGTAGGCTGTGGAGAGGGGAATGGAAACTCAATCTCACATAGAAAGGGAGAGTGAGACAATGGAGAGGTCTAAGTCCACACTTTTCATTTTTCCAGCTTCTTGGTTTGAAAAGACAGTTCGATAATTTTAGCCTTTTTAATTTTTTCCAAACCAACCTATTTAAGACCATACAACATACATTTGAGCCCATCTCAAATTCTGGAGAGTAGATGAGATCTGTTGGCTTGTCTTTGCACCCTTTTAAAGTTCATTCTTGGCTGTCCTCTACCGTTGGAAAATAGAACTGATGCTTCTTGTTCGTACAAGTGTGTTGTTGTGACCTGTGTTTGGGAATCTTGTATTTAATGCAATAGAGACCCGAAGAGTTCCTACTCCATGTACCTGTTACCTCGTGCCCTCATCGATCACTCTTGCTATTTCTGTCCCCCTGTTCACTCTCATTGCATACAGAAGACCACATCCTGTTGGTGACTTACACGGTTTTCCAGTGGGAATGGCTTTATGCAATAGAAATTTTAGACTCAAAGTAGCAGATGTGTATATGTTTATTATCATGCTCTTTTGGAATGACCAGGCTTGTATTTCACATGCCTTTTCAGTTATTATTGTCAAAGTTTTAAACTTAAGTACTTAGTGACTCTATTTTTCTCTGGATTTAGATGTACTTTAGCACCCTTCTGGCCATTTACTAAAGCTTTCTTCATCCTGTCTACTGTGAAACTGGCTCAGTTCTCATCCGGTTTAGAATGATTTGGTCTAGAGCAGCAGTTCTCAACCTGTGGGTCTGGACCCCTTCAGGGTTGAACTACCCTGTCATAGGGGGTTGCATATCAGATATTCTGCATATCAGATATTTAATTGTGATTCATAACAGTAGCAAAATTACAGATATGAAGTAGCAAAACAAATAATTTTATGGTTGGGGGTCACCACACATGAGGTGTCACATGTATTAAAGTGTCACAGCATTAGGAATGCTCTAGAACATCTTTTTTAAAACCATTTTTTGTTTGTTTGTTTGTTTGTTTCTGAGACATGATTTCTCTGTATAGCCTTGGCTATCCTGGAACTGGCTCTATAGACCAGGCTGGCTTTGAACTCACAGAGATCTGCCTGCCTCTGCCTCTAGAATGATGGGATTAAAGGTGTGTACCACCACCTCCCAGCTTAAACATGTTTTTTTATTGTTTGAGAATTTCATACGTACATATCATATTCTCTCTCCTCTTTTAAAAACCCCCACTGAGTCCACATAGTGCTACCTATGTGTTTATGGAAGTAGCACCATCTAATGGAGTATGGATAGCTTCTCAGAGGACACATCCTTAAAGAAAACTGATGAGCCAGAGGCTATCAATTGCCATAGCTCCTCAGATGGGGTGGCACTTTATAAGCCCCTCCCCCAGCCATTCTGGAATTTGAGCAGGCTGGATTTGCACAGGACTTAAGTATGCAGTCACAGCTGCTTTGTAAGATAACAACTTGCCTTGAAGTCCTTGTCCACTTCACATTTTCACTCATTTGGGTGGGGTTTCCTCTTGTATCTACAGTCTTCTATACTCCATAACATTTCCTCCTTAAATTTCTTTTTTTTCTTTTTGAACAAATTGACTGCATGATTATGACCTTATGTGACTCATTCTAATTCAAAGGATGAGTCTTCAGTCCAATTTGTGTAATTTTTCCTTGTTGATAATAATTTTATCTGTCCTATTATTTTGGCACTATACCACATTGTAGTTTGGTAAAAACAAATGGGTATTTGTGGTAGTGAAGAAATCTGGTGACAGTTCTATGCTGTTTTGAGTTCCTTCTCAACAAGATGATTCCTTTCACATATGCCAAATATTACAAGTGAGGGGAGAGACAAACGGTCAGACGTGGAGCAATCAGGATTTCATAGAATTTTCGGCACAAGTCTTAATTCTTAGCTTCTAGTGTCAGTTTTCAATATTGCCTGTCTGCTTTCCATTGGCAGAACATGGGTATGGGTATGCATACAACGTCCTTTTGATGCTCTCTACTGTAGGTGTCTTGAAGGCTCATGGGCTTCTGAGTCCCACCCATTTCCTGTAATAGGTCCTTATCCCTTTGCACTAAGAAGTACTGATTGCTGTCATCTCTAGCCACATTGTCAGTAACCCTGATGAACTGAAGTTAAGGATGAAGGAAGGTTCTTTTTCTTCCTTTGAGTTCAGAAATAGCTTGCTAAGTTTTTTTTTTGTTTTGTTTTGTTTTGTTTTGCTTTTACATTTGGGCAATATATAATTTTTATTAAAAGGATTTATCTTTTTTTTTAAACTTCTTTTTGAAATGATATTTTTCTCTCTTCTAAATAATGTCTTTCTTGGATCATAGAAAGTTTAGTCTTTCCTAAAATTCCCCATATAGTACCTATCCTTCCAGGGATGTGTCTTCTGGTTTTAATATTTGGTCAGTTTTTATGAGCCCACTATGACTGTGGTTGCCGTTGAAGACTAAATGTGCAATTTGCACAAAAAGAGTGAACTTAAGAGTTTGGGATACCACATACAGGAGTCAGTGAAACAGAAGGACTTCCACAGTAGTTAGAAGTCCTGGCAATTGGTACTCCTGACTTGGCGGCAGCGTTGATATGATCTAGAGCGTTGATATGATCTAGAGCTTGCAGTCCATTGGGTTATGCTTGTAAACTGGAGTTCACCTGGTATACTTAGGTCCTATGCTGTGGAATACTCGATTATATCCACAAAGAAACTGATAGGCAGGGCAGGTGGTATATGTTAGGAAACATAAGCAGCTGCAGTAAACAGACTGATACCCAGGCATCTGCTGTGTCCAGTAGTTGGCAATGTCAATAGCCATACAGTAGACCGTTGATTGTACTTACTTAGTACCCTTTCCACTTTTTTTTTTCTTAATAAGTTCTATTGTTTGGGGTGTGGGGGTTGATCTGAAATAAAAATGTCTCCTGTAAAGAAGCACCTTTTGGTAGGCTTAAAATGGTGATTTGGTAGTCTAGAATCTAGAATATTTAATTATGCCAATATATAATGGAAGAATTATTTTCTGGGGACTGTAACTTTTGATGTATATTAAGACTGCTGGGTGAATAAGCAAGAAGTCCTCATAGATTTAAGATGCATGAACAGGTGTGATGTTATCATCCCTAAAACCAAGTTTAGCACTTTTATTCTGAGCAAATTCCTTACCATACACAATCTTTCAATGGCCTAACAGTGTATTCAGGGTGGTGATGGTGGTGGTGCACGCCTTTAATCCCAGCACTTGGGAGGCAGAGGTTGGTGGATCTCTGTGAGTCTGAAGCCAGCCTTATCTACAGAGTGAGTTCCAGGACAGCCAGGGCTATGAGAGAAACTTTGTCTTGGAAAATCACAGAGAGAGAGAGAGAGAGAGAGAGAGAGAGAGAGAGAGAGAGAGAGAGAGAGAGAGAGAGAAGGAGAAGGGGGGTCATTGGAGGCATGCAACATATGCAGCATTTAATTTCCTTGGGTCATCGGAAGGAGCTACTGCACATGTAAAGTAAGACATACTGTGAAACCCCCAGTTTAGCCATTAAAGTTTTATTGGGCAGAAAGTACTCAAAAGTACCTGAGGAGGATTTTCCCAGGGAGGCCGAGGGAATTTGACATGTGTTATCGCGTCCAGTAGGGGAAGTCACCTGCTTTTACCTTCTGCGTGTGGACTCCAGTGTTTCTCAGGAGCTTACTATGGAAAGAACCCGAAGCCCAGTGTTAAGAACATTTTTATCCATCCCATGAATAGCACATGTCATCACAAGGCATGGGCCAGTCCCGAGGTTAGTAGTTGTTATCCTATAGAATTGTGAGGGCCACCATAGAAAGTTCCCGAAAGGGAAACTAGCAAAAACAAGATAAAAGCCAATCCAGTTTTCTAATAGTTTTGGACCAAGACACACTTTTTTTTTCTACAATAATTCCTACCTTTACCAAACAAACCTGTTGGTAAAATAAGTTTGGTTTTGTCAGAAAATTCTATTAAGAATAGAAGACTGGGTGGCCCCCAAAATGAGAATATCTTTGGCTAAAGACTAATCAAAATTGACAAAGAAATGTTTCTTCTATTCTGCATTTAATATTAGAATATAATTAATACCATATGATAATGAGACCTGTCAGGTTTCTGAGACTCTCATATAACTTCAGAACAAATTAATAACATACTTAACTAGATATAGGTCTAATAGATGTCTTTTCAATTCCAGAGTTCCATGGAAATCCAAAAGTTAGCTTTGTAGCAAAAAAGGATTGAGTTTGGAATTTTTTAAGCATGTAAATTGTTTAAAATATTTAGCTAAGTAGGATCATTATAAAATAAAACCAGGATAATAAAATTCAAAGTTCACTTGAAAAACAGGTTTACTACAGCATAATTGGTAGGCATCTAAAGTAAGCTATCTGATCATTCTGACATAGTTATATATGCAAGAAACTTTAGCCACAATAAACACAGTAAGCTTGTCCATTCATCTGAGGGTGTCCCATGTCCCTTGGGATTACTGCCTTTATTTCCTTCCCACACCCAACCCCTACTCCTGGAAACCACTGTTCTGTGACTTGTCTCCAGAGATTCAACTGTATTTTATAGACTTTGTCATTAAGAGAACCATACAATCCATATATTAATATCCCCTTGTCTCCTTCCAATCACTCTGCATAATTACTTTGCGATTCATCTATGTCACAGTTTGGAATGAGGAATGTCCCATTGTGTAAATACTTCCCAATTGGTTTTTTACACTTCTCCATAGTTTATTTTTAGTAAGACATATTGTTTGTACATCTTTGTGAGAGTATATTATGGTAATTCAACACATGTATACAATATTTAATAATCAAATCAGGGTACAAGTACTTGCATCTCTTCAGCCATTAATCATGCTTATGTGCTGGAAATGTAATACTCTCATTTTGAAGCACATAGATTGCTTCATCATATAGCTTCACACTGTGAACACCTCTTTCCATCCCTCATTCCCTAGTGACCACTATCCCATTCATTCTTCCCTAAAACTGACTGACTGGTTTCCACAAATGGAGAGGAACATGTGTTATTACTCTTTCTTTGTCTGACTTATTTCACTCATTACAACAGCCTCCAGGTCTGTGTTGCTCCAAATGACAGGATTTCATTCTTTCTGGAGCCAGCTGATGGTCTGTGGTGTCTTTCCTGTGAGTGTGTAGTGTATGCGTGTGTGTGCCAATGTTTGTACCCATGTGTGCAGGCTAGACATGGAAG
This sequence comes from Onychomys torridus, assembly GCF_903995425.1. NCBI lineage: Eukaryota > Metazoa > Chordata > Mammalia > Rodentia > Cricetidae > Onychomys > Onychomys torridus. Next base: position 2,530,616 of record NC_050451.1, on the reverse strand, counting down.
TCGGATGCTTTCCCTATTGCTTTTGACTTTTGTTGAACCAGTTTTCTCACTGAGTCTAGAGATTGCTGTCTCAGATAGATCAGCTGTCCAAGGAGCCCCTGTGATGCTTCTGTCTCCCTCCCCACCAAGGACTGGGGGAGGGGCACGCTATCATGCTTTGCGTTTATATGGGTGCTGGGATCAAGACATTGGGTCTATATTTTAACTATTGTGATTCAAACTGCAAAGATATTTTGGGGTCATGACTCCATCATTTGAATATATATGCAGATAGAGAATTGTTGAATATGTGATGGTTCCATTTTAGTTTTTGTGAGGACTCTCTATATTGCTTTCCATGATGGCCATAATGATTAAGATTCTTCCCAAGGGTATATAAGTCCCCTTCCTCACCATTCTTTGTGCTGTCATTGTTTTTGTGATAACACCCATTCTAAATGAGATGAGATGTCACAACGGTTTTCATCTGCTTTTCTTTTTTCCCTGCTAGAGAGCAAGTCCAGCACTGCATTAGCAATCTGCTGCAGGGGTTCCCCACCCCAGTATACCAGGATCTGGGTTTGCACTTTACAAATGGATGAAACTGGGCATGTTTTCATGCAGTTGGTCATTTATATGACTTCTTTTGAGAGCTATCTATTTAGTTCATTAGCTCACTTATTGTTGGATTTCATTTTTTCATTTGAATCGTGTGTATGAGGCCGGGGAGCATACTTGAGTGAAAGTGCTCTTGGAGGCCAGAAGAGGGCGTTAGTTCCCCTGGCACTGGAGTTCCTAATGGTTGTGAGCCACTGTGTTGGCGCTGATATCTGAACCTGGAGCCCTTCAGAGAGCAGCAAATGTTTTTGACTGATGAATCCTTTCTCTAGTCGCTGTTTAATATCATTTCATGGTAGATATTATGATGCCTCTAGCTTTGTGTGTGAAGAGTTATTCATTTGTGCCTCCCACAGGATCATTTTTTTAATATTTTATATTTTGAGAATTTCATCCATGTATACAATGTGTCCTGATCATGGCCAACCTTCATTCCTTCCTTCCAACTCTCTGAGACTCCACTACAACACCCCTTCCAATTTCATCTCCTCTTTTAATTTTATTTATTTATTTATTTATTTATTTTTTGCTTAATCCTACTCTATCCCATTAGTGCTCTTTGTATGCACATAGCCACGTGGGTGTGGGGTTGTCTCCAGAGCATGGAAAACCTACCAGTGGCCACAGCCCTAAAGAAAACTGACTCTCCATCTCTCAGTCACAGTAGTCCTCATTTCAGAGAAGGACTTCATAAGCCACTCCCTCATCTGTGCTGAAATGTTGAGTGCCTTGATCTTGTGCTGGTAACCATGGTTGCTAAATTCATGAGCACAACAGCCACATCATATCCCCAAGGTAACATTTCACAGCTCTCCTCTACAACTCCTGGCCTTTACTCTCTTTCCAATCCTTTTTCTGGAAAGTTCCTTGAGTCTTGGACATGCATATCCATGTCCCCTAAGAACTGTGCACTCAGTCACTAATTTTTTTAAATTTGACACATTGAAATTCTCTCCATTAACCCCTGCTCACTACAAAAAAGAACCTTTGCTACCAGGGTTGAGAGCAGCTCAGATGTATGGGAATAAACATAAACATTTAAAAGGTTGTTTGACAAATGTGACCATTTGGCCAGGTAGCAACAGTAGGTTTCTTTCTAGGGCCTCCATAGCCACAGGCTTTCAACCAGGTTTACAGCATCAGGTATGAATTCCCTCCTGTGGAGCAGGCCTTACTTCCAATCAAAGAATGCCATAATGCAATACTCAGGCCACTAGTATACCAATCGACCCAGTGAGCCTGCTCAGGATGACTCTGGTTATCCTGTTTTGTGTGTGTACGAAAGGGAGAGAGATACAGAGACAGACAGACAGACACAGAGACAAAGAGACAGAGACAGAGAGACAAAGAATGAGAGAGAGAGAGAGAGAGAGAGAGAGAGAGAGAGAGAGAGAGAGAGAGAGAAATACACTGATCATCGGCGTAGCCATCAGGGCCTAAACTACCATTCACAATACCGTAGACTTTTATCTCACTGCTCACTATTGGCCTGTTTCTTAATAATTCACTTTTAGTTGGTGGTATGCCCTCACAGGTATGCATTTCTGCTAGGTTTTCTAATTTTTAACATATAGTTATGATAGATGTAAGTTGTCATGCCTGTTTTATCTCTAATCATTTGGGTATTTGTGTTATTAGTTCATCTAGCTAAAGAATTGTCAACTAACCTTTACAGAAATCAGCTGTTTCATTTCTTTTGAGTTTGCATTTTTTGGAATGAGTCTTAGTCTCAGGACTGATGCTTCTGCTGCATTCCACAGACTTAGTGTGTTACACTGCCATGTCTTTATGTTTCCCCCTCTTTGTTCCTTCCCTTGGTTATTCAGGAACATACTCAATTCCTATGTGTTTGGATTCTTTCCATTCATCTTTGTGATTTGTGCTTTTACTCCATTTAGACTGAAAAAATACATAATGTGACCTCAATTTTGAGAGCTCTATTAGAGACTTTGTTTGTGACCTAACATAACATCTATCCTGAGACTGTTTTATGTACATACAAGAGGAATGTGCATGGTGATACTATCTGATGAATGTCTGTGACCCCTCGATTCAAAGTGTGACTCAATTCAGTTATTTCTTTGTTGATTGCCAGGATAATATGGCCATTTGGAAAAGTGTAGTAACAAAGGCACCCAGCTATTAATTTATTAGAGTCTCTCTTTCCTTATTTGGTCGGCAGGTTATTAGGTATATGTGTATTAGAAGTCGCTAAATCTTCTTTCAGAATTGACACTTTAATCTCAAATTTTTTAATTTAAAGTCCGCTTTACTTTATACATCTATACCCACCTCTGCTCACTTTTGGTTTCCATCTGAGCAATGTCTTTTTTCAACTGTTCATTTTTAAGCTAGGTGTATGTTTACCAATGGAATGATTTTGTGTGTGTGGTGGGGGGTCAGGCAGCACATAGCTAGATTATTCTTTGTTTGTTTGCTTTGTTTTGTTTTTTTTTTTGGTTTTTTTGACACAGAGTTTCTCTGTGTAGTTTTGGTGCCTATCCTGGAACTTACTTGCTCTGTAGACCAGATTGGCCTCGAATTTACAGAGATCTGCCTGGCTCTGCCTCCCAAGTACTAGGATTAAAGGCGTGTGCCACCACTGCCTTTTTTGTTTTGTTTTGTTTAACTTTTACTGATTCTTTGCAGATTTCACATCGTGTATCCTGCCCATCTCCCTGCCCCTTATCTGCCCTCTGCCCTTGCAACCTCACCCCCACCCCCCAACAAACAACAAAAACAGAAAAAAGAAGAATCTCGTTGTGGAAGCTGTGGTGTGGCCCCTTGAGTCGCACAGTTTGCTCTTCAGCCACTTCCTCTTCATTTGCAAGTTTACATTGCCCTGAGTCATTGGTCTGGTTTGAGGCCCCTGACTTCTGCTACTCCACTGATAATGGGCTCTCACTGGGGCTCCTCCTGAACATCCTGTTGTTGTCCTGTGTCATGGAGATCCTCCAGTTTTGGCTCTGTTGGTTCATCCCCTTCACATGCTCCAACAGTTCATAGAGTCAGTGGACATTGGGGTGGGCCACCTCACAGCTCTGGTTCTGGGCCTGGGTTGGTCAGCTTGCTGGCTCTCCCTCACCATCACAACCAGATGAGCTCTCTAGCACTCCTTCTTTAGCTTACCCAATGCAGCCTGCAGCAAGGAGCGGGGCCAGTTCTGCTCTCGGCCTCACAGATCTGGGTCTCCCTCACTCATATCACCAGGACCAGCTCTACTGTTTTGCCCAGGCAAGGAAGGGGCAGAGCCTTCTCTCACAATTGCTACAAGGGGCATACAGGGGTGCTCTTATGCCCTCGGGGCTGGCTCACCTGCATCCCTGACAAGGTTAGCTCTAGTGTACTGCCTTGGCAAGATGCAGGGTCTGCTCTTCTGTGCAGCTGGAGAGGGGCAGGGGTAATTCTCTTAACTCTTATGACCCCAGGGCATGCTGCTGGAGGGGCCATACCTTTACTGCCACCTGGGGCCATGGTGACATCTAAGCCCATACTCTGACCTAGGACCATGTCTGGATCCATGGTCTTGCCACAGCCAGGGTCTGTGTTACCACAGGGAGTGTCATGGGGAGCAATCATAGGAAAAAAGTATGTTGAAATCCAATGGCCATGCTGAGCAGATACCAACATGGCCCCAGGTGGCCACCCTGACCGCTGGCATTGGCATGGCCTTCAATGGCATCAGGAGCCAAGGGCATCAACTCAGACCTTGTCTGCTGTAGGACCACAGACCTATATATGGACCTCAGCAGCAGCCCTGGTCTTGACAACACCATGTAACAGTGCCAGCCACTCAACTCAGCATGGCCCTGGCTGCAGCCCAGATCCTGGGCATCCTTGTGGCTCTGGTTGCATCATGGGCTACCAAACATAAACACAGACCCCAGCAGTGGTAGGACCACAGACCCAGTAGCAGTCTGGTCCTGGATGTCACCATGGCCCCAGGTAGCAGTACAGGCCACTCAGATCAGCATGGTCCCCATAGTGGCCCTTGAACACAAACCTGGCTCCAGGTGGCAGTCCAGACCATAGGCCTCTGCATGGCCCTTAGTGGCAACAGGAGCCACAGACATCACCCATGCTCCCTCAGTTACTTCAGGGCCTCAGGCCAAGATTGGTCTTTGGCAGTAGCCCAGGCCAGGAAATGATCCTTGACTGGGATGGCTAGTAGGCCATTCACATTAGCCTGTTCCTCACCACCCTCACCTCTTCAGACCTGCCTCTCTCCCAAGCCCATGAATCATTTCATCTCTCTCTCTCTTCAACTCTGTACCTGCTCACCACAATAGTGTCTGACTGCCCAGTGCCGTAGGTGCCGGGCAGCACTTGGTTGAGACCTGCCCCCATGATGATGATGAATTGGATTCACTTACTCCAGGTTATTATTGATAAACATCTTCCTGCCATTTTGTTGATTGTATTCTATTCTTTCTATATATTTCTGTGTCCCTTTCCATGTCTATCATTTTTGTGGTTTGGTGGTTTTCTACCATGCTGCAGTTGGATTCCTGTGTCTGTTTTTGTAGTGCATTTTCTATATGCATGTACTTTCATCATAGTAATCACTATCTTCTCATTGATAGTATTGAGATGGTCTGCTTCTGAGCATCTAAAAAAATGTAGTTAGAGTTTTCCTGCCTGGCCCTGTCAGGACAAATCTCTCTTACCCACCAGTCCCACAGTTGCTCAGACCCAACCAAGAAAGCACACAGAAACTTATATTGCTTACAAACTGTATGGCCATGGCAGGCCTCTTGTTATCTACCTTTTCTATCTTAAATTAACCCATTTCTGTTAGTCTATACTTTGCCACATGGCTTGTGGCTTACCAGTGTCTTTACATGTTGCTTCTCATGGCGGCGGCTGGCGGTGTCTCTCAAGCCTTCTACTACCCAGAATTCTCTTTTCTCTTGTCCCGCCTATACTTCCTGCCTGGCCACTGGCCAATCAGAACTTTATTTACATAGAGCGATATCCACAGCAAAAATATACTATTCTTCTGGGAATTCACATATATATGCAATGAAATATGACCATATCTGTCCCCCATTTCCCTCTTTCAACTTTATAACTTCTTCTTTAGGAAACAAAACAAAACACCAAGTCCAATTAGTACCACTCATGTGTTCATAGGTATAGAGCCATTCAGTGGGCTCATCCCCAAAGAAGACTGATTCTCCTTCCCCCGAAGCCAGCAATTTCCAGTAGCTCCTCAGAGGTGGGCCTTCATGAGGTTTTCCACCATTTTTGCTGGAATGTGGGCTGTCTTGATCTTGGACAGGTAGCTACAGCTGCTGTGAGTTCAGAGTATGATAACGATGTCCTGTCCAGGACACAGCATGTTACCACACTCTCTCTTTCTTCAAGTTGGGATCCTTTGCTGGAGAATCATGGTTGTATATTTGTGTTGATGTCTGTACACCTTTCATAACATTGGCTTTCTTACCAATTTTATCAAGTGGCATCTTTGGGTTATAGATGCCTTGGGTTGGATGTAGGAGGGATGAAAAGCATATCCTAGCCTGCAGCAGTTCATAAAGATAGTTGTTCTACTTTAGGCTGGACAAGGGCTTGTGGCAGTAGCTGCCACATCTCAGTGGTGTGGGATCTGGAGAGGTTTGTTCTGTGGTCTCTCAGAGAAAGAGATACCAACCAGGTGTTGTAGTACTAATTGCCATAGACCTAAGACGTTCTTTGAGATTCAGAAGGAAAATATGAGAGATGATTGGGTCGGTGCTACCTCTAAACAAATTTCCAGGTCTTCAGAATGAGATGGGATGAGCCCATGTCATGCTGGCATCTGTAGCACTGGTAATTGTTGACCACAGTTATGTAGTACAAGAGGAACCTTGCCCAGGCTCCATTAGGAGAGAGCAGATGCTGGGACCAATACACCATTGCCTGCTTTAATGAAGCTGCAGAAACCAGTTAATACCCTGTGTAGGTGAGCACAAATAGAGACCTTCACTAGTTTCCGTAGGGAACATAACGGGAGGATTTGGGCTCATAACTATGATGACCATTGCTCCTAAAGCTTGGCATGCTGAGTGGCAGGTGGTTTTCCACCCATTGAGGTACATAGTGACTCAAGACATCCGATAGGATCATGGTTCATACTAGCCCCTATGCTAAGATGGTGTCTGTGGTTATAGGGCAGATTCTTCTTTGCAGCAAAGCAGATTCTCTTCCACTAGTCCCACAAATTTGGAACTTATATGTGCTATGGAATTCTCCTGCAGCTTGGACTATGCACTGCTATAATCAGGGTTGCTGGCACTTTGCTTTTGCCAACATAGCTGATGTGTGAATTGCCATGTTCTTTGCATTGTTTTTCCAATTCTCCATGAACTTTAGGATCACATCTCTTCTCTGCTAATATTTAAACATTCTTTCTTTTGTTGCACTATGGTATACTAGACCTCAAGGCATCTCTGTACCGCCATATTGTTCTGTGAAAAAAGTAATGTACCTAAAGAGAGAATACACATTCACCATCTCCAATTAATAGCAGAGGTCACTTTAGGGAAACTGTCACCTAGCACTGATAAAGCAGTAGATGTACACCACTGTGCCTTTGATGTCAGCTCAGTCCCCAGAAAATCCTATAAATAAAAGTTCCCATAAGACCCATGGCTTTGGAAAAACCCCTTTCCCCTCGCAGCCATGTCACAGATTCCCACACCCTTGTCTATGTACTATACCTCTTTCTCACTTTGGAAATAGACATTCCTTTAGAATAAAACCTCCCTTTGCTAATGTTCCGCTGGTCTTTTACAAACATATGTCCCACTTTCCTCTTAAAGTAATTTTTTTCTTTCCTACTTTTAGTTATTGATCCTCAGTAATGTTCAGATTCTTGTAATGCAGTTTTTCAAGAATGGAGACATAGCAAAATATAGTTATAATACTTTTAATTTGTATAAAACCAAAAATGCCAGGGTATATAAATTATGAAGCCTATTTAGTTGATGTTTTCTTAGAAATTTACTCTAATGAAGATTACCCAATTTAACATAAACTTGAGATTATACATTTTATCAAAAAAGATTTGTGTAGAGCTACTTCTATCACTCTATGCGGGGGAAACCTACATTGCAAAGAAGCCCCAAAGCCCTTTGTGTGGCAACACCACTGAACTATGAACCCTCTTTGCACTAGCCCACTTCCTCTCTTGGAAATGTATCCTTGCTTACTAGATTCTCTTGCTTTACTTGCCCTTGTCTACGTGTCTGTCCAGTTCTGTTTTCCATGACAGAAGAACCTGGAGCCACTACCAAGGTACCCAGTAGGCCCCAATATCAGCACCATAAGAGAAAAACTATCTTGTTTGTTTACATAAATGAAAGTTACCCAGGTTTAGAGATGCAGTCCAGTAGGATGTATGTGAGGATGGGAACTACATTTACACATGAGTCAAAAGCACGTATCTATTTTAAGGATGCTATAGCTAGAACCAGATCTCAGGGCCCTCACAAAAATCCCAAGCAAGGCCAGCTATTTCCTCCCCTGTTCCTTCTCTACCCAAACCTTCTAGTTTGGTAAGCAAAGAATCTACTTTAGCACTATAATGTTGCTCCCCAATAAAGTAAACGTGAAGCTGATCATCCTTAAGTGTCCCCATTTTTCTGAATACCTGCAAGTTAAGGTGCCATCCGCATTAGAACTAAAACCATTTGAAGTACCAAACTGTCATTATTTCCCAAATAGTCCTCCTTCAGTGAATTCCTGTTTCCACAAAGGCTCCCTCATCTCTACAACCCCAGATGGGCTGAGAATCTTAATCAGTTTCGTTTCTGCTGTGGGAGTATCTTCCCCTACTCTGATTTTACCCTGAAATTAGTTCCTCCCACTGTGGCTTAGGTTTATTCTACATATATATGGAAGGTGGCAGGGTTTATGGGTGTCTTCCTGGATGATCTGATAGCATTCCTTCTGACCCAGGCATAAAATTATTTGGGAAACTGGATACCATAGTGTATACTGAGGAGCATCCCTTGTAGATCCACAAAATTCAGTTAGTTTCTTAGTTTCTTTCAAGCTAGAAGGAACAAGTACCCCCTTATCCTAGCATCTGTAGAATTAGGTACTCATAATAATTCTATATTAGAAATGGGAAATTTTAATGATTGGGAGAAAGACAAACTAATCTATAAATACAGATAATGGAGGAGCCATATTAAAAGGAAGCCAACTGTTAATAAACCTAAGGTCAAACAAATGTTTTATAAGAAGACACCCAAACATAACAATCAACTCAGAATAAATCAAAGCACTTGCCAGTCAAAAGCAGGATGTTGGCCTCAGAAAAGACTTCACCAATATGAGGAATTGTGTGCTGGAGTCAGGGACATAGACAGTTCACACCAATGCATGGCAGCAATCCATATGACTCACCTGGGAAAAGTGAGATGCTCTCAGGGGATCCATGTAGGCACCCAAACTGTTGATATAAAATAATGTGCCTGCTTTAATAGAAATGAGAAGACAGTTTATTCTAAGCCTACTATGAATGACCATGGCCAGAAAACACATATTTGAGTCACCCTGAATGACATATTCCACCATGGAGGAAGTTACATCAACTTCTGAGGTCACTTAACTAAACAAAATAATAAGTAAATGCATTTCCCAAATACCTTAGTGGGGGCATTAGGGAGGCAGGCTGTTTAACAAAGTAAGCTTTCTGATATGATCTTGGCATTCTTAGCTTTGGTGTTGGTGGAGGTTAGGGCTCTTAGGAGATTATTCCCAGAGAGTGTCTCTAATACCCACAAGAATGTTATGATCAATACAAAGTTAAGGAGAATAGTTATTAAAGGGACTAAGATGGACCCAGATCATTTTGTCTCTCATCTTACAGCATCCCAAATCTTTGCACACTCCCAAAGCTCTAGTCATCTGGGATCCAGTAGTCAGCAAGATCTTTAACATACAGGCAGCCTCCTCAGACCACTCCAGTTCAGTGATGGTGACACCATCAGGCTCATTACAATTGGACTGGCTGTACTGATGGATCCGGAAGGTTGGGGTTGCTATACAATCTTAGATCTGAACTTAACCTGGATTCTAGAACCTCCCCTGTATCTAGGATCAATTTCACTGAAAACATCCTCCTCTCTTCTGGGTGAATCGAGAGCAAAGCAGTACAGGAATGTTTTGTTTTGTTTTCTTTTCTTTTCTTTATTTTTCTGTGCAGCACATAGCAGTCTTTGGGGAAAGGAGATAAGTTCCTCCTGAAGAAAATCAAATACAGTATGAGATGACGTTTTGGGCCCTGGATGATGATGATGATGATGATGATGATGATGATGATGATGATGATTACCTAACTAGAAGTCCATGGCAGAGAAACAGGAGATAGCTTGCTTGAGTTTCACTCTGGGGGTCAACCTGAGATCTAATTCTAGAAAGTGAAATCAGATGTGAAGAAGGTACATTTTGAAAACTGACCTGACTTAGGTCATTCTGACTGATTTCTCTATATGAAACCCCAGTCTCTCCAGATGAATGAATGGTACTAACTTCAAGAGAATACAGCTGTTGCTTTCTCATCCCAGCATAGCATTTTTGATACAAGCACCTCAATTGAGGGGGGCAACTTCCTGGAAAGGTTATCTCTGAACCTGGTTCCATAAAATATTACGGTTGTTCCTACAGGGGAGAAGTGTTCCTGTATATATTTTCATTTGAGAGATGGTATGCTGGTTAATTTTAATTGTCCAGTGAACACAATCTAGGATCATCTGGGAAGAGAATCTCAATGCGTGGTTGTCTGTGTAAAGTTGTGCCAATTCACTTTGATTCTGTTAATTGAGGTGGAATGATCCACCGCCCACTGTGGGAGACATTGTTCCCTAGGCAAGGGATCCTAAACTCTATGAGGGTGGAGACAATGAGTTGAGCATGAGAATACCTGGACTCACCGTTCTATGTTCCTAATTCTGGATGCCATGTGAGCAGCTGTGCCAAGCTCCTGAGCTGTGCCTTCCCTGCAGTGATGACCTGAACTGAAATGAAAATGAACTCTTTCTTCCTCCATTCCCTTGTCAGGGGATTTTATCAGAGCAATAGCGATGGAATGAGGACAGATGGTAAACGCCCTCCCTCTCACTGGCCCATTACCTTCCATTCCCACAGGTCCTTCGTTATCCAGCAAATCCCGAGTAGCAATCTGTTCATGGTGGTGGTGGACAGCAGCTGCCTCTGTGAGTCTGTAGCTCCTATCACCATGGCGCCCATTGAAATCAGGTATATCCTTTTTTAATGTGGGTCCAGCTGCTGCAGTTACAATGGGTAAAGGGGAAACCATAGTAGGGACACTGAGGGGATGACATGTCAAGGAGGGAAGGGTTACTCCTTTCCCCGTGTGCGGAGAAAAGGGCGGAAGCTACTTTAGCAGCGCCCAAGTTTTGACCCCTGAAGTTCTGACTGAGAGAAGTAATGGTCGGAACCACGCCTTAACTACAGTCAACATAATGAATCCCTGAAGTGTGAGCGTTTAAAGGCTCAGAAGATCAGGCGGCGTCCTGAATCCTGCCACGGCTTCCATCCTGAGGCAAGTCTGAGAACCGTTTCAATGTTCTTTTCCCATTAGATTTACGAGAAGTATCTCACAATGACCACGAATAGCTGAAAACTTGACTCCTGAGAAAAGAATTCCTTTCAGAAAACTAGAAAAGGAATAGATGACAGCTAATAGATCTGGGTATGAAGCCCATCTCCTCCACTGAGTAATCAATCTCTCTCTCTCTCTCTCTCTGTCCATATATATTTTAAAATCTTCTGGCTTTCTATGTGTTATGATTTTTATAATGCACAAGGTGTCTCTGACCATCATGATTTATTTATTTTAAATGGAAGATAAAGTTATTTCCATTGATTATTTCAGATAGCTTTTTATTTACAAGAAATCTACTTAAAAGCAGCAAACTTAGCATTCACCGCCATCAGTGACAACTATCTGGAACTAAGTGGCAGCCAGGGTTTGACATTTAATATGATATTGTCTTCTACAAACCTCTTGGCCTGCATTCATTGTTCTCCCGGGAGGTGTGTGAGCAGCAGGTTAGACACACCTGCTTCCAAACCTCTCAACTGTCACACCTGTGGTGATGAGTATAGAATTAAGACCACTCCTAACAAAGGTGAGTTCGAATACATTCTACAGTAGTGTAGGTGACAACATTTTAAAAAAGGAAAAGTAAGTTCGTAAGTGAACTCTACTTCTACTCCTACCCAAAGTAGAAAGCTGGCCAGGATCCATACCTGTAGAGGAATTGGACACCTACTGTTGACAATGTCACCTCAGCTTTCTTCGTGTCTGTGTACCTTCAAATAACACATCATTGTGATGTACTAGGCTATCCAGTTCTGAAGATGTTAAAAGTCAGTATACTAACCTATAGTTAGTATTTTGACTATAATAAATTAGTTTTATTAAGAATATTTACATCTATAGTCAAAAGGGAAATCAAAAGCAACATGTTGTATATATTATATATGCTGAAAAAAACCTTTTTAATATTTCAGTGATAGCCAAATGTCACTCTGAAAATATAAACAGTTTTAATTAAAACCAGGGATTGCACTGGATGTGGTAGCTTCACCTATAACCCAGCACCTGGGAAGCCAAGGTAGGAAGAGAACAAGTTCAAGGCCAGACTTAGGTACAAAGACCCTATCTCCAAATGAACAGCTGTCAAGAATTGTATACTTAGACAACTGAGTAATTAAAGTAAAAGCTACTAGAGTTAACATGAACATCTTCTTTGGTAACTGGATATAAGATAAACTTAAAATCTTGTAGTTTCTCTTTTTTAAGAATACTGAAATTGGGGTCAGTATAACCTAGAAAGTAATTTTATAAGGAGACAGTCAATTAAAAAAAGAATGTACAGGCTGGTCTTACATGGCAAAATAGTAGTCTTATGAATATTCTAGGAATTGATGAGATTCTTTAGATCCATTCCAATAGCTTGGCCTACCTAGGAAAATGTAACAAAGTCAGTAGCAATGTTCAAGAAGTTCAAATGACATCTAGGTCTAATTCAGAGGCACAGTAGCCTCAAGCTTTGCAGCCTTCCTCTTGAGTACCTTTTCCATAGCCAGAGGCACAGGCAAATGGCACTGGATGGGAGAGACCTGCACTTAGCAGCTTTTGGCAAAATAAAGAACATAATAAGAAAATAGCCAAACAGAGTAGGAGAATAATGGAGTTGGCAACATTTCTAGATGCATTTAAGAAAAAGGAATACATAAAATTATTTTTCTGAAACAGAATCTCTCTCTGCCAAATAAAGAAAAAGACGATTTGAGAAAAAGTTTCTGAGCTATGTCACTCAGCTCTGGTCCTTCATTTCCTTTCTAACTAGAAACTGTTGGGTTTTTATGAGATCACAGAGGACACCTGCACTGATATCCCTTTGCTACATCAGTGGTTCTCAAACTGTGGGTTGAAACCCCTTTGACAAACCCCTGTCTCCAAAATATACATGATGATTCATGACAGTAGCAAAACTACAGTTATGAAGTAACAATGAAAATAATGTTATGGTTAGGGGTCACCACAATGTGAGGAACTACATTAAAGGGTTGCAGCATTAGGAAGGGTGAGAACCACTATTCTACATAAGTTTCAAAGAAGGCCTGGGAGATGTGGCTCAGTGGTTTAGAGCACATACTGCTCTTGCCAAGGACCCAAGTTTGGTTCCCAGCACCTACTTTAAGTGGCTCACAGTTGCTTGTGACTCCAGTTAATATGATGCCCTCTTCTGGACTCCACAGGTAGAGCACTCAGAAAGTAATGCCCCCTAACACAAACATACTCAAAAACAAACAAATCTTTAGAAAAATAAAATAATTTTCAAAGAGTAATTTAGATAGTATGTGCATTAACAACCGCAGTCAGGTATTTGAACCTCTAACGGATTTAGATAAACCTGTATCCTTCCATCACTGAGTCAGAAGATTCTAGAATTCTCATCAGCATGGAAACTGCAAAGCTTAATGTCCTGGAACCCATTTCTGCTCTAACCAGTCCCTGTTTTCCCCACAGGAGAATGCAAGGGAGTGTGGGGGTGCATCGAGTCTCCAGGCCCAGGCGGCCCTGCTGCTGCTCCCCCTGGTTTCGAATCTCTTCTCCAGGTGACACTAACTGCTGAGATGTTCTTTTGGCATGCTCTCAATCATGGATAAACTGTGAACCTGAATATGGTGCGACATAGAAGACATAAGCATAGGCCAGCCATCAGCATCTCATGATTTTAAACTGTGCGTGATAGAAACTCTTCCTGATACACTGACAAAAAGTTCTCTTTTTACTTTGCCAGTCATGCAAATGTGAGTTTACCACATGATCACCCTTCATCAGAAATGGGGCTGTACTGGGTAGGCAGTGTCCCTTTGGCTTGGAAACCATGGAAACCAATTTAAACTGTGTACTTTTTAAATAAAGTATATTAAAATCATAATCACCTTGTTTGAAATGTATCATTTTATGGGCTGAGAACACAGTCTAAAAAAGAAAAAAAATTATGGTTGGAAAACGTCACCTATTCCAGGAAGCAGTAAGGATGCTGTTGGCAGAGGATGTGCCCTCAAAGCAGACTCTAGACAAATAGTTAACAATCATTTAGATGTTCCACTCAAGTCCTAAAAATATTTACAGAAGTAAATCAAACTATTGTCTACATTGTGGAGATTTCATTACATAGAACCTGGGTTTGTTGAATCCAACTTCAATCGAGGTCAGACTTTGGAGGAGAACACAAGTTCTCTTAACAGTCAAGCGCTAACTATTTAAGGGTAGAAATAAAGAAGTCATAAATCCCAGGAAATTCTTCTGAAAAGGCATGGAGGAAATAAAGAATGACCATGAAAGACTCTGAAGCACATTTCTTCAGCATTTGGCTTCTGGCTTTGCCCGTAAATAAGAGGTGAAACCAGATCTTAGATATTACAGGACATGAGACTACCCAGACCCATAACCATTCCTGAAATGCTGGCTCCCGAACCAAAAAACAGATCCATTGGATCATGGTAACCAAATAAGGTGGAATAATTTCCTTGCCTAGGTAAAAACACCCTGCACTATGGGATGGCTATCTCAAAGCCATCTAGAGGCTGCTTAAACTTTCAAAACACAACAAAAAATCCCAATGCACACACACACCTCTTTCTAAAATAGTTCCATGGTTGGTGGGAATACCACATCAATATGTTCCTTCAAGTGATTGTGCTTCCAGCTCTGGTCTCATTATAACAATACTTTCACATGCAAAAAGGCAGCCACCATGGAGTCATAGAATGGTGGCCATCTACATTGTTCACTTTATGCACTGATAAATGAATAAATGCACTTGTCACTCATATAAATAAAAACGCATTACACTTAACACTAGGCAGTGGTAATATAACTTTTAACAAAACTAGTACCATATGACCCATGATGCTCCATTATTATTCTAAGGAACTGGCAAAAAGAAGCCCACTGCATGCAAGTGCACAAAATTTAGTACTGATGGTACAGAATACATGTTTATAAATACACTCCTGATATAGCTCTAAATAGCAGAATGGAATTGCTCTTTGCTATGACATAAAGGTAACAGAGTTGAGTCACACCGTGCCTTGTGGCACTGTGGGTCATCACAGTCCTGTGAATGGCCCAGGAGGCCCTTCCTGCTGTCTGCTCCATAGGCATTGCCAAGCAAGTGGGCATTACGTTTACCCAATTTTCCAGTAAATAACTTTCTCCAACTCACCATGTCCCAAGGACAACTCTCAATCCATTTTAATTGAATGTGTTCTTACCACTGACTATACCATGCCTATTAATGCTGTGTCCTAGCCCATAATTCTGTGGGTTTCAGAACCTCTGCCCCCATATACCAAATGGGACTGTCCCTTAACTCAAGTCCTGGGTGAGGCTGTGAGTGTTGTTCAGGCCCTTGTCATATAGCCTGGCTCATACTGCATCCTTGTGTCCTTGCAATCCAGAAACTTCATTCTCAATGCACTCAGCCAAAACAACGTTTCTAAGCAGATGCCCAGTTACATGTACTTGTCCAATGTGACTTCACTGACAGAGAAATCCTCTACTCCTCCACAGTCATTTAAGCATTCTCTATCTGAGAATCACTTTGTATCACTCAAGAATGTCGACTACCAAGTGAGAGAACCCAGGCATTTGCAACTTTTAAAACTCTAGAGGATGCTACTTGAAGCCATATTGGAGAACTACTGATCCATAGCCCTGCAAAGTCTCAGCTCTGGGCTTTGCCTGCCTTCCTAAAACCACCATGTACCACTCTATCCCAGACCTATTGCGTCCCACTGCTCTGCAATCCTCTGGGCCTCCTTGATGCTGGGTGTGGTCCTTGCTCAGGGTCATTATACCCTTTATGCATTCAGGGATAGAAGGCTCAAACCCTCATCATCACATGGCTGTTCCATCTCTCCTTGAGCTCCACTTAAATACCCCTCCTCAAAGATACCCCATGAAATAATAGGTCTCCCTATGCAGCCGATAATCTGATTTTATTTGTCCTTTACATCAGTATCTGGAAGTTTTCATCATTCTTGCTGAATTGTGGGGGTTTGCTGATAGAATGATTTTATCTACAGGTCGTAGAACACTACATATAGTAAAAATAAAACTGCTACCAACTGTGGCAAACCTAGTCAGTGATGTTCCCTGGAGCCAGACTCTGCCATACTGATGCTACTGAACATAGTTAAGACTCCTGTGGCTCTCACGGCAAACCAAAGCAGACTAAGCTTACTGTCACCATCTGCCAGGCAGAAATGGAGGCACTAAAGGGAGATGATTTTGTGGGTTCCTGTGCCTGGAATTTGAAGCCAGGCCATTGGCCAGCTGTGTAATAACACATTGTAGGTCACTAGATAGGGAACCATCGAATGAAGTACAAGACAGTGGAACACAAACAGGTGTGCTGATGTTTTTAAGTGCACTTGGGAAAATGCAGTATGATAACCAAGGGATTTCCTTAACCGTGGCCCACAAAGCCCCAGCCAGTCCTCCCTTACTCTCCCTCCTCCTCTGCCCTTGTCCTGGTCCCTTTCCTTGCATTCCGACAGAATGTCTTCCCTGCTTCCCAAATATGCAGGGCAGGTTGAACCTTGGCCAGGGCCCTTGCCATTACCCTTCTCTGTCCACGGCAGCCTTTCACTCCAGATACCTGTGCACATCACTCCCTCACCCATGTCTAACCTAACCTTTGTAGGTGGCCTTCCCTGCCCTCCATTGTATAAAGGTATTTTTCCTTTCCTGTTTGATTTTTTTCACATGACAGTTACTGGGGTTCACTCTCGCCGATTTGTCTCTCTCTAAGAGAATACAGGCACAGAAAGTTCAGCGGGAATGTTGTCTGGCTGCACTCTCAGTTCAGAGAAGAATGTTAACATAGGAGCAGAGCCTCAATCAAACAAGGGAATCGGCAAACTGTCAGGGCAGGAAGAGGCATCCCTATGGCTTGAGCTGTGGGACAGTATTGCCACAGCTGCAGAAGGTAGGGAATTGAGTGTAGACGCCAACTCTGAGAAGATGCTTATGCAGACAACGGGTATAAGGCTGGAGATATTATACAACCTGACCAAGTCCGATAAGCTATGGTGGACAAAGCCAAACACTGAAGCCAGAAGAATAGATCCAAGAGCTTGTGCTCCATTCACATTTGCCGCCAGGGCAGCTCCAGCCATGTTACTCTTTTCTCACTGTTTGTTGTCAAGACTCTGGCCAGCGCACCTCCACTCAAACACTCTAACTCTGCTGTCTTTCGTGCTGGCACCAGCATCAGGCTTCCATAGAGTGTTTTCACAGAGAGATCTAGGTTGCTACTACTCCACAAGGTGACACATCAACACTGCTCTCATGGGCCTCAGAAACAGGAAGATTACCATACTTTGTATAATTTTCCTGACAACCACTTTGCCAGAGCCCTAGATCTGAGAGAACAAACAATGTATCCACCATGCCAAGGCCATCTGTGATCTAAGTGGTGACAATGGTAGTGTGAATCCAGACCACACCAGTCTCTCCTGAGCATGTTCTAAGCATGGCTGACATTGTTTCCCAAAAGTAGAACCATGAGCTGCAACACACTTAATTCATCATTACACTGGTAAACCTTGAAAATCACTATACATGGGAGTAATCCAGGATCTTTCCTATCATTGAGACCAGCAGGAATTCCTTTGCTCTACTACTCTCCATGAAATCATTTCCATCAAGTATTAACCATTCAGTGATGGACTGATTGCACCACAGGGCTGAATACAGTAATAAAATGATATGCTAATTAACCACACATACTTTAAGTCTCAATATTTATAATTTACAGATTTACATAGTATGATTATGTAGTATGGTGCCAACATTCAATATATTAATCCCATTATTAGTCTTAGTTGTAGTGGATAAGAGTACATAAAATGGGTGTGTTTCAAGCAGAGACTGTGCATAGGCTGTGATAGAGTGTGTCTGGTGTGCTATGCTGACATCTACATTGTTTCTGTTCTGCCAAGAATATTACAATACCCCACTGTAATATACTGCTAAAGTCTCAAGGTAAATAGCAACATGTATTATATTTTATTTTTATAATTCTAGAGACAGCAAAGGTAAGATAAACTGCTCCTTCTGAAATGGTTAGATGCAATTGTATTAGATAGATAAATGCTACAATTACTTATATCAATGTATTGCTAGGCAATGTATACTAAAATAGAACATATATTTTTTCCTCAACTCATCAAAGTACCATCAAATCACTCATTCATGCTTCTAGCATAGTGTTCATCCACATTAATATTTTTAATTTACCATTGCTGTGCTACATTGTGTCACAGTTAACATGCAATTCTGACATCAAAGTTGAAGGGATGTGATGCATATTCCATGTTCAAAGTTAGATAGCTGGGCTTGAGTCCTGTGGGTCCACAACTTGCTCCTTGTGTGATGTGTCCATCCACCTAATAGTTTTCAGCTTCAGCTTTCTCATTTTCATGGTGGAGTTCATGACAAACATCTCCCAGTGCTGCCCTGTCTTAAAGGAAACAGCCATTCTTCATCAGGTAACAGGGCTACTTGCACAGGATGTACAGCACAGCAAACTCAGTAATTAGAGGGCACTGATGTAATTACTTTGTTATTATGTTAATACCTCATATTCAATCCTCAATACCCTAATAGACACATCAAACTACTTAGATAAAACACAACTCTTTAAGGTGCTGTCGTGTGTGTGTGTGTGTGTGTGTGTGTGTGTGTGTGTGTGTGTGTGTGTGTTTGTGCGTATGTGGGCACAGTCCTGTGGCAGCCAGAAGCTACTCTTAAATGCTTTCCTAGATAACTTTGCACCTTATTTTTATTTTCTTTATTAGTGTGCATATGCATATATATGTCATACATACGATGATGTGTGTGCATGCATGGGCACTCTCATGCCATGGTGATCATGTGTAGTTCAGAGGACTTTCAGGATTTCATTCTCTCATTTCATTGTCAGTTCTGAAGCTGGAACTCAGATCTTCAGACTTGAGTGGCATCTACTCTCCCCTGAGAAGACCTTTCACTAACTAGCACATCCATCTGATGTTTGGAGACTCTCACTGAATTTGGAGTTCATTTATTAGCCTGGGCTGGCTGGCCACTGAGTTCAACAGTCTACTTGTCTCCACCTACCAAATGCTGAGGTTACAGATGTACACTACTCTATCCAGTTTTCACAAGGTGCTGAGTACCCGCACTCAGGTCCTCACACTTGGCATGGCTGGTGCTTCACCAGCTAAGTCATCTCCACAGCCCACATGCTGTCAGTTGTTTAAGTTGATCTTGTGAAAAATAAACCACGCTAGCATCTTACAACACACTAAATCCCACAACTCCTTTCTGTGTCTGCTATAGTAAGGTTGGAGAACAAGTAGCTTTTAGGAAGGATTCTTAATGCCTCGGGGGTCCTTGGAAAATCTTGTAAAAGCAATAGCTCACCAAACACAGAGATACCACAGTTCCAGGGGTTGTAAGAACATTGGAGCAACCTCCTACAAATACACATTTCAAAGCTGCAGCCTTGACTTACTGAATGGATGTTGTCCCAGGGTGTAGTCACAGTGTCTGGAGTACAAACATTTGGTGGGAAGGAGGTGGAAGGGCCATGACAGACGTGAGGTAAGCTGAGAAGGCAAGGAAGACAGACTTGACCATAAAGTTCTGAGTTAATTCATGACACTAGGTACTAGATTTACTCTCCTTTCCTTCTTATGAACCAGTGAGTTCTTTAAAATGTGTGTTTTCTTTTCTTAATCATTTATCTGGGTTTGACATATAATTTCAACTATGCCATATTTTCTAGATTCCTTCAGTGATGGATGAAGGGTCACATTAATGTGTATATGTGAGTGGATTGGATAAAACAGCATTCCTAGAAATCAAAGGACTCTCTGCTTTGGTAGGTATTTTCTCAAGACCACACAAAAGCACTCATAGGTACTATGTACTAGTAGAGTCCATGGCCAAACGTTCTCAGGGGGAACTCATGATGCTGGCACCCATGGAGCTTTGGAGGGTCCAGGAATATTAGGAAGGCTGAACAGCTCAAGAGGGTAATGCCTAGATAGCAGCATCTCAGAACAGCCATGCTTTGCACCTTTGAGGACCTGACTAAAGTTACCTCATGGCCATACCCAACTTTGTGCATCTGTGATGGAAAACACGTATTCCTGAAGTCCACGGCAGGTGTGGGGATAACAAAGAGGTGGCAAGGCAGAGAGAGGGGCAGACAAAGGCTGGTACACAATAGGAAAAGTTAGGAGCTGGAGAGATGGCTTGGAAGGTAAAAGTGCTTGCTGTACAAGCCAAGGACCCTTCAGGTGCTCCGCAGTCACATAGATGCCTGTAACCCTAGCTCCAGGGAGGCAGAAACAGGATGATTGTGACTTGATTTCTGGCTAGCCTAGCAAAAAAAATAGAGAGCTCCAGGTTCAGTAATAGCTTTCAATTCCCTCTCAGTGATTAAATCTACCAGCTGGAGGTCAAGCCTCCAACAGAAGAGGCTCAGGGGGCACCTCATAGACACACCACAGCAGGGACACAGCACCAAGGAGGAAAAAAGCCTAATGAATTCAAAGCTGAACCTTTAGACGTAATGGCCACCTTTGTTTTAAACACCATACCCATTCCAAATTCTAAAGGATGAGACTCATACGGGATAAATAAACTATTTGAGGCCCCAAGGCTCAGCCTAGACAGCTTGAATCAAGGACTTCTATCTGAACACCACCACCTAATGAAATCGTTGCCCTGCATCCTTTTCCCCTGCTGAGCCAGAGTCATTCCCATGTCAGATAAGAAGTGTATAAATCATCCTACTCGCCCTGTATGTAATTAATTAGCAGCCAAACCAGCCCTGCATCCTTCAAATGCTGACTGGAGTTCTAGGCCTCCTTCTGCCTGCACTGTCCAGTCACTAATTTTCCTACTCAGTGAGTGCAAACTTCCCAGGAGAGCCTTCCTCCCTTGGGGAGTTCCTCACTGGACTCTCTTGAGTGGGACATGGAATTATGGAGCTCAGGGCTAGCTGGAGGGAGACCTGCTAACACCCACGAAATTGCCAATGAGAAAATGCTGTCAGGGCAGAAAGTCAAAGATCAGGGACACTGGCCACACACACACACACACACACACACACACACACACACACTGTACTAACACTTCCCTATTTGACATATAACCAAGCAAACTGCTTATCTATCTTGTCCAGACATATAGAAATTGACCCTCATTGATGTTCACATTTGTCTCTGTCTCTCATCTTTGTCTCTTCCTGTCTCTGTCTCCCTTTCTCTTTCTCCACCCTCCCCCATCTTTAAGTTCATTACCAACTACAAAGCTCTTCAACATGTGCAGTTTCCCTAGCCCCACCCCCAGAGTAACAGGTGTATAACCTGGGGCTGGTGGCACTCCGCAAGAAAAAGAGAAATTAGCCCTACTGCATGTGTCCCAGATCAGTAACTGTCATGTGCCTGAGGCCCAGTCATGTGAGCACATTATCACAAAAGGTGGAAGTGGATCTCTTTGTCCCTCTTGCCCTTGTGACTACATTAAATAGATCTCTTTTTTTTTTTTTCTGTTTTCACTTTTAAAAATTAGAGTCATTCAAAGGATCCCATCAAACACTGTCCCTCAGGTCAACATCTTAGAACCCATAAAAATGGGCACCCAAGTACTCCCAATGTGGTCTTTACTGGCAAGGTAGCACGTGGGCATTTCCTTTCTCAAATCCTTCCTCTTCTAAATAACTTCTTTTGCTTGCTGCCCCTTTATGTCTAACTACAAATTCTGTCACTGGCAAGAGCAAGACCAGAGAGGTCTGCCCTCCAGTTTGACATCTACTATACTGTAGTCTTAATAAAGGTACCACCAGCCTTTCCTACTGGCTCGGGGTACACTGGTCCTCTCCATCTGTCCTGGCTAGAGAAGGGAAGGGGCCTTCTGGATATAACTACTTAGCCACTGTATTTTGGATTGCTAGTGGATCCCAGTGTTCATTCCTATGCCAAGGAATGATCTGGAAAAGAAAAACCAGTGTTAGCCTCCCATATGGATGTCCAGCAAAGTGCCAACTGTATAAGGAAATGATCCCTACCTATATGTGCTTATTCCATTTTTGCTTATAACCAGCTGCCTGCAGGGATCACACAGTGGCACACCATCTACCATTAACCCTTAGAGTACTAAAATCACATAGAATTCCCTTTCCACCCTCAGTCCTGCACACCCAACAGGCCTGTATTTCTGGTTAAACATGGTATTCTTCATCTCCCCAAGCAGCTAAGCATGGTGGGAGGAAACCATCACCAGTTCAACATTCCCACATTGAGTTCATGACAGCACGATTTAAACAGGCATTGCCCGTAACATGGCAATCTCACTACACTCCCACAAGTTTGGCTTTTCCCATGTCCAAACACCCATACCACCTGCTTCTAGATGAAGAACAGTGGTGGCGAATTGGGATGCTGCCGTTGCCCACAAATCTACAAGCTTGTCTCATCTACCTCCTCCCTGTCAGCCTTGTGAAGCATCACTGTCCTATCAGAGATAATCCTCCAGGGGCCTGATTTCCACCCTTTCCTGTTTTCTCCTGCACGTTCACCCGCCTCTCTGCAGCAGTAGCTCCCATCTCTACAAGATCATTCCTGTACACAGCCAACCCTAATGCTCCCATTCTAAGTCCCCTTCCAGAGTTGAGAGATTTCTCCATGGGTCTAGAGTATGCTATGTATGATCCTGATTTTTGGATCTTCAGGATGTATATAAAAGCTAGGCGAGGTAACACACATCTGTAATCCCAGCATGGGAGCAGGCAGGGGACAAGTGGTTCTCAGGAGCTTGCTCCCTGAACAGTCTAGTCAAAACAGTGAACCCCAAGTTCAGGGGGAAACTATCTACAAAAATAATGTAAGCCATAGAGTGAGACATCTAATGTTGACCTTTGCCCTCCACATGAGGATAGTATCCTTGGGTACTACACACACACACACACACACACACACACACACACACACACACACACACACACACACACACACACACACACACACACACACACACACACACCATATTCATACCATACATTCTACTGTTGACTTCTGCCTTCCACATATACATCATATTCATATCATAACACACACACACACCATATCACACACACTCATGTATACCCACACACTGCACACACATTCATACCACACACACACATGCACACGCACACACACAACATATCACACACACTCATATATACCCACACACTGCACACACATTCATACCACACACACACATGCACACGCACACACACAACATATCACACACACTCATATATACCCACACACTGCACACACATTCATACAACACACACACACACACACACACACACACACACACACACACACACACACACACGATCCTCCCCTTGAGGCCCACCAGCTTCCATCATCCCTCGCTTCTGTTCTTCTCGGGTTACTTGTCAGGGCTCCATGTCTCTGTTGTCTGGTGATAGCCTTTCCCAACACAACACCAGCATGGATTCCTCTACCCCTGTGCTCAGGACTCATTGTGGGACACCCAGAGTTGGCTATCATCTGTTTCCCTACCCCTTTCTTACTGATCTTCTTGGCTAAGAGTTGTTCATCTCTTTCCTCCAGTTGCCTGTCTATCCTCCTCACCAGCTTTCCTTTTTCCTGTGCAGCTGGCTGCTCTTCCTTCATGTGCCCACCACATAGGTCCAATATATCCCAGTACCTACCACATAGGTCCAGTATATCACAATGCCTACCACACATGTCCAGTATATCATAGTACCCACCACATATGATGTCCAGCATATCCCAGTGCCCACCACATATGATGTCCATCATACCCAGTGTCTATCACATAGATCCAGTATATCCCAATGCCCACCACATAGGTCCAGTATATCCTAGGGCCTACCACATATTCCAGTATATCCCAGTGCCTACCACATAGGTCCAGTATATTCTAGGGCCTACCACATATTCCAGTATATCTCAGTGCCTACCACATAGGTCCAGTATATCCCAGTGCCCACCACATAGGTCTTGTATATCCCAGGGCCTACCTGTACATCTCAGTTGGTACTGGATGTAATCCAAGCATCTCAATTGTAGCATTACCCAGACATATCTGTGTATTTTCTTCTGCAATCTTGTTTCTCCATTTGTTCTTAGCTCAGTAAAGAGCCTTGTCAGTCCCAGCAATATTCTTGAGCAGCCAAATAAAAGCCTTCTCCATTGCCTCTGATTCCTCTCCTGCTCTCCCTACAGCAAGCTCCCAGAAAATCCGTCTGATTATCTCCACAAAGTACACTGAGAGTTTTTGTTTTGTTTTGTTTTGTTTTTCCCACCATAGTAGAAAAACATTCCATCTCCACGCTAGCCTCTGTGCAAGCCAAGGAAACTCTTCAAACAATTAGAAGAAGCCATCCAAGGGTTCTCTGCTGCTCCTCACTGCCACCTGTGGCCCTAATCCACTTTCAACATACAAGATAGATGACCCTGTGTCACCTGCCGACCTTGCCCTGGAGGCACCCAAAGGTGTGAAAGCAGCTCACCCTGGAAGTAGAAAATCTACACTAGGGACAGTGAAAAGGTACATGGGGGGATAGATTGACAAATGACAAAGGAATGTTAGTGGATCTAGCTATGTGGGGCTTCCACTGAAAATTACCTTATTTCCTTTGTATGCTTAAACATTTTCATGATAAAATTCCAATATTCAAAACTTTAAAGCAAATATTGCTTTTCTTCTTAAGGCAATAACAACTGAATTCTTTCCCTGGACTCTCAAAACCTACAGCTCTTCCCCTGCCTCCCTGCCTCCCACTTTTCCTGCTACTCAAAGCCATTACACCCTCCCACACACTAGCCTTGCTTCTGCCCCAGGGCCTTGGTGACACTGGCTGCTGCTCTGACTGGAATTATCTTGCCCAGGCCTCATTCTCCAGCACCTGTGTGCTGTGTGGGTGTCAGCCTCCAAGTCAGCAGTTCTCAACATGTGGGTGGAAACCCCTTGAGATATGGGGGCCACATATCAGATAATATGTTATGCCTCATAACAGTAGCAAAATTACAGTTATGAAGTAGCAAAGAGATAATGGTTGGGGGCCAGCACAACATGAGGAATTGTATTAAAGGGCTGCCACATTAGGAACCCCTGTTCTAAGTGACTGTACAAGGGAGACCTTTTGGGGCCACACAGCTAGGTAACGTCCTGTCATCTGCTCCTGCTTCATTTCCATGGTTCCCTAAACACAGTATGTTTTTGTCTTCACCAAGGAGACCAGTTTTGACAAAGTAGGAGTTTCATTTGTCTCATTCAATGACCACGAGTGTAATGTCTGCCACCACCAGCAGCACCAGGAAATGAGTCACAAGGAGATTGGCGTCCACAGTCTCCATGTCCCTGTTTGGATGGCAAGTCATGCCCTTCATGACTCCAATGTCTCTTGAACTTGCCTTCCAAAGAGTTCCTTTTCCCGGTTTCCATCTGCTGCACGCCGATCATGCTCTGGGCACCACGCCAGCATGGTTTTCCCTCAAAGGGCCTCTGTGAGCTTAGTTTATGGAGGGACACGGAGGTCCAGTGTAGGACCCAGGCCTTTAGAGTCCTCACCAAAGGGCTAATCAGCAGCCGAGACCAGCTTGCTGCTCTTCTATGCCGTATGACCCACCACTCCACCAGCTCAAAGAAGGGTGTATGTGTGCAGCATCACTTCAAACTCCTGGCTTCACTGCAGTATGTGAGGCCCCTTGATGTCCCTCAACCAGTTCTCCCCTCTGGCTTCCAGTCTTAGCTCCTTTTTTCAGTCACACCTTTGTGACTCAACATACAGCTCAATTCAGCACCCCTTCTTTTGTGGTAGACAGAGGGCACAGGTATTCTTTGTGGCAGAGCAGTAGGAACTTGAGCCCTAACTTTTGGACTCATTTAGGGGGTAGTTTCAGAGCAATTCCTTAAACCTATGTGAAATATTAATATATTGGTCCCTTTGGGGCTATCTATGACCCAAATGCATGTCAAAAAAAAAAAAAAAAAGCCCTTTAGGTGAAAGACCTCTTTTGGCTCATGGTTTCAAATGTTTGTCTGTAGTCCTTGTCACTGCTGATTCTGGGCCAGCAGACAGGTCAGAATATTATGGTTGTGGGAGCACATGGAGAAAGAGAGTGGACAGGAAGCAGAAAAAGGACTGGAGATCAAGTATTACTGTTAAAGGCATGCATGCTTCCTGTGGCCTACTTCCTCCAGCTGGGTCCCACCTGCCAAAGTTTCTACAACTTCCCAAGACATTGCTTCCATCGAGGGGCCAAGTGCTCACCCGTGAGTCTGCGCCTGCTCATGCCATATTCAGAGTGGAAGCTCAACAGTAGGCCTCTCCTCTGTGAGCACAGACTATGAAAGGCCTCCTTACAGGACGATCACAGGGAGCAAGTGAGATCTTAGAGGTCAAAGATCACCATGATGCCAGGCACACGGGAAGCACTCATGAATATTGCCCATTATTCAATGTTATGATGTAGATTTGGCACAATGGGAACATTTGCTCTTACACATCTTAGATAATTCCATCCTTTTCTTCCAAATGTCCTGAGGTTCTCTGTATCCAGAAAAGGGAGACCCCAGCTATGCGTTGCTGTGGCTCTTCTTGCTCTCCCAGGACTCCTGTAGTGCTATCTCACAGCTTTCCATTGCTGCCACTCACACACAGAGTGCCAGCAGAGAGATGTTCTACAGAATCCCAAGCTACTCCTTCAAAAGCTCAATAAAAGTTTCCAACCATGCTGTTGGCATCTGAAGTGAAGGCAGGCCCCTGCCCATGGATGCATATGAAACCTATTTTGGTGAAAGCATGTGGTATGAGGCCTGACAAACACCTCAGAATATGCCTAATGAATTGCAGTTTGGGGCTGTTTTGGTTTCAGAGAGAATGAAATTATGCTCAGATCTGGTGATAGGATGTCAGCTGGTATAGGTGCCATAATTTTTCAAAGAACCAGGCCTTTGGAAGAAAAGTTCCCAACCCACCAGAATTAAAAACTAATCTTTATTTTGTAAACTCACAAGATGCTGGGGTAAGAAATAGTTTGAGTTGAGTCTTTTCCAGTCACCAGTAACCTAACACTTGGGACTATTATGCAATTGTGAGTCAAACAGTCTTTTAGAATGCTACTTCCAAACATGATGGGAATTAAAGCACAGATTTTCTAAATATTTGAAATTGCAAGTTTAAAATTAATTGAACTCATTTGCTAGCTGGTCACCAGTTCCTTATTGGACCCGGTGATTTCGCTGTAAAAATTCATTTGGGAAAACCACAGGGAGGAACTCTACAGGTGTGTGTGTGTGTGTGTGTGTGTGTGTGTGTGTGTGTGTGTGTGTGCACCAGGCCACAGCTCATATACAGAAAAACTTTCAGGAGTTGATTCTCTCCTTCCACCATGTGGGTTCCAGGAATTGAACTCAAGTCATTGGACATATCAACAAACATCATTATCCACTGAGCCATCTCACTGGCCTCTACCTGGCTGAGTTTTTATAAACAGCACTGTTGAGATGCAATTCACATATCATAGAATTCAGTTGTTTACATAATATAATTCAATATTTTTGCATAGTCTTGGGCAATCGTCACTACACTCTAGTTTTAGAATATTTTCATCACCCTCAAAAGGAAGCCAGACTCCCCCGCAATCACTCCCGCCCCTTCTTTCCCCCGTCTCTTGCTCCTGGCAGCCACGAATCTACTTTCTGTCTAGAAAGATTTGCCAGTTATCAACATCCCAGACAAATGGAAGCCTATCATTTGTGCTGTCTTACGTACCCCATCTTTTACTTAGTGCAATGTCTCTAAGTTTCATGGTCCTGGAGGCTTTATCCATTCATCTTCCCTTTTATTACTGAATAAAAATAGTCATTGCACGTCCTCACAAACATCAGCTCACAGACATCTGAGGCATTGTCCCCTTTTGGCTATTAAAATTATGATGCTAGGAACATGTGTCCAGAGACATGTTTGTACTTTTCAGGCAGATACTTGGACCTGGAATTGCCAAGTTACACAGTTCAGAAACTAGCACCAATATGTTTTTTAAAGTGGTGGCATTGTATGAAAAATATTTTTAATGAAAAAAATGTAAAAAGTAACAGGGGCCAGGATGCAACTCAAGTATGAAGACCCAAGTTCAAATCTACAACACCTACATAAAACTCTGGGTGTGGCGCCACATACTCTTAACCCCAGTCTGTGGTACCGCTAGTACTGTTGGGGCCTTCTGACCACTAGCATAGCTCCAGGGAGATAGAGCAAGATACATGGTATTCTCCTTTAGCCTATAAGCCCTATTTCTACAGACAGAGGTGTATATACACAACTCACATGCAACATACACACACACACACACACACACACACACACATTGAAATAAAGTAAAATAAAAAGAACAAACTATTTGGCTTTCTCCCTAAAGTTCCTGGAAACCATCTGCTTTAAAAGTTACTTTCGCATTTCTCTGTGAAGGTTTCTAAGACCTTCAGACCCAGTACATGTAACTCACCTTCCATTTCCCAGATCTGCCTCTGTGTAATCCTTCCTATGTAGCCAACTGACAAACAACAGCAAAACTGAACTCTCATATGTCTGCTTTGAATTGCCTCCAGCCCAGGAAACCATTCACTTCTGCCTTGGTCCATGACTTGGAACTGGTGTCATCCTGGTACATGGGCCACAGACCACAGAAGCCTCCCTCATGATTACATCATTCTTACAAACGCTTTTAGCATGCTTATCAACACCTTTTATCTGTGTGGACCCTTCTGGATACAAGTACAACAAAGACCCTTCCCTCTGCAGGACACTGTGGAAAACGCCTACAATGCTGGTTTTGGAGCCTTCTTAGGTCACATGTTAGCTCTGCCATTGAACTTCCTGTTTGCGCACATTTCAGCCCAAAACAGGAGGTGGCAATAGTACTTGCCTTCTGGAGTTGTAGAGGATATAAGGAATTATCTTTAAAAAGTCCTACAACAAAGCCTCATGTAAAAGAGGCATTTAGGGCTGGGAAGATGGCGCAGAGGGTACAGTGCCCGCTAGTCAAGTATGAGAGTCTGAGTTCAAATCCCTAGAATCTGGGTCAAACCTGCAGGACTTGGTTTGTAATCCCAGCACTCCTATGGTGAGGTAGGAGGTAGAGACAGTAGAAACCCTGGAGGATCTTGAGTTAGCCAAGGACAAACAAGACCTCTTCTCAGGCAAAGCAGAAGGCTATGACTAACACCCACAGTTGTCTTTCCACTACCACACAAGTGCTGTGGAACCCATGAACCACTTATACACATGGATGCACGTGCGCGCGCACACACACACACACACACACACACGAATTTAAAAGTACATCCATTAAATGTTACTAATAGAATAATTATTAATGTTTTGTCATTAATTAAATCTTTTCTAAGGCTTTTAAAAATCTATGGAATAAAAAATAATCAGTTGAAATGTATTGTTTGGTACGTAGGATGATCCAAGAAGCAACCCTGGCCATAAACTCTTACAGCAGACATGTATATCTGTACATATATGTGTGTGGGGGGGGGTACATATATATGATTCAGAATATGGTCCTGACTTAAGAACAGTAAGCTGTCCCTTCTTTCTAGATAGTGCTGCACTTCCTACAGACATTCATGGGCTTCCTATCCCTGGGCAGAAGGCCAAGCACTTTGTATGCACGACCAACCTTTGTTCTCACAATGGCCTTCTTAAGGGGCATCAGATTGCTATGCCCAGCTTCATAGTGGAGCCCAGTGCGAGAGTGAGGCTACTGCCTAACACCTCACCATTAGGCAGTGGGGAAATCTGGATATGGTCCCAAGCCTTTTGGACACCAAGTCCTAATCTCTTGGCTCTGTCTCTGGAAGTTTCTGAAGAGGTGTGCACAGACAGACATTCTCAAAGTCAGTCTGGAAAGGAATTTCAAGTGCTCATTTCATGTTTATAATTCCTAAGCAGAATACATCTTCCATCTGGGAAGTCTTCACAATGTGGTCCAAACATCTGACAATTCCTAGGACTGGGACATTTTAAATGCAGTCCCTGGAAGCTGTGCTCAGCAGAAAGGATTCTCCCTGAGGGTGTCTTCCATTGTTAGTGGGACGAAGGCTGATTCATCCACTTAGTTGAAGTGGTGGGGTCCTAGCCACCACTTTTTCCCTTTCCCAGCTAACTCTTTATGAGCCGTAAGGGACCAGCAGAAACAATACAGCACAAGGGGCTGGAGAGATGACTCAGCACTTAGGAGCACTCACGCCTGTGCAGAAGACCTGGTTCAGTTCCCGGCACCCACATGGTGCCTCACAACTTCCAGTAACTCCAGTTCCAGAGGATCTGATGCCTTCCTCTAGTCGGCACTGCTCATACACACACTGAAGAATAAAATAGGATAAATACTTTTGTAAAAGGAAAGAAAAAGAACACCGGAAGAGACACCTTCTCTAAGATATCACTAGGTATATAGCACCAGTGACATTTGGGTTACCATCTTGATTTGCAAGGCAGCACATCCCTCACTGTAAGCACAGCGGGTCCTCATTACCCACAGATAATTGGTGCTGGAAAAATGCTGTTTCACATAAATCCATCAGAAGGAGAGACTGCATTTTCAAAAGAATCTGCAAAACCCCAGTTATTTGGGGGCTTTAACTTGAAAAACAAAGCTGGTGATTACGAAAACAAGCTTATTTTATTTACTAATTTAACAAAATACATGGATTAAAATTTTTGCCTCATAAATATACAACACAAATTGAGTGTTTTGGTTGTGACAAATTATGTAATGGCTAAATTCACTTTGCCTTCTTCAGTAGCCATCAGAAGTCTCATATTCTCTCTCTCTCTCTCTCTCTCTCTCTCTCTCTCTCTCTCTCTGGACATTTCATCTACACTCCTCAATGCCTCTATTAATCTTTGTACTTCAAATCATTCTCCTTTGAAGCTCTAATTTCATCTTTGGTCTGGTTAGTTGTCTCTTGCTTTAACCCTGCCTGACTTTTGTCTACTTCTATTCCAAGGAATCAGAGATATGCTAAGATAGCAATTTCTGCTACTTTCCCAGGGGCTAAGTAAATTTGGGAATATCATGACTGAAGGTTTGGCCTCAATTCCTGAACACCAGGGGATCCAGCATTGGGTTCTGACTGGTACCTCAAAGAGAGAGACCTAGGCTCCTGGAACAAAAGAATGGCTAAATAGCCAGCATACTGAAAGATCAGGAACCCATGGTTTCCATTGCTGAGACCTCAGAAACCCATAAAAGCAGTTGTTTTATGGGAAAACTTAGCAGAGCACTGGCCAAGTCCATTTTAAAGGCTCGAAATGCTTTGACATGTGGCAATCATTATGTGTTCTGGGCTGCCTATCTTGCACAAGCCTTTCTTCTTCCCTCCCCCAAGGAAAACATTTCAGAGGACTGCCTTGACCATATTTTATAGGAAGTACTTCATAGAAAGCCAGGTTTAGCAGCCATCTCAAGACCAAAACACCCAGGATCCTGTCTTGGGCTGGACACCTGGATGGAAAACTATTGCAGATTAGAAAGGCCATGCACTCTTCACTGAGGTTTGCTTTAGAAAAAGCTTTGGTGACTTGAATGATCTGCTAAAGCAGAACACATCATCCTCTTTGGACAGGAGGCTATGTGGGCTTCATGCCCCAGGTGGGAAGTATAGGGGTTTCCTAAAGGTTGAGTGGTGGAAGTCAAAATGGACAGTCTCAGATGGCCCTGCGGTTCTCTTCATTTCAAAGATATGCCATGGTCCTCAGTGCCAGTGTGCCCCTGATCAGGTGCCTCAGGTCTGGGCATACAGGTGGACTCTCTACCACTCTCCTCCCTGGCTAAACCATGGGAGCAGATGATAGAACATAGCCACACCACATTCTTGGGAAACTCCTCCCCAATGTGGCTTTGATGTGGTTTCTCTCAGAAAAAATCATCCAAAATGTCCCAAGGAAATAAAACCTAGTTGAATCCAACTGTGTGAGAAGGTGGAGGCCAGACTCGGCTCCACAACAGAGGCCATAGCATGTTCAACACATTCTTTCTTGATCTTGGCCAAGCCAGGATAGGCGAGACCCACAAGAAACATATGATGCCCTACTTTAGAATTTGCCATCTGTCAATAAAATCCAGTCTCCATACCAAAATCTCCAGGAAGAAATTTATGTGGACATTTGTTTTCCAAAAACATTAAGGGCTTCTATTAAAAGAACACACTCAACGTCTTTCCATTCTCTGCTAGTGGAAGTGTAAATTTCCACACTTTCTGGATACCTAAATAGCTTTCTTCTAAAGTGAATACTTTTGGAATCAATAATTATTCTTCTTGCCCCATTTCCCAAGCATGTCCAGCTGGAATGGGGAGGGGATTCGTCTCCTGTCAAATTTGGACTTCCACAGCAAAGTAATCAAACTCCAAAAAATACTGAATTATAACATGCTACTTGTTTAAAAGCTCTCGTAGAGATAGTCCAGGAGGCTGTGATATGATCTATACTGCAACATGAATCTCTTTAGAGATGGTTCTTATACTCCACCTAGATGGCTTACACACAAATCTGTCTATAGGAAAAGCCTGTCTTTCTCTTTGGGGAAGTTGCTTGGTGCATACATGTGTGTGTACATGCATATGTGATATCTGCACATATTTATACTGGCCAACTGACAACATTAGATATTGTTTCTCAGGGGCCATCCACCTTGTCTTTGGAGGCAGAGTCTCTCACTGGCCTGGAACTCACAGCTTAGATGAGGCTGGCTGTCTAGTGAACCCCAAAGATTGACTTGTCTCCACAGCTCCCGTCATGTCTGCCTTTTCCACATGATGCTCAGAACTAAACTCAGGACCTCAGGCTTGTGTCCAAGCATGTGACTGACTAAACTGTCTTTTTACTGTGCCTTCTTCAAGCTAAATTCTTTTTCTTCTGAA
Organism: Onychomys torridus; assembly: GCF_903995425.1. Taxonomy (NCBI): domain Eukaryota; kingdom Metazoa; phylum Chordata; class Mammalia; order Rodentia; family Cricetidae; genus Onychomys; species Onychomys torridus. Next base: position 2,497,444 of record NC_050451.1, on the reverse strand, counting down.
TGTTCCTTCTATGCATTTTATTCAAAAATCCAAGTGGCCCAAATCTGCATGCAAGATAGAATAGAAGGTTGTGCATGCTTACACCAACAAGTACCTGCCACCTACAGTATTTTAAAAAGGACACATGAGAAATTCAGGAGGCATGTGTCCCTACAACATTGTGTGCATGGTAGTGAAAAATTAGCAACAAATTAAAAGTCTCTTAAGCAAGGACCGTTTGAATAAATTATGCTGAATCCTTATAACTAATGTTGCTCTGGGTTTTTTAATTTGTGTTTTCAAGTGATTTCCATTACTTGGGAAATGTAATGGTATATTAAATAGAAAAATAAAAGCTAAATTAAATCCAAATAAACATTGTATTTTCCAATTATGAATAACTATGTGCATCTGCGAAGGAAGAAAAAAAAAAAGGAGGCGTGATTATTTTTAGACGCTGAGATTATAAACACATTTAGTTATATTAATTTCTTTTTGTACTTGTTCTCGTATTCAAAGTTTTCTAACTTTTTTCATGAAAGACCTTCAGCACACACTCTAGATGCTGGAGGCCTAGCCAGAAACAGCCGGACATGGTCTGTGCCCTTCCGAGTAAAAGCTTACTTACTTAATGCAATGTGGAATTGAGAGGAGTCTTATACACCTGTGTTTATCTTCTTACTCAGCATCTAATCATCCCTCTAATAAAACAACATTCTAGTTTCTCATTGAGAAACAGAAACCACTTCCTTCTCATTGCCAGCTGCATAGAGTTTTTTTTTTTGGGGGGGGGGTGGTGGCTCACTCTGACACTAAGCTCCAGCTGTGTCTATGATCTGAGTGTTTGTGCCCTCCCCAAACCCTCAAGTTGAAATCAAATCCCCAGTGTGATGGTGGTAAGCACTATGGTGTTTAGGAGGGGATGGGAGGGAGACCTAGGAGCCTTGCCACCATCTGAGGACAGAGAAGAAAGACACATACCATCTGGGTAACAGAGATGGTAACCTCATGGCTGGTCTGCTGAAACCTTGAACTTCCCAGGTTCCAGAAACTGTGTCAACTATTGTTTAAAGGGCATCTTAGTCTGGTAGATTGAATTACTTCAGCCCTAAGAGAGTAACAGCAAGAACAAGTCCTGGTTGGCTTGGGCCCTCAATTTCTCCCACTCACAGTATAGCTAATGGCCAACTCGTGCTGGCTATGTGAGCACATCTAACAACTAAGATAATGATTTCCAAGGTGTGCCAGGCTAATGCTAAGAGACAAGGCCTGGCCCTCTGCACCTAGCACTGTAAGGACAAAAGGTCAGGAATTTTTGCAGCTACACAGGGACTCCCTACAATGGCTGGGAAGGCCACGGGGGCTAATAAAAACATAAAGGAAGTTAGATTCTATGTAATGACATTCTTTGGCACCTGGATTAAGCCTTGCTTGAAGCTATACTTTGGACTTTTCCATTACCTGAGCCAATAAATTCCCTTTATTTTTTAATCCAATTTGAGAGCTTTCTGTTGATTGTAGCCTAAGGAAATTAACTGATATGTGAAAAGCTAACTGCTAGTTGTAGTGATAGGTACTGTGATTTAGGACTGGAGGATCTGAAGCCTTCTCTTAAGTGGTAGCATTTGTTAGGGTAAGCCCTTTCCCAGTCTGACCCAGCGTCTGCAAGTGGAGTAGCTGGACGAATTGGATCTTTACTGTCAAGTAGACCATACTGCCCAGAGAATATGTGTTCAGCTGGTCTCAAGTTTGAAAGAAAAATAAAGAAACTATTATAGGTCTTTATAAAATCGAGGGCTTATTTTGTTATGTTCTTTCTTTCCAGACAGTGTCTCATATATCCCTAACTGGCCTCCAACTCACAATGTGGCAGAGAATGACCTTGAACCCCCTGATCCTCTTGCCCTTCTCTCCCAATTGCTAGTATTATAAGAATGTACCACCATGTCTGGTTTCATGGGGGTGGGTGGGATCAGACCCAGGGCTTCCTGCATGCTAACAAGCATTGAATCAACTGAGCTGCATTCTCAGTCCTTTCTGGTTCTTCTGAATTGTGTCCCATCTATGATATCACAGAAGGCAGAGCCCAAGATTTAAATACATACACTAGCTAAGTATTTCTAAACTTAAAGACCAAAATCTGTGATTGCACTGATCTCCCTTCCTGGTTAGGGGTAGACAACTCATAAATATTGTCAAAATTTCTTCTTTGTGATTTTTTTTTGAAATTCACAGTTATCAAGAGACCCATCCCTAATTCCCATTTATACAGTGGTCCCAGGACAATAGTTATTTTCTTTTATGGAGGAAATCCTTCACGTGTCTACAAAATTAGAATCTGTGTCTGCAGGGCTCTCTGTGTCTGCATTCCTGGAGTGAGTTATGATTGGTTTAGAAAACCATAACTCTCTTACTGTTTTTTTTTCTTCATTAGATAATTGTCTGGATGGTAATAATATGTCGTCTCAGGTTTTTTTCCATGGAATGCAGTTCCTGTCCCGACTTCACACAGAATTTCTTTTGGGGATTTATGATACTTTGTAGAAAAAAATTAGTTCCATTCAATATACAATGAAGTTGAACATCATATAAATCTGACAACCCCTCCCAAATCAAGCCAGAGATGGCAGCTGCTGTCTGTAATCTTAATACTTGGAAAGATGAGGCAGGAAGATTGCCATGAGTCTTATGCCAGCCTGGGCTACAGAGTTCCATGAGAAAAAGCCCAATTCAAGTACACACACACACACACACACACACACACACACACACACACACGCGCACACACACACACACACACACTCACACACACATGTTACAGAAGCCTACAAATGAGGACAAAGGCCACCACTGGCACTCTACATTCTACGAAGCCCAATATTCAGCTTCCTTCTAGATCTGAGGAAATGAGGATTTCTCTGTCTAAATTTGGTTTTGTTTCATTTTACTTGCTTTTTGTTCTTAATTTTGAAATAACTACAAGTAACACAGGAGTTGCTAACTGGGTATAAAGAACTTTTCCCCAAACCACTGAAGTGTGAGTTCCTTTGTCCCAGTGGCTCAGCAGCATCATTCCAACCATGCCATGAAAAGTGCAGACTCCAGATCCAGAAGTGGTCATCATGGTTCTCAAGCTGGGAAAAATTGCCCACCTTTTCACCTTCATGATCACTCTCTTGACTCTTGAAGATGATTGGCCTATTGCATTGCTGGATGTCTGCAGCTTGGGCATGTGAGCGTCAAGCACAGGTCATGCATGCCTGTCAGGAGCATCAGGGGAAGGGTACCATGTTCTTATTCCTTGGGGCAGTAAGTCATTTCATCCTAGCCTATGATCAATATTAAGGTATGCTTTACCCACTACAAAATAACTTTTTCCCCTTTGTCATAAATATTTTGTAATTGGACACATTGGGAGTATATAAACTGCCTAATTTTCTGATCTTTCAACTTATTATTTGTATCAGTATGGCATAAAAGTTTCTTATTCAGTGGAAGGGGTTATAAGTTACTATTTATTTTGATATTCAAATTGCCCTTAAGTTAACCAGATCAAATGACCTTTAGTGGCCAGCTGAACTTCTCACTTACTCTTTGAGTGCTTTCTTACTTTTTGGTAAAAGATGTCTTATTTACATCTTAGCTTTCCTGGATCCATTATGATTGGTCCTCTCTCCAAGGAGCCTTATTCTTCATCAATGAGGGTATATAGAAGCCAAAATCTAAGTGCGAGGTGTGACTTGGGTATTGCTATCCCAAGGCCTTCTCAAGGACCAGAGTTAAAAGCTAAATTCAGATATCTCAATATAGGTGTTTGCGTAAAGGTACAGCGCATACTACACACATGCATTTACATAGCATATACGTGCTTGTATATGCATATAAAAATGCACATGTATTTATTACTCCTCTGTATATCCATTTATCTTTAAATGTATGGGTTTACATTATCTTTAGTGTTATTTATCATCTCAGGGTCCATGGTTCTTGAAAGCCACAGTCCCCTGGAACAGATGGAATCCTTTGACAGAGGCCACCTTTACATGTAGTCAAATAATCTCTTGCCTGTGTGTGAAAGAGCATCTAAGGACCAACAGAAACACCTGCCTTCTGGGTTCAGTGCTCCTATCCAACCAGCTAGAGCAAGCTGTAGTCCCAGCACAGGAAGAAAGAACGGAGGAAAGAGGAGGCAGCCCCACAGCTGGCCTCGCTCTTGGCTCACAGGCTATTTGGTTTGCTGGCACACTGCCTAGAGGACACCCCCAGCTAGCTGGATGTTGAGGCCAAGACATGGAAGATGATCTCACTGGAAAACAGGGTGATGGCCAGCCCTCTCCCAGCTTCTAGAGATATGTACACTAGACAAAGGATCCAGGCTCAGCTCAGCCATGTTACTGCTGATGATGGTAGAAGCCCAACCAATTGCCTGTTTGTTTGTTTGTTTGTTTTTAATTCATGTCAATATATGCAGACTCAGTCAGGAAAAAAGGAGATGAGGATGGTTGGTAGCTAAGACCCCTTCAAAAGTTCTCAAAGCCAAAAGACTCTCGGTAAACATTGATCTGTCCCAACTTTTTGCAGACTTGAGCAAGAGTCACCACACACAACTCTATGTTACAAAAGCAGGCATAGTTATGGGAGCTTGATGCTTCTGAAAGTGATTTGTGGCTCCCAACAGGAGGGGCTTCCATGTGTAAGACACACAGAAGTTGTTCCCCAGTGTTTTTGAGACATAGTCATATACTCTTGCTACATAGTCTTACTTGGCCTGGTACTCATTGTATAGTCCAAACTGACCCTAAACTGGTAGCAATCCTCCTGCCTCAGCATCCCAAGTACTGGGATTACAAGTGTAAGCCAGGAGGTCTGGCTTTAGAAACACCTTTTTGATGGCTCTTAGGCTCAGATTTCAGCACCTGACTCATACATACACTTCTACTCTTCCAGACTCACACTTGAGAACTGATTAAGGAGAGAGATGGAGCTTGATACCTAGGTTTTTATAACTCACAGAGTGAGCCTTATTCTAACCTTCATTTGTTCCCACTCTGGAAGGGACACCTCCCTTTCCTCAAAGATTAGGAAACAGCCTCATAGAGACTGGTTGCCCTGCATGTTAGTTTGTTATTATGTGTTCACCACACTTCACAGAAAACCTGAAGAGAGGAAAGGGTTACTGTGACTCACACTTTTGAGGGGTTTCAGTCCCTTTCAGTGTGGACTGAAGTGGCATGGACTTATGGCAGGAAGGTTCATATCATGCAGACCAGGAAGGAGAGAAAGCAGAGGAGGGAGGGAGAGAGGAAGGGAGGGAAATGAGGAGAAAGAGAAAGACAGGGAGAGTGAGAACCAGGAGTCAGATGTAAACTTTAGAACTCTGCCCTAGGGACCTATTCTCTCTAGCTGTCCCAAAGTTTCAGAACCTCCCAAAACAGGACTATCATCAGCTGGTGACCAAGGGTTCAAAATAGGAGATAGAGGAGCATGGGAGATCAAATTCAGAACTAAGAAAGCTAGGATTCAAACCACACTGGCCTGCATGTTGGTCAGGTACATGGCATCAAATAGTCTTTGGAAGGATTAAATTCCTCTTGCCCTTGCCGTCTGAGATCTTAGATGTGGCTGAAAAAAAATTATGAACACCATGCCCAAGTAAGCCAGCTGGGAGTCACTGAAAACAGCTACAGCATGGCTTCTGCCTTAAGTTTCTAAGGAGAGACAGGAGATGTAGCTTTGAGGAGATGCCAGCCACCAGGTAGTACTCATCCCCTTTGTTGCTGGACTACCCCCCTCCACACACACACACACTTAAGGTAAAATCCCTAGTCTATAGGCAAGACCCCTGAGGTATTACATTCAACAAGTTCATTATCATATGGGAAAGATGTGTGTTTGTTTGAAAACCAGGTCTTTTAATGGCTACGACTCTTACAACTTCCTCAAGACCCCCAGGCTCTTTGCTGTGCTGAAGAACCAAATTAGGCTTAATATGATCTAATGTACAGGTCTGAATTATGCCCTGAGGATACTTTCTGGGAGATGAAAGGACCAATATGCTTATAAACTTCTAGTACTCTTTAAAAGGGACTTTTAAAATGTTGGAAGTACCTCCTGGCTAAGGAAAGGATTACATGGCGGGCTTTCAGTTCCTTACTCCTAATGTAAACACCGGGTACTCGCAGTGTTCAGCATCAGCTGACTGTCTTTACACAAAGCAAACAGATGCAAGGCCTTAGGCCTTTGTCTCTGAAGTCAGTTTAATGACTAGGGCAAAGTGAGATGTTTAGTCTGATTAAAGGCTCTGCTCTTCAAAGCCATGCCTTTGTCCATGTGGGAAATGACAGTGTTTCTAGTGCCTGGGCTCAGCGGGTGGATAGAGGGAGTATGGGCAGTAAGCAGATCTTCCTCTAGACAGCAAAATAAAAACACCAAGCTCCAGTTTTTGAAAGAAAGGGAGGAAGGTCACTCACGATCCTTCACAGATGACACGGAAGTCCACTGGAGCCCAATGTACAAGAGGCACAAATGAAAGCATATTGCTTACATCTTTAAATTACTCACAGTTTTCAATAAACAATGTTGTTATGTTGGAAACCTGTAAATTAGAGAAAAGCAAAGCCAAAAAGTATATTATTCATGATCTTACAATCTATAGACACACGTATAACTTCAGTATATATATATATATATATATATATATATATATATATATATATATATTCCCTGTACTCTCTGAGCTCTTGCTAGAAGCACTTTCTACAGAGCTGTGGTCATGGACTGCTGTGGCTTCCCTTTTCCCACTTGTCACATCTTTCTAGAATATTGAATATCATCATTCTTAGTCATCACTGATGACCCATCACATATTTATATCATTTATCTACTTTAATTGATGTGCAGTTATGGGACATAGAAGTTATTTTCAATTCTTCCTTGTTGTGATGAACTGGGGTTACAGAAGATAATAGTCAGGAATCTTTTTTGAGTGCTTTTCTAGAGCCAGGCAGTGGGATTTGTTGGGGGGGGGGGACTGTAGGCTTCCAAGCATGACTCTCAGGGAGAAGAGCATCCTCCTGAGACTGGAATGAACAGGGAAGTTGAAAGGGAGTGGCGTCTATTGATTTAACAAGTAGAACATTCTAGTGATATTGCTCAACAGTGGTTTAATGCAGGAACTTAAACAATGGACCAGGTGCTGCATGTCTCCAGGCTGTCTGTTATCTCTGCTAGCTTCATATTGGGCCCCCATGTGATGCCTCACCTCTAGGATTCACTCCAAATATAATCATCTGAGCATCTGTCTATGAGCTAATCACTGTCAGCTCTGACATATTGACAGAATATCCTGATTGGCCAGGCTTGGATCATAAGTTCTATTCCTGAATCCATGAATGGAGGCCAACCTGAAACTACAGACTGATGTATCAAAGGACAGTCCTCCCCAAAAGACATGTTGGGTACTGTGCCCAGGGAAGAGCAAGTCAATGCTGGTAAAGCTAACAGTACTGCTCCACACAGGGCCTTTAAACTGTAATGACTCTGTAGAGTAACCCTATACCATGAATGGAGTCAATGCCACTCCTCCCTGCTTGGAGTGTGTGTGTGTGTGTGTGTGTGTGTGTGTGTGTGTGTGTACACTTGTGCTCATGTGTATATGTGTATGGATGAGAGAATGCATCTGTAAGTATATGTATTGGCCATAAATCAACCCCTGGTGTTATTTCACAGGTACCTGTACACCTTTATGAAATGTCAGGGTCTCTCACTTGCTTAGGACTAACAGGTAGGCAAGACTGTCCAGGCTGGGAATCCTCTGTCTCCTCCTAATCAATGCTAAGATGACAAGCATACACCACCATTTCTGTTGTCTTTAGTGTGGGTTTTGTGGATAGAACTCAGGTCCTCACTCTTGCAAGGCCAGCCCTCTACCAATTGAGCTGTCGCTTTACTCCCTGCACTCTTTACTGATGGGAAAATGAGGCTTAGAAGGATGACTTACTTACCCAAGTCTTCAGACTGGTAAGAAGCAGAACTATTGGTCTTGTTGATTCTTTTAACTTGAAAGCCAGACTTCAGTGAAAAACTATGTTGGTCAAGGCTACCTTCTACAGTGGACCTCTTTAGGATCAAGCCTCAGCTAGCCAGGTGCTTCATTACCTTCTGACTAGCTGACTGGGTCATATAGGGACTGGCACACTTCATTCTGTTCCCTAGGGACAGACTGACAGAGCAGCTAGCTACATCTGCTGGGGATCCCTCAGAAACTGGCCCCCAGGTGTGCCAGGGAAAATTCTAAATGTAAACAGTTGTCTGCCCCATGCAATCATCCAGAGCCAGGAGCAAGAAAGTTATGATCCATGAGCCATATTCTGCCCTGTGCCATAAATGACATGAACCAGCTCAACTCTTGGCTGGTATTACTGAAAGCAAATCCAAACATTTCAATGATATGTGTTATAAAACCTGAAGGGGTTCGAATCTCTTATGTCCTACAAAGGTCCACTTCACAAGTGAGCGCACTATGAAATGCTGTGGTAGACAGCAGAACCTTATCAGCATCAAATGCAGTGGCTTCCACAGTATGCAGTGGACAAGGGTGAAGTTTCATGACCAGATGCTGGAGCTGCTAACAAGCCAGCTCTGTGATCTCCACAGACCTTAGTTTGATGGAAGTACGCAACCTAGAGAACTTGTGGCATGCCTCTCTCTGATTTTACTCTATTGAGTTGAACTTTATCGTGCACCCAGCACATGGCAGGCACTGATTCAGGAGAGGGTTGGAGAGCAGGGAACATAATAGTTCAGTTCTCTGCTTCCTTAAACCTGTAGATTGCTAAGGATTCTAGTAAAGTGTGCAGACAGTGTGGAGGACATAGAGTAAATAGGGATCTAAGATTTCTAGGAATGAGAAGTGAGACAGAGGTGTAATGGTAAAATGGGAGCAAGTAACTGGGACGTGTGACCCTGTCAAAAGATGAGACTTGGCTTGGGAAAGAAGGATTGTCATTTCCTGAAGCTTTGTCTCATTCCTGTCCAGCAGGGTGGCCTAGTCCTTCATGTACCAATCTCTGCTGGGCCTGTGACTCTCCCTTGATGCCCCTTTTCAGGCAGAGACAGAGGAATCAAAACCCAAGAGACACAGTGGGCAGCAGAATAGATCCAGTGGAAACAAAGATGTTCTCAGACATGGGATTTTGCTAAAAAGATAATACTGAAATGTTCAGCAGGGAACAGGAAATTCTAAGACAGCTGAATGAGATCTGCAAAGGACCAACTCAGTGACGAAATGAACATCTCAACAGCACACTAGGACTGAAAAGTGAACCAACCAGAGGATCTTATCTAGTGGAGAAATTCTAGGAAATAATCAGAATGACTTCTGGGGAAACAGAAAAGCAGAATGCAGGCTCTAACAGAGAATGCAGAGAGAGAGGGAATGCTTTCTAACTCATCTGGTAAGAAAATAATGACTTTAATATGAACAGGGAGCAAGAACACCACAGAAAAGAAAATAACAGGTCATCTTGCTATTTTCTGAAAGTCCTACATAAATTCTGAGTAAACCAGCTGTACTGATTTATGGACAAGAAACAACGCAACAGCCAATGTGGGCTTGTTTAGGGAATTCATGGCTGTTTCAACATTTGACTCTCAGCTAGTTCTGGCTGGCTGGGTGGCTGGGATTTAGAACTCAATACTTGAGAAGTAGAGGCAGGAGGAGCATGAGTTTGGGGACATCAATTAGATATCATCTTACCCAATTAGACAAAGACACAGAGATAGCGACTTCTGGTGGTGAGGCAGATGAATCAGGACTCACACACAGCCTGTGGGAGTCTCAGCTTTATGGCACATGCTGTGGAAAACAGGATGGAGATTCCTCATGAAACTTAGAGCAGAGATAACATTTGATTCAGCAATTCTACTACTGGGTATGTATCCAGAGTAGAGGAAATCACGATGCCACAAAGACACTTGCATTCCATGTTTATTTTTAAAGAATGTTTCATCAATAGCTCCAAGATGGAATTAGCTTAGATGCTCATTAGTGGATGGAATGGATAAAGAAAATGTGGTCACATACACAAAGCAGATTATTAGTTAGATAGCAAAAGAGTGGAATTCTGTCATTTGCAGCAATGTGGATGGGGACAGAGGTCATTATGTTAAGTGAAATAAGCCAGAAGTAGGTCTTGCTCATTGGGGAAACTAAAATGCTAGGTCACAGGAGAATAAATGGAAAAGGGACCACTAGTATCCAGGAAATGAAGGGACTTGGGGCCAGAGGAGGTTTGATAGGAGCACTAAAATACAGTTGGAAACTAAAAACTTTGTTCTGATTTTTTCCAGTACTCTATGGTAAGCGCTGGCTTAAAACAATCCATGATACACATCAAAATGTCAAGAAAGGAAGAAGATTATCAGCATAAATAATGGTTAACATTTGAAGAAATGGGGATGCAGTCAAATGCTCTATCACTGAGCTGTACCCCTGACTAGTAATTTCAGTTTTTGTACACGTAGACATGGGTTCAGAGGACTCTGTGGTTCCAGAGATCTCACTCTGTCAGGGCTATGCAGGCAGTGGTGGGGAACTGTGAAGTGTTCTCATGAAACACTGTCTAGAGCCTGCCTACTCATTAGTTCTAACCCATTTCCATAGCTCTATCAATCCTAACTGGTACCGATATTTCATAAACACATATTAAGCGGAAGTGACATATACAACCAAGCCACTGAATTTGACAATATCCATTCCTCAAAATTACTCATTTTTGCAACTCATTCTCAAGATAATAAATCCATAAATAAGGCAATGAAAGTGATAATCATTTCTGATTCAAGAGAAAAGCTGTCTTATGGATATACCAAAAGACCAAAATGTCAATGGACCAAGAGCTGAAAGACAATAAATTAAACCATGTAATGCAGAGAAGAGCGAGTGATGAATTAATTCACAAAGAATAAATAAAAATACCAGCACTGGGATTGATGAGATGGTTCAGCATGTAAAAGCACTTGCCACAGGGCCTAACAACTTGAGTTGGATCCCTGGAACCCATACGGAGGTGGCGGTGGGGTGAGGTGGGGGGGGGGGGAGGAGGGAGTAAGAGTCACTTCAGCAAGTTGTTCTTTGACTTCTCCATGTGTGCTGTGGCACCTACACACACACACACACACACACACACACACACACACACACACACACGATAAAGTAAAATAAACATAAATGAATGTTTAAAAATGACACAGAGAGACTGAGTCAAAGAAAGAGGTGAAGTGATGTGTTCATGACCCTCACAGTCAGCAGGATAACACTGAGGTCACAAAGCAACTCATGAGGTCCCTACAACTGAACCTAATGTTCCAAAGGCATCACAGGAAAGGATGCTTCTCCCTACACCTACTTCATGTTCTCTCAGCTGCCTGCTAAAAGTGGTCACTTAAGTCCCAGCTCCCCACTTTGAACATCATTGAACATGGTCTCCTGGCCTTCCAGTGGGCTTCAGTTCTCCAGCCTGCAATGGGCGGGGCTTGGAATGCTTCGCAGGGGTAAAAGGCACTTCTGGTCCAAGGACCCCCATTCTGACCTGCAGCTGCTGGCTTACCATTTAATTTATGCCTGCTCATGGCCAGGCCCATCATTGGGACCGATCTTTATGTGGCCTGGGCGGCAGCGTATGTGAAAGCAACATGAGAGACTTTAATTAAGTGCTTCTGGGATGTGGAGTCTCTGAGAGCTGGCGAGAGGAATGGACCCCATCAGGCTATTTTTCCCCCCTAGGTACCTGTAGCTTCCATGTATGGTTTAAAGTTAAAACAAAGTAAAGAAGCTGAGTTAATCTATGTCCACATTCTACCCTCTGTTTAATACATTAACTGTTTCTTTAACTTATTGGGTGATTCTGAGGACTGGCCAAGGACTATTTCGTCTGGATGACATTGTAGCTCTTTATTACCAGTTTTATGTTGAAAAAAAAAGTAGAAGAAAAAATGTACAATGTTAAACCAATTGAAGGTAAAACCACTTATTGATGGAAAGGGCTTAAAGAAACCCACATGGCATCTCCTTGACTTTGTTGCAACTATGGGCTGGCTGGTTCCCATGAAAACTGCATATGAATGATGAGGTCTAAGAGGCTCTAAAAAGACCTTGAAACTTAGCATCTTCCATGATATTTTGAGTTCCAAGAAACAACAGCCCATAAATTCTTTGTAGACAAAATTTTAACTACAGATGCCTTATAGTTATTTGGTTTTGTATCTTCAGCTGAGAAGGGTGATGTCCATCAGGACTGAAAGAGAACCATTCCTAAGAGTCTTAACCAAGGGGACAGGATTGTGTGAGAAACTAAGAGCATCCTAATTCTATAGGTTCACACATGGAAGGATCAGGTTCTGTTGGGAACATGTTGTGGATTCCATTGTTTAAATACATCCAGATATAACGATGTTTCTTTGGTGTTCTAGAGTAAATCATATTGCTTCAGGATTGTAGCGTCCTCATCTGCAAAAGGAACACAGAACAGTACCACACTCTCCCTGCCATTTTGCAAAGCACAGAAGACACATACATGCAAGATACATGCCTGAGGGGCCAGATACTAGCTCCTCCTACTTTTCTTCTTAACTCAGAATTGATCTGAAAGTCCTGTAAACTCAAGCTGTATGTGTAGATTCAATTGAAACTCACATGTGATCGCCATGTACCAGCTCTATTCAGTATGCTTCATTACTTCATCCCTGAAGCATGTACTTTCTATAATCACATAGCAAAAGGAGGTTCCTATGAAACAAATTATTCAGACTGGACTCAGGCCCCAGCAGATGGCTGAGGGTAACGTGTCAGGGGAGAGTGTGCAATCCCACCAGGCAGTGATGATTGATCTGTTCCATGGAAACAGGCAGGCTGAGTCCAAGGATGCCGCACAATGCAGAAGTTCAGTTGATTAATGATCCACCAAGGACCATGAAGGGACCGATGATTAATATTTATTGTTTTCATTGACGATAAGAACATTGCCAATTCAGTTGGAAATGACTACTGCAAAGTGGTGTGAAGCCTCAGAACAGAGACAAATGGGCCAAGCCCAGAAGCCAGCTTTGAGCTAAAGGGAGATATTTATCACAGGATTACCATCACCCAGAGAGAAAGCCTTCCAAATAAAGGTTAAGAGCAAACTAGCTTTCTCACCAGCTTATAAAGCCATGCCCAAGGAGACAATGGAAGCAACCCCATTCTGTAAAAAAGAGAACCACGCATTAATGAGTGACTCAACTTGAGCCAAAGGGTCAAAAATGACATAGGGGACTCTGACTGTTAGTTGACAGTCACAATGCGTGGAGTAGCAGCCTGGAATTATGAATCAACCGTGAGGAAACTTGCTGCAGAAAGCAGAACTGGAGTCCAGATCGGAGGATGTTGTGAAAACTGGGCATCTGAGAAAAACTCAGAATCTTACTTAACCATGCTAACGACAGGATTCTGTGGTGAACGAAGGTCAAACCTGGAAAACACACATAACAGGAGAGCTAGTAGGTGAGTCAGCTGTCTAGAGACAAGGCCAGATACAGGGACACTCACTGATTCCTAGCTGGAGACACTCAGAGCCTGCCAGTCACTTGCTCAAGACCAACTACATACTCGGTATGAGGCCAGAATTATAGCATGGGAGACCAGCTCTGTGAAACAACCGTGCATTTATGGTCATCCGTGGAATAAATTATTTCCCAGATCGGTTCATGCATTTACATAAAGTTTGATACAAGGAACAATGAAATATAGAAATGAACCACCAGCCATTGGAAGTCAATTTTATTTGAGTTTATATTACCCCTGATGGTACCCAGTACCATTGTTTTCTCAGAACACAGTACGGATATACCACTCAGTAAACAAAAATGTTTGCCCTGTAAAGTCTTCATCCTCTTTGTCATTGAGATTTGAAGCGATCCTGTCTGATCTTGACACTTACTTATCTGAAAGGAAATATATACTTTAGATCATCTCAATTATTTCAGAATCCTTTAGCTTTCTTGCCAAGACCTTTGTTTGGTTAACAACAATAAAACACCCAAATTTTAAAAGTGGACAAATGATATGAATCAATGCTTCTCAAAAGAAGAAATGAAAATGGGCAACAAACATATGGAAACATTCTCAGTATCAGCTATGGAAGGCATGCACATCAAACTACAAAAAGCTATTGTCTTACTCAGTAAAAATGGCAGCTATCAAAATATAACAAAGGCTGCTGAGGATGTAGGGAAAAAGGAACTTGGATACATTAATGATTAAAATGTACATCAGTTTAGCCGTTATGGAGAAGAACAGTGAGGAAGACAAAGAAAAGGTGTTATAGCTGCACAATAGGGTATTACTCAGCTACAAAGAGAATGAAATGCTACCACTTACAGAACCATGGACAGAAGTGGAGCCATTATGCTAAGTGAACTAAGTCAGACTCAGGAAGACAGGAACCATGTGTTCTCTTACATAGAAGCCTAAGTAAATCAAATTGAATCTAGAATACTGATAACTAGAGGTTGTGAAGGGTATATGAGCATGAGGTGGACGAAAAAAGGTTGGATTTGTCAGTAGACATGTGTACACTTGTTGAAATATAGCAGAGCGCCCCATTAATATGTGTAAGTAATGTGTGTGTGTGTGTGTGTGTGTGTGTGTGTGTGTGTGTGTATTTTGCAGAATTAAGACTTTTGCTGAAGAAAGGGGTCAAAAAAGAATTTCAAGCTGTTGCAACAATCAGCCAGGTGCTTTAGGTGGCCTGGTGGGACATTCCAAGGCATCAACACAGTTCCAACACAATCAGCTAACAGAAACAGCCTTGCTGAGTGTATAAGAACTGCTGGTGAGATATCCCCAGATCAACTAACTAAACAATCGAGCAACCAATCAATAGAGTGGGCAAACAAAAGTCACAAGGGACAAGTGTGACCACCTTCCTGTCTAGTGAAGCCACAGAGTCTGAGGAAAGCGATGGCCCCTCCCCCTGGAACAATTGGGTTAACCTGGGCTATTCAGATGCAGGTAGGTAAAGACAAGCATCTCCTTAAGACTGTAGCAATACCAATTCTTTGTCAAGGATATAGGCAAACTAGCTCACCACTGGCAAATACATATGCACATGATTCAAATAATTTAGGTATCTTTTCCCCGCCCTTCACTAATATTTATTATTTTAATCTTTGACACATTATGTGTATATATATATATATGTATATATTTAATTTTGAGGCATTTTGAAATCCATTCAGAGGATGACCTTGACTCCTGATTCTCCTGCTTCTGTCTCTTGAGTGCTGGGATGACAGGTGTGCAACACCATGATAGATTTACAGAGTATATTAAGATGCTAAATCATCACAAACATCAGACATCATGGGAAAGGGATCTGATAAATTTACTGTGTGGATATAGGGTAATCATGTCAATCTGTGTCCAAAATTTCATTTGAAAAATCTGGGGAACTTAAAAGCATACATGATACTCCTTCACTAGTTATAGCATGCTAAATTTAAAAGGAATTCTAGAAAGAAAATTCCTGCCTTAAATGTGAAGGTTTTGTAATGGGGCCTATATAGGGAGGTGGCTCAGTTGGTAGGGTATTTGCCTACCATGCAGGAAACCCTGGGTTTCATTTTTGCCCTGCATAACTCAGTGTCTTGAAAAAAAATCTTTCAATCCCACCCCAGGGGTGCTGAACATAGGAGATCATGAGTTCAAAATTAGCCTTTTTAAACAGTTCTAGGCCAATGCAGGATACATAAGTCTCTGTCTAAAAAAAAAAAAAAGAAGAAGAAGAAGAAGAAAGAAAGAAAGAAAGAAAGAAAGAAAGAAAGAAAGAAAGAAAGAGAAAAAGAAAAAGAAAAGAAAGCATGTGTCTTAGGCTGAAAGTAGAGGATGTCCAGGGTGGCTTCCACAGGGAATAAACCATCTGGGAAGGGCTGGATTGAATGGTTCTTCCATAGTATGTATTTATTATCAGCACAGCTCACTTCTTCCCAAATTAATGTCTATCAGAGTTCTCTGGTGGCATTTCTGACATTTGGCTGGATTGAATGGTTCTTCCATAGTATGTATTTATTATCAGCACAGCTCACTTCTTCCCAAATTAATGTCTATCAGAGTTCTCTGGTGGCATTTCTGACATTGTTTCAAAGACAGTTTCTTGGAAGCATGGGGAAATAAACTACAATGAGTGTCAGTCCCTTTAAGGATAAAGGTTGATCACGAATGCATAGAAAATAGTTCTGCATAATCTGTGCACACAGAAAGATATTGCCGTCAAAATGAGTTTCTCCACTTGCTCTTTCATTTCTCATTGTTTTACTGAATATGTTGGTTATTTCTAAACATCCTGATGCTGGTTAACATTTCACTAGAGTTTCACAGCAACCTGATCCACAAGCCAGGTCAGATGTTCCCTATGCTGTTAACAGAGAAGGAGAGCAGAGCACACTGGGGTCAGCAGCTCATCAGTCTCCAGTCAGAGGCATCAAAACTTATTAACAGAACCAAAGCAGTTTACCATACTGGCCAAGCAATGTCCTATCAAAACTCACAGACCCTGGGGATAGCTTAACTCTCTTAGTCCCCCAGGGTTACTGTCAAAAGAACACATGCCCAGGGAATATAACCATAGGGTACTCTGAGACACTGTGGAAGAAGTCTCAAGCAATTGGTACTCTGACAGAGTTCTAAACAACCTAAAAGAAAGCCAAACAATGAATTCAAAGCTTCCTGATGAACTGCTCTGAAAGGTATATACACACCTTTTATACTCAGACTCTTATGAGAATTTCTACAAAGATGTTGACATCATTGTGTTTCATTTATTTACCAACAGGATTTTTGACAGGGAAAGATGGAAGACATTCAATATCTACTAGACTTTGAACTTGAAACTGCTATGCACCAAGTGTGTAGGAAATGATCATCAAGACTCAGTGTAAGGTAGGGCATTGTGCACTTTGTTATTAGACTTCCCTTTTTGGACCTACCATTTCCACTACCCCAGAGTTCGCATATTGTCCTAGAAGGAATATGAACAAGGGGCAGTTGCCAAAGCACATGCATTCAGTGACATATGCCTCTGGTGAAAACAGTGGTGTGGCAAGAGAATACCTGAAGGAAATGGAAAGACTCTGTGGAGCCTGGGCCTCCTAAGGGAGAAAAGAACTGCGAGGCTGAGTCTTGGCTGTCCTTTTACATCAGTTAGAAGTCTTACCTGTGTCTCTGTCTGTCTTCAAAATAGTGAATTTAGGGCCAGCCAAGGATGCACAATGCCCTGTCTAAAATAGATAGGTAGATAGATAGATATGCAGATAGAGAAATAAATAGCATTTGCAGCTTCCAGTCTGTTTCTATTGAAAGGTACTGGTCAATTTATAAGGAAAGCCCCAAGGGGTCAGGGAGAATCTATCTTATTTGCACTATCCTTTTTTCTTTCTATTTTTTTAAGACTATTTTATTTTAATTATGCAACATGTGTCTTTGTATAGTAATGTGCATATATGTTCATGCACCCTAAAAAGCCAGAGGGTGTTGACCCTTTGAAGCTAGAGTTACAGGAGGCTGAGAGTGGCATTGTATGTGTACTGAGAGGCAAACTCAGTCTTCTGCAAGAACAGGAAGTGTCTTTAGCCCCTGAGCCATCCCTCCAGCCTTTCCATCTGTTGTAGCTAGGGTTTTGTTGCTGTGAAAGAACACCATGACTAGAGCAACATGGGGAGGGAAGGGTTTACTTTGCACACATTTCCACATCACTGTTCATCCCTGACGAAAGTCAAGGCAGAAACTCAACAGGGCAGGAACCCGGAGGCAGGAGCAGATGCAGAGACCATGGAGGGGTGCTGCTTACTGGCTTGCTCCTCCTGGCTTGATCAGCCTGCTTTTTTTTATAACACCCAGGGTCACTACTCTAGGGGTACCCCAACCCACAGTGGGTTGATCCCTCCCACATCATCATTAAGAAAATGATCTACCAGCTGACCTACAAGCCCAATCTTCTGGAGGCAAATTTTCACTTGTGGTTCCCTCCTCTCAGATGACTCCGTGTGTGTGTCAAATTCACATAAAACTCACCAGGACACCAATCCCATTTACGCTGAGTCTTGATGATTATTCCCTACACATTTGGTGCATAGCAGTTCCAAGTTCAGAGCCTAATAGACATTGAATGTCTTCCATCCTCCTCCCTAAAAAATGCTGTTGGGAAATAAATGAAACACAGTGATGTCAGCATCTTCATAGGAATTCTCATAATTCTGAATATAAAATGTGTCAAGGCCTAAGGATGGCCTTGAACTTCTGATCCTCCTGCCTCATATTCAGAATACTAGGATTATAATTGTGTATAATCATGCCTAGTCTATGTGGTGCTGGGAATTGAACCCATGCTAGACAAGCACTCTGCCAATTGAACTACATCCTCATCCCACAGATGAAAATTTAAATAATGAATAAATAGATGAAATCTGTCTTAACAGTGTCTTTTAGTGAATCTCAAATATTTAAAACATTGTGATGTTAGTATGCAACCAATATAAAAATGTTTGATGCGATATAATGTAGTATTTGTTATTAACACTTAAAATCTATTGTGCATCTTGTTATTGGACTTCCCTTTTTGGTCCTACCGTTTCCATTACTCCAGAGTTCACATATTGTCCTAGAAAGAATATGAACAAGGGGCAGTTGCCAAAGCACATGCATTCAGTGACATATGCCTCTGGTGAAAACAGTGGTGTGGCAAGAGAATACCTGAAGAAAATGGAAAGACTCTGTGGAGCCTGGGCCTCCTAAAGGAGAAAAGAATTGCGAGGCTGAGACTTGGCTGTCCTTTTACATCAGTTAGAAGTCTTACCTGTGTCTCTGTCTTCTAAGACTTCTCCGAGAGTATCAAGGGACAAAAACATCCCTATAGTCACAAGAGATGAGGTCCAGAACTATGAGGTTAGTCCATAATGGTCATTTTTCCCCCAAATTTCTAGAAAGGTGTCCACCTTTGGCACAGCCAGGCATGCACACAAAGCATGGCATTCCTGGAACTTCTGAGATGGGCAAAGCTCAGTGTGAAAGGACCAGGTATTTCCAATGTTTCCTTTGGACTCACATGAGCTCTGGAAGGCATTTTGCCACCGAGTCATTGAGAAGCAGCTTTTCATGAAGAGTATCCCCAGCTGGTCTCAGAAGACAGGAGATGGAGAGCAATTCACTACTCAACAAGAGCCAGCTCCACTGAAAGCAGCCCCTTTCTTCATCCCCAGTCTACTTCTTAGGTTTGCCAGAAACCAGTTCATTTTTTCTCATGAATATCAAGGAAAAGAAAAAAAAATGCATGATGCAGAAATGGATTGCGCCCCCCTCCCAACAACATCCTTCATATCATCTGGTCCCTGGTAGATCTCACACTAGAACACAAAGTTTCAATAGAACCAGGCAGCCATCCCTAGAATTCCAATGAAGAGCATGGCTCTCCTACCTTCCGGCAATAAGCACAAGCCTCTCTTAAAATGAAAGAACACAGCATGTGCTCAGTGAAGGCCAAGGACTTGGAGTCAGAGCCATTTGAGAACTGGCTTGGTCTTTCCTTTCTCTTATCATTATGTCCCTTTTGGCAGAATGCTAAGGATGAAACACAAAAAACTCCGAATCATCCCTTTGAGAAATAACTGCCTGGAGAGATGGTTCAGGTCAGTTATTTCATGACTCATCCCTGGGGTTTCTGAGAGATACACATGTTGAAAGCACATTTTGACAAGCCTCTTTTTCTTTTTAATCACATTATAATTTGTTGAGATGCTAAACAATTATACTTACATTTAGGAAGTTTAACAAATATCCCAAGCTGTTACTGTCCTTCCATATCACACCAGAAGTCAAATTTTATAAATGTGTCACCATTTAAGCCTCGTGATTATTACTGTTCACTTTAGATTTGTGCCTTTCTCATAGCGAACTCAAGTTCCCCAGATCCTGTGTTAATCTACAAAGCTCCACAGCCCTTCCTCTAAGCAGCCATTCATTCCACTAGAGCTTAATGATGGCTTCTTGGTCACAAGAAGTGCTGACTAGCAGGGGCAGAAGACAGAACCAGGCAAACTCAGTCCCTCACACTCTTGTGTCCACACTCTTAGGAAAGATGATATAACAATGAGATCTATCTAAACAGGCATCGGTGCACATGTAGCTACAGGCTGAGGAGAAAAGTCACATGGCACATCACCAGGCCATTGTTGAGACTGGGAGGAACTGACCTTGCCTGGTGATATTTAGGCTGGCACATAAACAGTGAACAAGATTTGTACAATGAGTGGACAAGTACCGAAGAAGAGGCAATAGTGTGAACAGAGATATGAGGCAGAAAGGAGTCTGTGAACTGAGTGCCAATATCCACCAAACAGTCAGGGTAACAAGGAGGACAGGAAAGGGAATAATGAGAGTCAACAGCTAAGTCATCCATGGTCTCAAAAGTACAAGGTGCCTCAATGTCACAAAAACATAGTACAAAAACAAAACAAAACTAAACTAAAAACCTAAGCCATGAAGGCTTATCGAGCTGATGTTGGATCTAAAAAGACATTATAGGTGATTTTGTTGTTGTTGTTGTTTCGTTGGTTGGTTGGTTGGTTGGCTGGTTGGTATTTCAAGACAGGGTTTCTTTGTGTAACAGCTCTGGCTTTCCTGGAACTCACTTTGTAGACCGGGCTGGCCTTGAATTGAGATCTGCCTGCCTCTGCCTTTGCCTCTGCCTCCCAAGTGCTGGGATTAGAGGCACGAGCAGTGGTCTAACACAGGCGATGTTTTAAAGGTTGGTAAATGAGGAGACTTTTAAAGAATAAATTTTTACAGTGTTGAGAATGGAACCCAAGGCCTGACAGCTGAGCACTCTACCACTGAGCAACACACCCAGCCCAGTGCAGTAAATTCAGTGGTGCCCAAGTGATGCTCACATGCACCCAGAGCCAACCATGATACTCGAGGAAAGCTGATCTCTTACAGCCCAGGGCCCAGCTTAAGCATCACCCCTTCTACATATTCTGCATTTAAAACAAGGAAAAACTGAGGCGATATGCATGTGTTCTCAGTCACTCGGCCGTGAAGAGCTCAGCTACTCACATGTGTATGAGACTGGTGCAGGTCCAAGGAGAGGGGCCCAAAGTGACAGCAGCACGTGGCTACACACCAGCCACGGTGACACAGCTCAGCGCAGCATGCCTCTACCTTGGACTCGTAGTTGAAAATGTGTCATTCACCACGTTTGCAGCTAATATTCCCACTAAAGCACTGTGAGGAAATCTCTGGGGCCATGTGGAATCAGTTAAGCCCACAACACTGTGAACTACTGTATTTCTGAGCTGTGTGAGTTGTTCTTCCTCTGATGAACCATATCATTAATTACAGACACCTCAAATAAAAATGCCTACACACACGGCAGGCACGATCTACACAATAAATAAAAAGATCGCGGTTTGCAAAAGGACCAGCTCATTCTGAAGTAATTGTCTCTTGGTTGCTTGGGCTATGACTGCAGCCATTAATTTGATTGACCACACCTGGCTGGGAAGGAGCAGGCAGTCCGCAAGAGTTAGAGAGTTGTGAAGTCTATGACTTTGCCCACCCCCCAAAGTGATTCCACCAGATGCAGAGGAAGCATTCACAAAAGTTTTGTGCTGTTTAAGCTACTATTTGCTAAGAGAAGGGATGCAGAGGATGATTTGCAAAACTCTCCTCAAACCATTTTTCAAATGACATTTCTCGTCTTAAAGGCTTGACTAAATAGCCCTGGTATGTTAGGCAGCTTTCCGTTGCTGTAACAACATTAGATTACTTTTTTTTAATTATTTAAAACATTTTTTAAATTGAGATATATTTTGATCATAGTCTTCCCCTAGCCCAAGTCCTTCCAGATCCTCTCCCACTCCCTAGCACCCAACTTTAAGTTCTTTCTCCAACAACAAAAACCCTATACAACAGCAAATCTCCCCAAAAGCAAGAACACAAAACAAAACCATGCCCCAAAGGAAAACCAAACAAAACACCAAACTGTAGCCAAACAAAGCCCACCAAAAGCCGGTGGAGTCTCTCATGTGTTGGTCAACTGCTGAACGTGAGGCCTGTCCTGGAGTGGTTGATGGACTCGGTATCACTCTATTGGAGAAAGCTGATTTTCCCTCTCCCAACAGGTATAAGCAACAATTCACTTGTTAACCTTTACCTCATGCACTTGTTCTCAACCTGTGGATTGCGACCCCTGATTTAAAGGGGCTTGTTTTCTTGGTGTCCTCCATCCCCTCTGGCTCTTACACTCCTTCTGTCTCCTCTTCCACAGGGTTCCTGAGCTCTGAGGGGAGGGATTTAATGGAGACATCCCGTTTCGGGATAAGGGAAACATTTCTTCTGATTCGCCTTTTCCACCATCTTCATCCTTTGTCAGCTGGCCACAGGGGCCTGAGTTGGTGCACAGCATGATGACAGGTATGTGGCAGACAAGAGGCCCACTTCTAGCAGCTGGAAAGCAAAGTGAGAACAAAAAACAAACAAACAAATAAAACACAGTCCCAGAATCTCCATATTCCTCCAAGGCCATACCTCCTCTGATCTTCCTTCCTTCCACTGGGCCATGCCTCCTAATGGCTCCAGCACCTTCCCAGAACATCACAGGACAGATACCAAGCTCTTAGCATATGTGTATTTTGGGGATATTTCACATCCAAACCTTAACAGCCAGGGTAGAGCTCACTGGCAGAATACCAGCACACCAGACCCTAAGTTTGATCCCCAGTACTACAAAAACCACCACCACCAACAGCAATGACCAAGCAAGGCTCATAGCACCAAGTTACTACTAACAAAAACAAATGAAAAGAAACTATTGATTATCTGCCTTTAATAACAGCAAAGGTCAAATTCTTTAAATACAGATACTTTAGGGGAAAAAGAAAAATCTTTACTGGAAATATTTTTTTTTTCATATTCAATTTTCTTTGCATTTAAGTTTAGTTTTTCAAATAATAAACAATGTTCATACACAAGTCTATAATTAATCAACCAAAATAAGCTCCTTAATTCCATATTAGCAATCTAAATACAAATAAGACAGAACTTAGCCTGTTAAAAGCACAATTTTATCAATAGCAATCTACTTGTAATTCTTTACTGAGTCTCATTTTATAAGAGGGGGTTTAGTAATTAAATATAAATTATTTGTTCAATGTGAGAAGGAAATTGTTAACCAATTTGTTCAAAGTGAAGAGCTAACTATCATCAGAAATAGGTGGGACTAATTACGATCAGGGGAATTGTTCTTATATGGCCCCCTCAGTTACTCCACAATTCTTCCTTTCCCCCACATATTTCAAGCTAGAAGTTCTAGGAAGCCAACTCAGGATTTGCTTAAAATGTCCCTCCTAAGCCTGGTACATCACAGATGTATAACATCTGTGGACAGACGGCTTGCATCAATACCTTGGCTCTGGAACCTCCCAAAGTTTGAGAAGGACCTGGAATATTCTTATAATTCCTGTAGAGCTTGAAATTTTTTTTTTAAAGTGTTCTGGCACCTCAGAGCATTTTATCAATTCTCTTGTATCCTATCTCCCCCTTCCAAGGTTATATTTGGGTGTGGCACCAACATTCTAAATATATGACTTTTTATTGACTATGCAGCCTGAGTCATCTCCCCTCTGTCCTGTGCTTACTACCACATGATAGATTCAAGAATAGTGATTTGAACCCAACCCTAGGGACTTTCAGATCAGGACATCCTATGGAGAAATCTCCCAGATGTCTGTCTCTGGTTCCAACTCTGAGCCTGGTTTCCGCAGCAGGATTTTATAGTCTGATCATCTGCAGCCTTACAGCCATGCCTTGGGACAGTTTTAGCCCAGAAGATGTGGTCTGTGTTTAGCAGTAAGTCCAGGGAACAGATGGACTGAGATGTCTACAATCTGTAGACAGGAGTAGGAACCAGACTGTAAATGTGGAGATGATCCAACGGAGACCCTTTGGAGAGTGAAAGGAGGTGTTATTCATCACAGTGGGACAGCAGCCCAAGCCAGGGCTCTCATCTGAGGAGGTCATATAGCCAGGTTTATTTTCTTCTTTTTTTCCTTTCCTTTCAATGTGCCTTCCTGAGCACTGAGAAACACATTAGGGCCTTGTCCTCAAGGTTGCAATAAAAGCCACGACACTTCTCTCCAGGAAAATGCACAAGAGGAAAGACCCAGAAAACAAGGCTTATGATGTCAGGGACTTGTGTACCATCAGACCTCCATCCATGGCTCTGAAATCAAAGACCTGGGGAACCTTACTATGTCTTCAACGATTTCCAAACAACCCTTTTCACACCATACTTTGAGCATTTCTTACCCCCGTCCTTCCCTAAGCCACAATGTTACCTTTGCAGACAGATTATTATACTAACATGCTGAGCCCAGGGTTGCCAAGTCAGTGGTTTGCCAGAGAAAAGAGCCACATGCAAACCGAACAGTATCCTCCATGTTTGGTGACTTTTTAGTGGTCAGCAGATTGGAGAAAATAACAGCCAACAGGTAGCCAATCTAAATTTACAGAGAGGATAAAAGCAACCAAAATGATAAAATGTCTCTATTCATGGCTATGAACAAACACTTTAATCCACCAGGAATCTCAATTATTTTCATTTTTGTTTTATGAATAGACCGTGTAGTTTTCAAATGTACAAAGAAAGTTTAAAAAACAGAAACAAAAACAGATTAGAAGTTTACTGTGTCGGGGAGTTCCATGCATGTAGGAGCGCTTCCACCAACTGAACAACCATCAATGAATCACTAATTACCCAGCAGTCATCTCTGCGAAGCCTGGTAGTATCTCATTAACAGAGCCCCATTCACAGAAGTGTGAGGCAGCTGAGGAGAGAACTCCCATCGTGGAAGAGCACCAGACACATTTCCCAGGCAAAGGGTACTCTAAGACCCCTCTGTTTGTCTTTTCTGCCTCTCACTGGAAATGTTTTCAGTTGCCATGAGAAATCTCCAGAGTCACCAACTAGAAATTTCTGTCTTGTTCATAAATCCAGGGCCTCAGGAATCCTGGATCACCACTGTCCCGTGGCTGCATGATCCCCATAAAAACAAACAGGAGATGGGTAATTTGACTACCTTGTGACAGGGCCATGCATGTGAGAAGAGGCCCTGCGAGGCCACTTCCTTCCTGCTGCCTTGAACACCTTCTGCTCTCTGAAGAAGCTGGCAGCATGGCTATACCTCTGTCAATATCTGAAGGACAAGTTCAGATGTTGTCTAGGCATGTACATTTCAATATGGGCTATAGGGAAGGACATGAAGCCTAGCAGCCTTGCTCATCAGCAAAAGAATTTGATCACTTTGGGGGAATTTTTTAAAAAGTGCTCATTTGAACCATTTATGGAATAACTCTACCCAAATAAAAACTAAAAATGTTCATAAAATTCATCAGACAAACCACCAAGCTAACCCAACAGACACACGGTGCCACTGTGCTGATTCAAAGGCACTGTAGCTCAGACAAGAAAATCCATCATGGTTATTGTCATGCATAGATTGATCTTGACATTCGTCATGGTGTAGCATGTCTCTGAGAGGAAGAACCTAGCATCCCCTACCTCATATTTAGACCAACACACTCAAGGGATGCTTACACAGCCTTTAGGTCCCTGGCTTCTATATGCAGAATACAAGGGAGAAGAAGGCTCAAAGACACACTGCATGGGGAATGGAACCCATTCAGAAGGTACAACTGTCTGTAGTGTAATGATCTCTTTAACAAGTTTCAATGTTGCAGGGAAACAAAGTACATGTGATAAAGAGAGCCTGTGCTATTAAAAATAACTCAAGAGAAACAGTCATGAGACAAGACACTTGGCTTTGATTGATTCTAAAACAGTGGTTCTCAACCTTCCTAATGCTGCGACCCTCTAGTACAGTTTCTCAGGTTGCAGTGACCCCCAGCCATACAATTATTTCCTTGCTACCTCATACCTGTAATTTTGCTACTGTTATGCGTCGTGATGTAAATATCTGTTTTCTGATGATCTTAGGTGACCCCTGGGAGAGGGTCATGCTACCCCTACAGGGGCTGCAACCCACAGGTTGAGAACCCTTGGGCTGAAACCTAGCCAGGCAATCATCAAAGACTTTTGAAGCTGTTGGGGGAAGGAGGACTGCAAACTGGCTTAGAATATAGTACTTACTCATCTTGTTAGCACTGACGCTAATCTGTCCTCAGGTCTGCGATTTATGGCAACTTCAGGAGAAGAGTAAATGATTCAAACATGGCCAAAGTCTAATGGTTTTTAATTATGGGAAGACCATGTAAATCTTTACATCATACCCCACTTTTCCATTTGCCCAGAATACTTTATAACGATGTAAACAAGGGCTGGAGAGGAAGCTGAGTGGGAAAATACAAGGACTCAAGTTCAGGCCCCAGCATTCATAGAGGAAGCTGCCCTAGGTACAGTGGTACATGCTTGTAATCCCAGCACTGGGAGTGGGAGGGAGGCAGAAACAACTGGGGCCCTGGAGCTTCTTGGCTAGCCAGCCTGTCCTAATCCGTTCAAGGTCAATAAGGAACTCTGTCAAAAATAAAATAAAATAAAGTAAAAAGGTAAACCATGGATGAAGAACAATACTTGCCTGAATTTAACCAAAAAATAGAATAGCCACATAATGTGTTGTTGAATAAAATCTAGTGTAGAAAATACAGGTGTTAAATATAATTACACACAAATTCTTTTAAAGAGATTTCCAAGATATGTTTTTAAAAGAATTAAGAAGCTCAAATACTTTGTGCTGAATGTAATCCTCTTTAATGTATACAGAAACATAAATATGTAGGTAGGGATACCTGCGTGCAGTTTAAAAATATAAATATAATGTAGATATGTACATGCAGTTACAGAAATACATGTAGATTGTTTTTTAATTTCTAAAGTAAATCACAGGAAATACATTTATTTTCTTTTATTTTTTCCTTTTTTTTTTTTTTAAAGAGCTGAGGATCAAACCCAGGGCCTTGTGCTTGCTAGGCAAACACTCTACCACTGAACTAAATCCCCAACCCTTCTTTTATTTTTTAAAGGAAGGACTTGGTAAGCTGGGCATTGTGGCTCATGCCTTTAATTCTACCACTCAGGAGGCAGAGGCAGGCAGAGATCTCTGGTCCGTTTCAGGACAGCCAGGGCTACACAGAGATACCCTTTGTCAAAAATCCAAAAAAAAAAAAAGGGGAGGGAGGATTTGGTGGGTGTGATAAACATCTTTCACTTTTTGGTTGGTATGTTTCCGCAACATTTAGAGGAGAAGTACATAATAATTTTATTTAAAAATTTAGAGTCTTTTCAATGCAGAAAATTTGTGTATTCTTTTCTTGCATTATTTACTCATTTCTCTGGTTTGAAAAACAAGATTTTCTGTTTTAAAAACTATTTAATACAGGGATGGAGGGATGTCTCAGCCATTAAGAACACTTTGTACACTTCCAGAGGACTCCAGTACCCGTATAAAAGAGCTTGGAACTGTCTGTAATTCCCGCTCCAGAAGAAATAACACCCTATTCCAGGCTCCTCAGGTACCCACACTCCTAAGCACATACCTACATGTACACACACATACCTATAATTAAAACTAAAATGAGCCTTTAAAAACACACTAAGACAATGGAATAAAGAAGAATAGAATACATTAAGCTCCTTTTCAAACATTAGCTTGTAAAGAGTAATAAAATGGATAACTCCTTACCAAGAATAACTTAAAAACCAATGGAGCGGAAATTGCCAGGGAAGAGGAGATTTTCATTCTAAGTGCAAGAGCTATAAAGCAAACAATACGACATGGCCTCAGACCAATAGATTTGGAAATCTTAAAGATGCAGAAGCATGCCCTGCTGTGGTAGGAATGGGAAATGTCCCCCACTGTTCTGTGCTTGAACAGTTGGTCCCCAGTGGGTGGCGCTGTTTGGGAAGGTTGTGGAACCTATAGGAGATGATGCCTCACTGGAGGAAGTAGGTCACTAGAGGCCTTGAAGTTTCATGCTGTCTTAGGTTCATTCTCTGCCCCTGACTGCAGGTGCATCAGATGCCCCAGGTGCATCAGGGGCTCCAGGTGTGTCAGACACCCCAGGTGTGTCAGGGGCCCCAGGTGTGACAGGGGCCCAGGTGTGTCAGGGGCCCAGGTGTGTCAGACGCCCCAGGTGTGTCAGGGGCCCCGGGTGTGACAGGGGCCCCAGGTGTGACAGGGGCCCAGGTGTGACAGGGGCCCCAGATGTGTCAGGGGCCCAGGTGTGTCAGGGGCCCCGGGTGTGTCAGGGGCCCCAGGTGTGTCAGACGGCCCAGGTTTGTCAGGTGCTTCAGAGGCATGAGGATGAGCTAGTCTCTGGCACCTGCCACTGTCCCTTCCCCACCATGGAAGAGCACAGTCCCTGGAACTGTGAACCAGAATAAGCTCCCTTTTCCTGAAGTTGCCTCCACCACATATATTAGTTATCACAGCAATGCGACAATGAGCATCCATCTTAGGATGTATAAATCACAGTGTGGACAAAAGAAGAAATACAAATATGATGGTTTGCTATAGAACAAGGAAATTGAACTCATTATTAAAACCTTCCTTACAAACAAATTCTAGGCACAGATGACTTGCCTGGTGAGTTTTCTCACAATTTCAGGAAAAGATAAACTAATGCTATACAGATGCTTCCAAATAATAGTAGAAAGGAGGGGGGGGGCTAATTCACTTTATGAGACTACTATAAACTGATTCCAAAAATCTGTGCATTTACAAGAAAGAAAATTATACAAAAACTTGTGTGCATAAATGCTAAAATGCTATAAAATATGAACAAATGGAATCCAGTAGTCTATCGAGAGGATAATGTATCATGACCAAGAAGAGTTTACTCTATGCATGCAAGAGTGCATCACCATTTGAAAATAAATCAGTGTAATTCAGCACATAAACAGAAAGCAAAGAGCTCATTTTAACATCTCAAGAGATGCGTGAAGAACCTTTTGACCAAGTTCCATGTCTGTTCAGGGTAAAAACATTACGAACTAACTGGAATGAGACTTCTGTAATTGGATTTTTCAAAAACCTACCAAAACATTCTATGGGAGGCATCCTACTAATTAGTCAGAAATCAGAAACATTTTGAAATAGTGGGAAAGACACAGAGAGGCAGATTCCTAGTTAAAATGAAAGGGGTAAAATTTGTATTTGCTAATGTGGAAAAGAATCCCTAAATTCATTTTTAAAGCTAATGTGATATGTATATATAAACTAAAACTATACACAACAGAAAAACAAAACCATAACTATTTAGTTTAACTGAAAACAGTCTGGAAAGCCATGTTCCAAACTGCTAACAGTGGTTATTTCTTGAAAAGAAAGGGGATTCAGTTGCATTTGTATATGCAGAAAACAGCAGAATTCGAAGGGAGTTTATTCTATGCATATTACATGTGGCTGCATCATCTGAGTCTAATGTCATTGTGACAAAACAGCACCATGCCAGGCTTCACAAGAAATGTGATATCTAGTTGGGTGTGTGTGTCAAGATACTTATTAGTTTTAGAATCAGTTAACGTGTTTCCTTATGGGTATTAGTGTTGGTGGAGGGAGCTGGGGAAATAGCTACTTCTTAATGTAAATCACACAAACAAAACCACAATGATTATGTTCTGATGAAGGGTACCTCTGATCTTCTGGAAATCTGGAATACACATAAATAGATCACTATCTGAGCTCATTCTGGAATTATTCTATTACAGCATCAAGTACCTTGAATCTTGGTGGTGGCAAAGAGACTATGGAAGTCAGAGTATGGGTACACAGTGTAAGGCATTTGGGATGATTAAGAAAAATAACCCAGCTTTTTGGCATCATTCATAGTAATCCAAGAACAAGTCCAGGGATGAATGCCTTTCTCCTCCTTGTAGGTGAGGCTAGAGTCTGTCTAACTGGACAAATGAGAGAGTAAATGAGACTGTAGTTGCTCACAAGGTTTGTGTCAGAACCTAGCACACAGATGCAAGCTTCTACAATTCATTTCCAGGCATAGAAATCTCCAGGTTCTAATCCTGGGACCCTAGCAGCCCAGGAATGAAGGATGCTGGGCATGCATGTGCAGCCAGACAGAAGCAAGTGATGGCCTTATTCAAAGAGCCCCACCGTACAAATAAATCTCTTTTCTCCTTCAGCTTCCACTAGAGTGCCATGTTTTACTCAAACTATAACCGTAATCAAATGATTAAGTGAGTGGTGTGGTCAAAGAGAAGCAGATACTTTCAATGTACTGAGTGTGAGTGAACACTTCACACTCCGCAGCTTTGCTTCGGAGTTCTGGCTGGCATGACCAGAGCATAGGAGAGGCTTCCTAGGATCCTAAGTCCAGAGCAAGCCATGGGAGCGCGGTCTGTCCCTCAAAGGGATTCTGCCAAGAGGACGACATTGAAGTAAAATCTCCCACAAGGTGTTTGAATGACACATTTTCCTCACAGACATCAAACTAGATAATGGGACAAGGATAATGTGGATAATCCAGTGTGAAGTTATTTTTACTCCTCATGGCTTGTGTGGGTGTGGCTCCAATCTAACTTAAATCACCAGAGTTCCCCACTTTAGCTGAGGATAGATTGAAGTCATAGTAACATCAAAATTCTCCTTTCCCAGATCAAAATCCACCTTGCACAGGGAGAAGGCGTCTCTGCCTAGATGTAGGACCTCAGAGCATTTCTGTGGCTTGTGCAACACTGGAATAAACCTGCACTGTCGTG
Source organism: Onychomys torridus (assembly GCF_903995425.1). Taxonomy (NCBI): domain Eukaryota; kingdom Metazoa; phylum Chordata; class Mammalia; order Rodentia; family Cricetidae; genus Onychomys; species Onychomys torridus. The sequence continues at coordinate 2,466,650 of NC_050451.1, read as the reverse complement.
GGCAGAGGTTTTGGCAGAAGTGCCGAGTGAAATGTGCATGCAAACTCATTCCCAAGGTTAAGAGCTTAAACAATGAGGAAAACTATAGGAAACTGGGGTTGATCTTCGCGGGCACAGGCTGGCTTTGCGGTGATCTAATTAGTATTTGCAGGGCTAGGAGGCCGCCTGACAAAATTGATCCAGACAGCCTTTTCCCACTGGCAACAGCACAAGACTTAGACGACATAATTCACAGTATAGGAAATTGGGAGCAGATAGGAAGGCGCGGAAGGCTGCTGAGTTAGTTTCTTCCAAAGGGAGTGCACATATTGAACAGATTACCAAGGAAGATCCTCAAATTGGGCAAAATCAATTCGTTCAAGAGATAGTAGCAGAGAACCAGAGAGGATGAAGGCCAGAGCAGAAGAGCCGGGAGCTTAGTCTGGATATCACGAGGACCTGTTGGGTCGTCTTCCCTGCCCTGCTCTTCCCTCCTGCACATTCAAGCTCCGCAAGACTGTCATTGGATGCTGACGTGTAGCCTAATGGGGCTTTGCTGTCTGAACATCTGACACTGGCCTAATGTCTTAATTACTTTCCATTGCCTACAACAGACACATTTTTCCATATATTGGAATGAAAGAAATTAAGTTGAGGCAAATTATTTATAACCACACAGAAATTTGAGCTTCTGGAAACAGTTTAGGGTGAAACAGGAAGGGGCAAGTTTTGTCCCATCTTGTCAAGTCTAGCACTCATTCATGAATAGACTGGCAGGGCTGTTCCCGTCTCCCATGAACAAGGGGAAGTGTGTGTGTGTGTGTGTGTGTGTGTGTGTGTGTGTGTGTGTGTGCATCGTGTGTCATGTGTTGTGTGTGTGTTGTGTGTGAGTGTGTGGTGTGCGTGTTATGTGTGTGTGTGTGTGTGCACGTGTGCCCGAGTTATGTATCATGTGTTGTGTGTGAGTGTGTGTTGTGTGTGTGTGTGTGTGTGTGTTTCATGACTATCAAACCAACCAGCCAGAATCTTTCACAAGTGTCCACAGGCAGCTATGTCTTTCAACACATCTTTCTGCCTTCTTAGAGAAAAACTATCACTTGTAATAGAGACATCTTATGAAGTAAGGGTGACAATGTAGCATTTCCTCAGCTGTCTCACATGAGAGGAAGACAAGGCAATCATGGCAGCTGTTACAGAGCTGCCATTTCCCACAAAGACTCAAGCATTGCTTGGTACTGGGAGAGCAGATACCAGACAAGCATGACAGAAATACCCAAGTGTCCTTCTCTGAGACTAGCTCAAGTGCCCAAGTGATGGAGCATGGGTGGGGCAAAATGGAGGACCATTTTCTGCCTTGCAGGACCTCCCTGAGGTGCAGCTAATCATGAAAGAGGAAACCACATCCCTTGGTGTCTTCCAGGACATTGAGTGATGCTCAGACGGTTACAGTCCTCTGTCCTCCAGTAAATCCTTTTGCCCTTCCTGAGCACAGCATGGCTTGTGAACTGTGGCTCAGGTCTAATATGTAGAGTTCCAGGATGTCTTGCTGACAGACACATTCTAGTGTTTCGTGAGAAGGAAGCAGGGAAGCCTGCCACTCTCTGAAGCCAGACGGCTTCATGAGAGGAGAAGAGTAACAGAGAGAAGATGCGAACTTCAGATGCCCACAGATTTAGACACTGCCATTGCTTGGTGGCTCAGCTGGGCTAGAATCAAGCCTGCCAGCATTTTCGTATGCTTAGGAAAAGTTTCCTCCCATTCATAAAGAGGCCATGAATTCACTGGCAGGATTGAAGCACAGCATTAACACATTGTTGCAGTTTCTTCGTCCTCTTGTTGCAGGGTTGTTGTTGTTGTTGTTGTTGTTGTTGTTGTTGTTGTTGTGAGGAAGGATCTTGCTGTACAACTCAGGCTGACTTCAAGTCATCCTCCTGCCTCACTTTTCAAAGCACAGGAATTATAGGTACCATGACACTTGGCTCAAAGAGCTAACTCTTAAATGTCTGCTCTACTAATTGGGACACAGCTGTCCCTCCAAAATGCTTTTGGAGAAATTTCTTCACTTGGAGAAGCAATTGAACTTGGACTGAACAGATCCTCCTGTTGTTCAGACCTAAAGGAAGAAAACCTTGTGAACCTACAAAGGAAGCCTATGATCTGCTGATGAGACAGTATCAGAGGGTTCCTGACATCAGGATCATCTGTCCACAATGGATTTCATGAATAGGTCTAATGAGTGGAGGCATGATGTGGAGTCACAATCATACTTTTCAATGGATCAGCAGTCTAGACTGGAGTGCGATTTGTAGCTTCTCAGCTGTAGGAAGCTATGTGACCTCCAGAGTGGAAGTTCTGATAAGAGAGGGTAGCTGTAGGCTCATGATCATAATTAAGTACCTTCACTTGCTCTCAGCAGAGGCTTAAGCAAATAAAGTGTGTGTTTCCTCAATAGCCTTTGCCAAAGTTGCAATGATCCTGAGTTATTATTACTAAAGTTACTAACAAGTATAAATGAATTATAACAATCACAATGAAAGGAATGCAAGGGCTAGGATTGTAGATCAGTGGTGGATCACTTAAGATGCCCTTGGTTCAATCCCCAGTACTGCTAGAAGGTGTGTGTGTGTGTGTGTGTGTGTGTGTGTGTGTGTGTGTGTGTGTGCCTCAGGAGCTGTCTACTTTGTTTATTGAGAGCATGCCTCTCATTGTCTTAGAGGTCATGAGGCAGAACAGGCTGGCCAGTGAGCTCCAGGGATCTGTCGGGCTGCATCTCCACAGCATCGGGATCATAAGCATCTACCACCAGGCCTCCCTTTTGTTCCTGTTTTTTCTTTCTGAACGTGGGTACAAAGGCTTACACTCAGGGCTTAGGCTAACAAAGCAAGCTCTTTATGGATGAGTTAGCTCCCGAGGCCCTAATCTTTAACTGTTCAATGTTGTACTGATTGCTGTATTTAATGTTGTAATCCAAAGGAGTTTTTTGTTTGTTTGTTTGTTTGTTTGTTTGTTTATTTGTTTACGATGTGCTGCGTCTTTGGGATGATGGGCAGCAACCTGCTAAGGAGGAAGTGGTGAGGTAAAAATAACTGTTCCTTCCCTCTTTGTTGACACCACTATTCTAAAAAGAATAGATCTCAACTATCTTGGCAGGGAGGAGAGTTTCTGCATCCCCTCCACACACAAAAATATTATAGATGTAAACCTCAACTATGCTGTTTTTCATTCCTGAACAACTGAGTCCCAGGTTTTGCATCTGTGCAATGGAGAAAATGGCGTGCCTACTAGTAGGGCTGGCAAGGGACATGAAGATACTATGGTAAGGGCTTTCACAGCAATACTTGCTACTTGGGAAAGTGGCCAATACACGGCAGACACTATTGTGTACATAGTTTATCGACGTTGTTATTATTTACTTGAAGGAACAAAACTAAATGGAGACAGGTAAGAGCATAAATATTCTTTAAAATGTCAGAATAAGAGTGGGTTAGGATGTAAAAATGAATGACTTCTTATTCTTTGAAAGGTGAAAGAGACCCATTTTGTTTAATTCAGAGAGTTCCATTCCTGCATAATAATGGGCAATTAACCCAGCCTTTTGTGGGATCAAGCACACCCCATCCTCCCCATGGGAGCAGATCTGACTAGGCTTTGAATTTGCACTTTGCAGGGGAGGGGAGGTTTGATTTCAAAATTAGAATGGAGCTTGCAATCCAATGCTCCCAGCCCCAGACCCCAGGCACTTATACAGAATGCTGCTGAGCAGGCAAGGTCAGCTAGGAAATCCACCCTCCCCAGATGCCAAGGGGGAGACTGAAGCCCAGCACCCTGGAAAGCTGTATTTCCAGGGAGGAAAAAATAGTTTAGTCTGATAGCCTCTCCAGACATCAAGCCACATATTCAAAGTGCTACATCCACCCAGAGGGGGCGCCTTTGACCAATTCAAATTGAGGAACACCCTTGCCTAGCTAGGCACCCAGCCAGGCTGTACCCCTCACCCATACTTCATTTCTATGCTTCTCTTGGGAAGGAGGAATGGAATATTTTTTTCTTTATTCAATACCACTTTTCTTCCTGTTTGCCCTCAAGGTACAGAATGGTAGCACACGGCTTGTGATTCTGTAAGTGTACAGATATATAATTTTTACATCCTGTCTTTAAGTCGTTTTATTGGGCTTTATCTAATACCAAATGCTTTTCCTATCAATTAGAGTGGGTATTTAAAGGATTTCTTTTTTCATCCACATGGTTCTTTATTACTTACAGTTCTCTGTGACTCGAGTTTATTTGGAATCTTGTATATCTCACTTCTCAGACCAACATCCAAGTTGTTTCTATAAATAAAAAGCCTGGAGCCACTTAACTTAATTTCAAAGACTCCTCTCCATGAAGTTAAATGGAATAGTCTGGAGTTTTCTGGTATTAATCTATCATTTTCTTTTAAATAGTAGTATTATGTTGCCATCTTCTTTTATTGTGAGTTTGTAAATATCCCAAGATTGTTCTGGAAATGAGCAAGGTTATAATAATAAATGATAACTCCTAAGAATGTGAAAGCGTCTCCCATTTCTGCTTATTCCTGTGAATGCTCAGGACAATGTTGTTTGGCTTTCTATCCCTTGTCATTTTAGATGGGCTGAAGTCACACTAGGCTGTTCAAGATCACTAGTAATGGGTCATCCATCTTGGAACCCAGTGGATCTTGACTTGGTCAGACACATGCCATCACTCTACACCCAGCTCCTCTCTGGATGAAGGACACTAATGAAAGTTAGGCTCTGCTTAGACAAGGCCATGTCCCTCACATTCCCAAGTCCCCACTCTGCAGATGTTCCTCTTCTTTCAAGGCTTTCAGAGTCTGGTGAAAATACTCAAGTACATTAATGTCCATTTCACACAAAGCTTTTGTGAATGCTGCAAGGGTCCAAGCTGGGCCTTACTCATCACTGTGTTTAGCAGCAGATTTCATGTATGTCAGAATTCAGTTGATTCATTCTGAATTTAGTTGCAGAGTATAACAATAACACAATGCTGGAGGGAGAATGAAGGGCAGAGCAGTGCCTTGACAGGCTGACATTATTAATCTGTCTGCCCTGTACTCTGTCCCTGCCTGCTTTGAATCTGAAAGCTCTCAAGGCAATGATATGGGAAGACTTGAAGGGGCAGCAGATAAATTGAGATCTATAGAACAGAACAATTTGAGGTTCAGAAGGAAAGAAGGACTAACATCTGCATAAGCCATACATACAAGGGTTGGATATTGAAGACTATGTCCAGGGTGGTGGCCTCTGGCTGGAGCTTAGGGGTCATGGAAGAAAACAACTGGACAGAATCTTGAGAAAGAGCTGGAAGCCCAGCCACAGTGCCAGTTTTCAGAGCCCCATCCAAAGAGATAAGGAACAAGAGGGTACACGGTGGCTCATGGGGAGAAACAGCCTACAAGTGGCCAGTTCCAAGTATAAATAGCAGCTTAGGACCCATCATCTTATATTTCAGACTCTCTGAATATCATTAGATAATGCTGCTAACAACTGAGATAGCCGCACTGCTTCAAGCTGCCCCACATAGACGTGACTGACACCAACAGATGCTCTACAAGGGCAGGGCTCCCTCATTCCCACACCCTGAGCAACAATGAACAATATAGTTGTTTCTGAACAAATTGCAAGTTAAATGGAAAAAAACATATTTTAGATCAACTGTTACATGGCAGAATATCTGATTTATTTTTAACCAACCGCGTGCAGTCAGTCATTATGGAAAGATTCTGAGTATTTCTTGGTTAGTGCTATCCACAGCATCCTCAGTCAGCATAACTATTTTCCAGATCCACAGCACTCCCCACCCCTAAGTCAAGTCACCAGGGTCCCACATGAGCACTTCCCGAGTCATGACAACAGTTTTCCACAACACAAAATTCCCAAAATAAACAACTTGTAAGTTTAATATTGTTCGTCGTTCTGAGTAACATGTTGAAATCTTGTACTTTCTTGCTGCTACCCACAAGGGACATAAACCACACCTTTGTCTAGTGTATCTGTGCTCTGTCTGTTACCCACCATTGGTCACTTAGTAGCTATCCCGGTAGCCAGAGAGACTACTGTAGTATTATGCTGTTTGAATCCAAGTAATCCTTAATTAGTGACATAATACTAATTCATACCTCTATGCCATTCACCTCACTTCACCTCATGATGTATTGTAGCATGGCATCCTCTCACAGCATCACAAAAGAAAGGGTGAGCACAGCCTGGAATATTGAGAGTCAAGAGACAGAAAAATAACTTTTGTTAGAGTATCTGCTATTGTAGGTGGACTTTCTCTGTTCTGTCAGCTGGCTCCCAAATAACCACACAGAAACTTATTACTAGTTATAAATGATTGGCTGCTAGCTTAGGCTTGTTACTAGCCCGTTCTTACATTTTAAATGAACCCATATTTCTTATCTACATTGCTCTACCACATGGTGGTACCTTTTGTCAATATGGCATATTCATCTCCTGCGTTCTTTGCATCTGGCTGGCAACCCTGCCCTTCTTCTTTCCAGAGTTCTCCCAGTCTGGCTCTCCCATATAACCTCTTCTTGCCTAGCTATTGACAAGTTAGTCCCCCCCCCCACACTTTAAAAAAAAAACAACAACAAAGAGAAAAATATATATTTACATTGTACAAAAGAATTATTCCAGCTGGGCAGTGGTGCATGCCTTTAATCCCAGCACTCAGGGGCTAGGCAGATCTCTGTGAGTTTGAGGCTAGCCTGGTCTACAGACCTAGATCCAGAAAAAGGCACAAAGCTGCACAGAGAAACCCTGTCTCAAAAAACTAAAAGACAAAAATTTATTCCATAGCATGCTATAATTACTCTGTACATTATCAATTATTCTTGCTGACACCCTACTGCAAATAATCTACAAACTAAATTTCATTATAAATGTATGTATAGGAAAAATGCAGAGTAGATACAGGACTTAAGTATCTAGGAATGCATCCTTTATGGAAAGCAGGATTACTACAAATTGTTTTCTTACTTATAAAGTCATCCACATGAATATATATTTAATAACAACTGCAAAATATGAGGTGCACTAATGAGGTTTTCTTTTCTTCACTTGGTTATTTACTAATTCACTTATTAAATAGTTATTATTTAAGCACATTTTCTAGACAACATACTAGGTACTGAAGATAAAACAGTAGTGGAGAAAACATTTTCTGGAGCTCAGTGTCCATAGAACACAGAAGGTAAAATACAGGAGGGGAAGGCACTGCTTCAAAGGAATCACATAGGACGGCAGTATGGGTAGCAACCCATATGGTAGCCAAGATGAGAAGCAGGAATTCATGGATCCAAGAGTTCCTGCTTTAGCAGACTCTTAAGATGAATTAGCTAGGAAAAAGATGCAAGCAGGAGGGGTGGAGGCTAAGGGAACACCTTCTTGGTAAAGACCTTTTGAAGTCCAGAGCATGAGTTACTCATACCTTTGGAAATAAAGCTGGCTAATGTTGTGACAAAATATCCTATGGTGACTGGGTGAGTGAACATGCCATGTGAACTCTGAGATGCTCGACAGGCAGCTGGGAAGCTCCTCTTCCAGGACTCAGCCCTTATTTCTGGAGTGAATAGACCATGCTGCACCCCCATATTTCCTTTATGAAGTATGGACTCCACTTTGGAACACAGGATCCTTTTGAATTATCCTAGACTACTTATCCAGTCTTAAATCTCACCTTACAAATATGGTTATCTGCTACATAATGACACTTCAGTTCATGTTGGACCATATATCAGGAGTGCCCAAAGTTTCTACCACATAGTGGGACTGTAGCCATTGTCTTTGTGTCTGTAATGTTTATACAACAGCCAAATTGCCTAACAAAGCACTCTTAAAATATATGGCCATTACTAAATGATGCATGAATGTACCACTGGAACACACTGGCTGGCATATGCTGTCTAATGTCTAATGTGTATATGACTTCAGGTTTAAGACATGATTTCCCCTTTATTTGCAGTGTTCCTTCTTCCTCACCTCTGCTAAAATCTTTACGCGTTCTTCAAGACCAAGATCAATGTGAACTCCTCTGTAAGGTTTTCCTAGCCTTTGAGTATTTGTTTTGCACTGAGGTCATGACAATAAAGTCCCAACAATTAGGATTCCTGTCCACATGAGAGGACAGAGTGTACTTCCTCTCTTCTCTCATATCAGGATGGAGGAGAAGGTGCCATCTATGAACCAGAAAGTAAGTAGGCCCTCTCTAAACCATGAGATTGTATTAGTTTGCTTTCCATTGCTATAATAAAGCCCTGACAAAATGACTTTGGAAGGAAAGAGTTGGTTTGGCTCCCAGGTTAACAGTGTACCATCTAAGGAAGGCAGGGCAGAAACTAAAGGCAGGAACCTGGAGTTGGGAACTGCATCCAAGAGCATGAATGAATGCTATTTACTAGCTTGCTTCCTCTGATTAACTTAGCTACTCTACTTTGCAGCCCAGACTCATATGCCTAGGGATGGTACCACCCACAGTGGGCTGAGCCCTTCTACATCAATCAGCAATCAAGAAAATGCTGCACTCATGTCCATGGACCAGTCCCTGACAGCAGCAATTCCTCAGCTGAGGTTTCCTCTTCCCAGGCATCTGGCACAGAGCCCAATCTACCAGCATAATAGCTTAATCTTGGACCTCCCAACCTCCAGAATGTAAGAAAGAAGTGTCTCCTGCTGAAAAGAAACCCAATTTATGTTATTTTTTTCTAATAGCCTAAGATGATTTTGAAAACAAGTTACTATGAAAACATGTAACATTTGGACCAATGGTTGTGCTCACACAGGAAAGAAGTGTCTCAGGATTTTCTTGTCCAATGAATCTACTTCACTGATTTCTTGCCCTTTGGGGTTGGGCCTACACTTCCTGGATGCTATGTTGTTTGCCCCTATGATAGTAAACAAGGCCTAGGTAAGCCTCTCCTGTTGAAGCTCAGGAAAGACACTGGCATGGTAACACCCATTGCTCAGGTGGGAGACAAGAGGAGGAAATGGAGAAAAAGAGAGGAGGAAAAGGCGGAGTAGAGGGGGAAGAAAAAAGAAAGAGGGGAATAAAAGGAAAAGGAGGAGGAAGCCTGCAGTGTGCCCCTGGCTCTTCCTCACCTTGACATCTGGGTGCTAATTTCCACTGATGTCAGAGGGAAATTTACCAGAGGACTAATTCCAAACATATCTAAAATCTCCAAGTTCATCTTCCTTAACAGAGACCTCTATAAAAGACCACGACTAATTAATGGAGCTGTTGTTACTCCAAACTAAACCTTTTCCCATCTCTATTCTTACAGACTTGACAGTCCATGCCCAGCATCTTCAGCAGCAGCAAGAACAGGAAAGGGCAATCTAATCACAGGACTGGAGCTGTGGCAGGCTGTAATTCTTTTTAAAGGAATGGCTTGCCAGGGGGTTTGCCATATGGTCACATTTTATCAGGTCCCCCCACCAAGCAGCCTTTTGTGACACAGAAAGCTTCCATCTTTAATTGGGTTTGTTTTAGACAAATGCGGTGTTGCCTTTCACATCTCGAAGGCAGAGCGGTTTGCCGAGGCAGATTGGGGCTGTGTAAACAGCTTTTTAACAGACAGGGTACAGGATGTTTGAGGCTGAGATCCCGTGCGGTGGCTGGGCAGGGTGAGGTGGGGTAAGTGGCACTGGTAGATACAGAGTGTTAAGGCCACAGGAACTCTGAGACAGAGAGTCCTGAGTATTTGGATTCTAAGAGAATGTTATTCTTACCAACTCATTCAACACGATTTACTGAGTACCTACAATGGTAGCCAGGTTTCCAAACAAAAGAGAGAAAGAGTGTACCACAATGTGTCTTGATTATACAAGTGGGGAAAAGGACAGCCTAATAGTAGAATTATAAGTAATTTTATAGGGCAGATTGAGAGTTAAGAACTATGGAGAAAGTAAAGTGGAGGGAGGGGAAGAGAGAGGACCAGACAGTGTGTGTACATGGAGGCATGGTGGTTGGACCAACCTCACTGAGACATGGAGGGGATGAAGAGTCAGCCCAGCAGTATCAGCAAGAAGAATAGGCAGACAGCAGGATCTGCTGAAGTAAAGATCAGAAGAGGGGAGTGTGGTTGATATATTTTTACACCCCAATAAACTTATCTGGGGGTCAGAGAACAGAACAGCCAAAATATAGAGGTTAGACAGTGGTAGCACACGCCTTTAATCCTAGCATTCCAGAGGCAGGAATCTGTCTAGATCTCTGTGAGTTCAAAGCCACACTGGAAACAGCCAGGCATGGTGACTCATACCTTTAATCTCAGGAAGTGATGGCAGGAAGCAGAAAGGTATATAAGGTGTGAGGACCAGGAACTAGAGCCTGGTTAAGCTTTTAGGCTTTTGAGCAGCAGTTCAGCTGAGAGCCATTTGGATGAGGACACAGAGGCTTCCAGTCTGAGAAAACAGGATCAGCTGAGGAATTGGTGAGATGAGGTGGCTGTGGCTTGTTCTGTTTCTCTGATCTTCCAGCATTCACTCCAATAACTGGCACTGGGTTTGTTTTTATTAATGAGAACTTTTAAGATTTGTGCTACAGGGGAGGCTGCCTGGTGTGTTCTCAGAAGAGCAAGAAGGCAACATGGGAGGTGTCAGCACACAAAGCCAGGGAAACACAAGTCAAGTGAGGAATTGGGACAACTTTGGCTTTTCTCTTAATAAACCTGTGACTCACTATAGGATCAGGGTACATATTTCTTGTTCCATGGAAGCTGTGTCATGGGGCACAACATGAGACCCTATTGTGAGGGTATAGGTGTAACCTAGGAAAGAGATGATTGGAATGGAGGAAAGGGATATGGTCAGAAAGAGCTGGACTGGGGAATATATCTTGATGATAGAGTCAGTAGAATGGCCTAAGGATCGGAGGTGGAATGCACCAGACAGAAAGCCAGAGGACTCCAAACCGCCATCAACCGGATTGAAAAGCAGTAGCTAGAAAGGCAGTGTGGAAGGAAGCTTGGGAGTGTGCTTAGAACGTGAGTGGAGGAGAGAAATGGAGGGCAAAGATGGAGCCCAGTTTGCCTCGTAGAAACAGGTGAGTAGTTGTGGTGGAGCACGTGCTGCATATGTGTAATAGACAGGAACTGTTCAATGACTGCTGTTCAGGAGGGTGCATGCATTCTTAAATTTATATTTTATGTGTATTATGTCCGTAGTATCTGGTTGGCCTTGTATGAATCTAAATTAGGATGCAATAGCCTCATATATGTTTTTTGCAGTGACAGTTCAACACCCAAATGTCTTTGGTGTGGCATAATGGATGCTTGTGAAAATGAGAAGGAAGTTTAAGTGGGCTGTGATGGTAACTTTTCAAGTATAGCAGTTTCTGTGTATTCCTCAAGAAGGGCATAACAATGGCCCAGGTCACAGAGTTTCTGTCCTTGGGTAGAACATGGTCTGGCTTGAATACCACAGAATTTTAAAGCCTCATGGGGGACATCAGGGCTTTTATAATGAAAAAAGAAAGTCTTGATTATGAGTTCAGGACTTGAGCTGAGGATGGTTGGTAGAGGTGGGTGGACTGGGACACTTATTTACAAGACAGACCAGTGCACATGCATGTTTGTGGGCTTCGGAATGTGTAAGAGCCCAGAATGTGGACATGAGGTGACTAAATTAATGGGCTGCAAAACAGGTGTTCAGGTGTTGTAGAGACCCAGTTGGGAGCAGGGACAAGTTCGATGAGGTGCCAGTCCAAAAGGGTTTGGAAACAGTGAAAAGGAGTTCAGAGAAAGGATTCCAGACCCATCCAATCACACTCTGATGCTCTGCCAGCTTGCGTCAGAACCTCAATTTCATTGTCCTTGCCCTCAAACCCCGGCTTTCACCATATTCAGGGAAATCCATTGATCTGTGGAAAAACAGTCTTGTAAGGGGCTTCCAGGGGCCTCCTGGCAGATGTCCTTGGTAGGCTGATTACCTCAAAGGCAGCTTGCCAGAGGCTTTGGAAGCAGAACCTCCATAAGAACTGGAGGATTTGTGCAGTATTCTTCCACCTTGAGTCAAAGGACAGCCTAGGGTCAGGGTGGGAGGGTAGGCTGGACCGGGAAACCCTAAGGTCACAAGAGAAATTGTTCCTGTTCACAGGTGGGTTCTCCTTTGGAAAGTGTAAGTTCCAATCACTGAAAAAGAAAAAGAAGAAAAAGAAAAAGAAAAAGAAAAAGAAAAAGGAAGGAGAGAAGAGAAGAGAAGGGAAGAGAAGAGAAAATAAAATAAAGTAAAATAAAATAAAATAAAATGCTGGGCTGTTTCAGGAAGTGCCCTGATGGAGAAATCTGGGAGATGTCAAAACTGTGTAACAAGGGAGGAGGCGGGAGCCCTGCAGCCTGTCATTCAAAGCCGTGTTGGAGATGACACTGGGAACATGCAGGGAGAAGGGCCTATGTTGCTGAAAAGCTCCGTGAGGCGCCCCTCCCGATGCTGCAGTGGCTCAGTTCTGGCCCCTTGGTGATGGCGTCTTCCAGATACACTTCGTTCCTCTCTGCTTCATCCACTCTCTATGACCTGAATATGGGGCAGGTCAAAGTCTGCTTTTTGTTCATACCCCAGCATTGTTCTCTTTTGAAGCCATGGCAGATTCCAAAGCCAGCTTCAGGAACAAAAGGTGATAAATATGATCGATTTTTATAAAACTCTAGCCAGGCAGAGAGCAAGTTACGAAGGTGTTGCCCTTCTCACCTGAGCCCAGATCTGTCCTCAGAGCAGGCACTTCCCTTTGACGTGAGCCGAGATGCTCGCACGGCCAGCCTGGGTTCCTGAGTTTCTGCCCTCTCTTGTACTTTGTCCTGCTATGTACTCAGCTTCCCAAGAGGAAAAAAAAAAAAATGGAATAAAATCCCCTTCTCCACTTTTCAAAAACCTAGAAAATTAACTTTCGAATGAAACATCTAGTTGATCAGAAAGCAGAAGTAAACCAAATGGCACTCCATCAACTACTCAATGCTTTTAGAAGAAAACAGAGCTGCTATGCCTGTCTCTGGAGTCCATTTACAATGTGACCGTGATCTGTTCTGAACTGACACCTCCACATACCACAGCCTCTTTGAAATGTCCACCATTTGGCTTCTGTAACATACAAACTGCCTGTTCTTCTAGTTTCCATAAGGACTCTTGGAGATTTAACCCAGGGCCTTGTGTGTACTGGGCAAATGCTAGATTTCTGAGTAACAAACTTAAACCTATCTTAAAATTTAATTGTTGAGACAAAGGTTCACCAAATGGCCCAACCTAGTGTGGCCTTGAACTTGCAGGCTTCCTGCCTCAGACTCTCAAGTAGATTAACTTACGGGCCTGTACTACTAGGGCTAGCTATATAACTGCTCTTAAATGCCTTTTGGGATCATCTTATCATTTCAGATGGTTGGCTGTAAACTATGCACATAAGGTTTTCTAAGTCTTCTTCTCCAAAAATTCTACTGAATTTTGATTTGAGAGTCCTACAGAAAAGACCAACTTGGAAGGACTTTCCAGTTGTGTGTGACGTGGGATACCCACAAATGAGATCGTCAGACTGCTTCTCAAACTCTGATCTCCCACACTCGGCTCCTTAAGTACCACCAATGTCTCCTTTCACACTTGGCCCACCTGTCCAGCCTGGCTGCTGACTTGCCCAGGTGGCCTCAGAAAGACACATGTATTCTCTCTGTGGGTTTCCCACTGGTGTAAGCTAGGTGCTCTGTAGTGCCCTGGCCCCCAAATTTGGGTAGCTGTTGCCTTGCTTGCTGACCTTGACCAGATGCCCTCCCTATGCTGATTCCCTGCCAGTTTCCTTCTTCCTGAACACTCACCAGAGGTTCCTTGTCTGTGTATCCTGCATTTGGTGTAAACAGCTTAGATGCAAGACTGTAGAACATTGGTTGCCCTCCAGGTTTCCTCCATTGTGCTGTAAACCTGTATTCAAGGCCTCCTCCTTCCTTCAATAAATGGCATTCGGCATCCTGCTGGCACCAATGACACCCTGTCTTTTGTCTCTGTTTTTTTAATCCACAGCCCCTCACTCAGACATAGTGAACGGTGGTGATAGCATGGGCATTAACACAACAGTGCTCATCCTTTCTCCCTAGACTACTGTGATGCCTTCTGGATTGCTGACAATGACGACATTAACTAGTGTCTAAGGAACCCTCTGTCTGGGGCAGCTTACTGCACACCTACATGAATCTTCAGCTGATGTGGTAGCCACTTCCTGATCTCTGCTTTACGGTGACAAGTCCAGAAAGCATTTGTCCGAGGTCACACAATGTGCAGAGAGAGCCATGAATCAAATCCACTTCAGCACCCATGCCTGAGCTGATCTTCCTCAGGCATAAATAACAGAACCCAAATCTTTCAGTGTGAATGTCAAAGCTGTAAAATACAGCCTTCTCCCACTTTCTTAACTTCCATTTCCAGCTTATCTCTTCCTTCTAGGCTAGGCTTCTGCTTTTACCAAAGACAACTCCTTAATCTGGCCTGGTCTCTCCTTTTCACATTAACATTTAAGCCCCATTACAATATGTACACTCCCAAGAGCATTCTTGGGATGTCCTCCCTCAGGGCTGATCAATCCCCACATACCTCACCTGTGTTTGCCTCTCTGCTGCCTCTGGAGCGAGAGCCTGCTTGTCTTATATTAATTTAAGTACTGTTGTCCATCACTCTCACTATACCTTGAAGAGAGGAGTACAGTTTATTCTCCCCTGTAGTGTTTCCCACCCTCCACACTGGCACTTGGCACACACCCTATATCTGACAAGCCTCCAATAAGTTTGGGAGAATTGTATCATGGGCTTCTGTGTAACTGAGACTTGAGTTATTAGTGTTGGCAACAGTTGGGAGGCATCATGGTCACTCTGGATGGTCAGTTTCCAAGATGCACATAGAACTCAGGCATCTCTCCTCAATGCTGCCTGTATGAGCATCAAGACTTTCCTGTAACTCATAACTAGACCCCAGTATGCAACATTTAGAATCATCTACTCTATAACAATAAATTCTCTCTGAAGTAATTGTCTCTCTTCTTCAGCTAGTACCAACTAACTTCAAGTATCAATAGTAGCAAAATAATAATTATACAAGCTAACATTTCATTAAACTTCATATTTTAACTTCTGAGTGATCCTCAGAATCCATGAGGAAAGTAGATACAGATATCATTCTCTTTCTGGAAGAGTCCTTAGGTTCAGAAAGTCCAGGTAAAGCCACATGGTTACCCAGCTAGCAAGTGGCTGAGCAGACGCCACCTGACACCTCCACTTCTGCCATACTACCAATCCATCTTTTTTGAAGCTGAGGTGTAGCTGGAGAGCTTCTCTCGAGGTGCCACCAAGCCCCCAGGGTCCCACAACCCATGTATAAAATAATCACTTAGACGCTTATATTACTTATAAACTGTATGGCCATGGCAGGCTTCTTGTTATCTACTTCTTCTATCTTAAATTAACCCATTTCTATTATTTCTATTAATCTATAACTTCCACATGGCTCGTGGCTTACCTCTACCTTACATCTCACTTGTCATGGCGGCGGCTGGCAGCTCTCTCTCACCCAGCTTTCCACCTCCCAGAATTCTCTTCTCTCTTGTCCCGCCTATACTTCTGCCTGGCTACTGGCCAATCAGCATTTTATTTATACAGAGCGATATCCACAGCACTTCCCCTTTTCTTTTTTTTTTTTTTAAAGGAAGGTTTTAACTTTTACATAGTAAAATTACATATAACAAAACAATTATCAAGCAAGAATTACAGTTACAATATCTAGTCTATTTGTTTTGCCAAAATTAAACAAAATATTCTATCTATCCTATATTCATGAGTCTAAGGTTTCATATCTAACTTATATTTTATCATAACTAAGGAAAATTATACCTATCTAGTCTTCAACTACATCAAGGACCTCAGAAGGATATAATATTACCTGAGAACCGAAAGAAAGATGCAAGCAACTTTCGGGAGTCTTGCAGGGTAGACAGAGACAGCTGGCAGCCTGGAAAGTTACCTAATGTTCCTTTGTAAAGTTGGGACATCTGTCTTCAGTCCACAGGGATAGAGTCTCTCAGTCACTTCTCTCAGTGTCCTATAGAATGTCTGGCAGTTTCCTCTGTGAAGCAGGAACCTGAAGGACCATTTTGTTAAGCAAAGTTTAGTGGTCACCTTTCTATGGGTCCTGCATGTCCAGTTGATCAAGCTATTTTTGCCAAGGTGAAGATAAACTCCATATGGAGTGTCTTTGATGCCCATCCTCCTTTCTGAAGTAAATTGGTGCTGTCAGTAGCAGACTCACTGTTCAGAAAGTCTAAATTTTTAAAATATTTTAAATGCCATATTCTGTAGGTCTTTGAAGTATTTGAAGAGTACCTATCTATCTGAAATATATCTATGTATACCTAGAAGACTTAACTAACATGGCTATGAGTGTGATTATCATAGATGACTAATTATTAATCTATTTTTAATTACCCATTATAATTTTAAATGAGCTGTACAAACATAATACCTTAAACAAGAGTAGAAATATACACACAGTATAACAAAATTAACTTTAACTTTGTATCAATAGACTAAAATCTATACCAATGTAAAACATTTTAAACAAGTTGATGCTCTTTAAAAGTAACTTCATTAATCTACCCTTTCATCCTATTATATCTATATCATATCCCATTTTCTTCTTTAGAAAGAGATCACATTTATAATCAATCTGATTTAAATAAAAATATTGGTTTTTCTCTGTCCCACACCAGAGGGCTCTTCTGATTTGGGACACAAGAATCTCTTAACCCTTTCTTTTAGCAGTATGCCTGGGTTTAGAGGAGTGAGCCAATTCCATCTCCAAAGCCAGCTTGATATATTTGGGAATTTGGGCGTAGTTTCTCTTACTACTTCCTGCTGGAAGGGGGTGCTGCATCTTATGGGGGCACAAAGAAAATTTTAGGATTATGGAGTAGTCTGTGAGGGTATATCTTTTGAGCCAGTTGCCTTGAAACCATTCTGGATGTGGGATCATCTGGGCCATGGTGTCATCGGAGACCTTTCAGGGGGTCTTGGCTGGTCAAACTGATGTATCTTAATCTGGAACAAATCCATAGCCTCTTGCTTTCTGTGGAAACAAAAGCAGAGCCTCCTTTCCAAAGCAACATATCCTTATATCCAAATTTTAAAGTCAAGGTATCTTTAAAATAGACAGATTGGCTTAACTCCGCTGCCTTTACAATCAAATATCTCTCTTTAGTTAAAAATCCCAAGGACAACACAATCCAGATTCTCTGTGTAATATCCATCCTTATGTGGCTTATTTTTCATACTACCTTTAGTGTCTCTTTAAAAACTTTATTTTTAAAAACTATCTATTTTTTTTATATAACTGTATATATTCCTTTTTTCTCTCTTTCAAGCCTACATACATTTTTATACACATTGGAAAGCATTTAAAGTATTGTTCCATCTGAATTTGTCTTATTGTGATTCAATTGCTTTAAACTGCAGCAATTCTAAGACTGAAACGGCGCTGTGGCTGCTGGCTCCGCCCACCTCAGCTTCCCAATATGGCAGTGGTACAGTTTACTGCCAGCTCTGGGTCTGGAGCCATGTGTACCATCAGCTATCAGAAGCAATTTTATTAAAGCAGCATGTATCCCAGAAACCATTTTTTTTTTTTTATACCAGCAAAGGCTAAATCCACCATGCAGCATAATGTGCCGCTTGCAGATGCCTCATTCCCGCCATACTGGTGGTCAAACATACATGCTAGGAACCCGCCAACTTGAGAGAGACAAGTAGAAAGCTGGTTTTAACTCCATTTTTAATTGCTTTTTAAATATTCTCAGGTTTAAGGTAGAAACTCGAGCTGTTGGGTGCTATTTATTTATTATATTCCTTCTCAGGTCTTTGATGAGGTTGAAGACTAGCAGTTATAGTTACAACTTAGTATATATACATATATAATATCTTAGATAGAATATATTAAGTATTAGACTCAGGTTCTTTAGGATAGGACACCTTTTAGAATGATCTTTGTAACATGCCACCTACCCTTGCTCTAGATTTCCCGGGATTTTAGTATGTGTTTTTTGCTTGATATTGTTTGCATTGATTGTAGTTCCATCTTATCTAGGTTATTATCCCTCATTACTCCTGGACAATATTTGATAACCATTTCTTTGTATATAGTCTTATATTAGGATAGAACCTTCTTATTTAGACAAAAGGGGGAGATGTAGTGAGTAGCCATTCTAGCCTTGGCCTGGAAGTTCCAACCCCCACTGAGGCTTCGGTAATGGTCATGCCCACAAGGTGGGGCTGAGAGAGGATGCTGAAGACCCAAGATCCAAAGGAGAGAGATCTCTTGGTGCCCGGACCCTGGACACTGGAGGTAGACTGAGCAGAGTTCTCCAGAGAACACCGCTGGACTGTGCCATACTTTTGCCAGACCCTATAACCTACCTATCCCTTCATTTGTAAGATGTGCCACAAAATAAACCTCCCTTTTAACTACATGGAGTGGCCTTAATAATTTCACCAATACTGAGGTTAATAAATGTTATAATTTATTCTCTTCCTCACATGCTAGAAGAGTTAGACACAGAAGCCAGGGCTTGGGGCAGCTGACAGTTTCTGATTTCTGGATTTGTTCTTGCATGCTCCTGTGCAGCAGAGTTTTATAGCCTGATGGGTTATACAAAGAAGTCCACTCACATCCTGGTCATCCTTAATCCTCTCACTAAGCTCCCCAGAAGGAGAAAGTAGCAGAAATGGTGGTGGCTATGTATAGGTTGGGCTCGATTGCAGATGGGACATGAAGTCTGGCACACCATTGGCCATGACTCATTGGAAGCCCAAGCTGTGTACCAGAAGACAGCAGGAAACCACAGGACCTGGTTTCACTCTTGCGGTGACAATCTTTTGGGAGGCTGGAAGACTGTGGTGGTTCAGCTGTTCCCTGATGGCTACTTCCCTACCAGCTCCAGACTGTGTTTGTCTTGGCCAGTCAGGATATGGCTCAGGCAGTGCTACTGAGGGAAACACATCCACTTCCTGTCCCTCAGCCCCTACTTCCTGTCTCTCCTTTCCCTGGAATGGCTACTGCACCATTTTGTACAGTTCTTTCCTACTGTGTGGAGACAGGTTTATGGGTGGTGGGGACACAGGCAACTTGTGTCTTGGCAACTTGACAAGTGCTTCTCACCTTGGCAACTGCTTCTCACCACAAGGAATAATGGTCTTTGAAGTGGTCTTGGCTCCTGACTGAATATGAAATCTAATCTCTAGCAACAAACATTCCAAATGAGGAGTCTCACCCTCTCATCTTGCTATTCTCCTCTCTTGATTCATTTCTGTTCCACTTAGTGCATAGACCATACTTATCTTCTAGAAAATTCAGCATCTGCCTTTTTCATTAAAACAAACAAACAAGCCAGGCAGTGGTGGCGCATGCCTTTAATTCCAGCACTTGAGAGGCAGAGCCAGGTGGATCTCTGTGAGTTCGAGGCCAGTCTGGTCTACAAAGTGAGTTCCAGGAAAGGCGCAAAATTACACAGAGGAATCCTGTCTCAAAAAACCAAAACAAACAAACAAACAAACAAACCAATAAACCTCCAAAACAAACAAAAATTCCCCAAGATTTTATCAACTTAGTTAGCTATTGGTGTGTGCCTGGGGCTGCATGATGCCCACAGAAGTTAAAACAGCCCTTTTTAATGAAGCTTCTAGGTAAACATTCAATAAACACTAGAAGGGTTCTGGCAATTCCATTGGAGTAAGAGTGAGTGTGGAGTGTGGTTTTAAAGGAAGGGTCGAGAACGACCATTGTCTCTGAGGCAGAATAACTAGTTATTCTCTTTATTTTTGTCCATAAAACAGATAACTAAGCATCTCTTGTGTTGCTTATGGGCATTAAACAAAAGAATGCAGTATCAAGCACTCGACATAATTTCTTGCATAATAAATGGTCTAAAACTAGAAACAATGATGTTTGCTCGTATTAGAACACAGAAACACACACAGGACATTAATCTAATTTTTCAGCCTCCTTTTCCAATCAGACTGGATAAATCAAGGTAGAAAATAGTTTCAGGCATTTGCCCAAAGCAAGGCTACATGTTTAGAACTCTAGAAAGGTCTTTGTTGAGATAGTTGTAAGGGTTACTAAACTGAGATCACACAGATGGCCGGAAGCTTCCACTTAATCCAGCTTCCAGACCTTTCCAACTATGTCCCACAAAGCAAGGATCAGCCTTTCCACACTAAGAGCACATAAAGACAGATCCCTGAGTCTCTGTTACAGATAACATCTGGATCTGTTTCATAGATAGACAGAGTTGACCCATAGGAGTTCCAAACACATGGTTGTTCAAAGCATTTCGACACTGTGGACCATCAGATGATATTTTAACACGCCATTCATAGTTCTTGTTCTTGCCTTGTCTGGAAACTCACATGCTTGCTCCTGAGGTTGCAGTCTCCAACACTTGACCATCACCACACATCAACCCCTGGTGCTCACATGCTCTAAGAGGAGGCTGGTACCCCAGCCAGGCCAACATGAACTCTGAGCCCTGTGTCCTGACTTCTGAACATTCTTAAATATGTCTGTTTGGTGTCATATATTTTTTGCCCAAAGCTAAGATCTGTTCTCATTTTTCTCAAGATATTTTTATGCATCTTTAATAAGCAAGCTGTTGTAGGAAGCAAGCTGCTGTAGTCTAAACATTTGAATTCGCAGCAGCTGTAGGCTTATCTATTTGAAGTCTGTGGATGGAACTTCTTCCAAGGAGGACATGTCAAAAGGCAAGTCCTTGCATCGTGAAAAAATCATAAAGGTGGTTGGGTTTTGTTTTGTTTTCAATAAAAAAAGACTAAGCTCAAAGAGCACAGCATCCTCATTCTTTAAGAGGCCCAGATGTTTTCTGCTTTTTCCAACATTCTCAGGCTCCTCTTCTTTGGCCATCAGAGTATAGATTTGACTTTCCTTTTAATTTTGTGCCATAAATAAGGCCCAGGCCAGTATAAAACATGTATTGAATATCTAGTTACATTTTCCAAGCAGCACAACAGTCCTTCTTGATAGAGCATGATGCTTGGTAAACATGGAAGAGGTCAGCTAGTTTAATAATATGCACATTTATGGGAGCCAAATATCTCCCCATTTCTCTCCTCTCTTCTACTCATGTGGTTCATCTGTGTACACATCTATTTCTCTATGGAGTCCATTTGTTTGCATTTATGCTAATCAGCTCTCATGGACCAAGCAATATGCTAAATGTTAGACAATTTGACTTTTAATGTATGAGGATAAGAGCTGCAGAAAGTTAAACTAGGAAAATTATGGATCTGAAGTGTGAGTATGGTTCATTAGGAGAGTTATGGTTCCACAGGGAAGAACTTGCTTCTAGAGTTAGATAGACTGGCCTGAAAGATGCCTTTTCTGTTAACAGGACAAGTTTCTAAACTGCAACCAGCCTTGGATTCCTCATCTCAAAATAGGGATCACAATCATGTTTACTACACAGTAATAGATGGGATGAAGTGAATGAATTGGGACCACCATGAACCACCTTCAGCAAAATGCTTCTCTTTAAAAGGACGTGATGGTGTCTAGGAAACCCCACAGACGAGGTAACTTTGTTTTGGATCTTGGAGAATGAGTAGGAATTTGTAAAGGGGCAAGAGACATTGCAAGTGGAAGGAAGAGCATTTCTAAAGCTGAAGTCATACGTGTGTACAACACATGGCGGTCAGTGTGGTCAGGCAGAGTACACTCATGAATCACTTTAGCAGTGAGGATATGTTTTGAGAAATGTATCATTAAGCAATTCAGTCATTGTGCAAACATCAAAAAATATATTATGCAAATGGGGGTGGCTACAGCATCACTAAATGATGTAATCATATGGAAAACCTGATGCATGTTTGGGGCTAGTATGAACTTTAGGGGAATAATGTAGCAGGTGACCATATCCATGGGGTAAAATTTGAGACTGGACAAGAAGGGTAGCACAGTTTTCAAGGGCCCTGTAATCCAAGGTGGAGTCCATACAGGAAACACTACTCACTGCAGAAATGAGGGCTCAGTCCTAGAGGAGAGGGATAAGGAGAGTTTCTCAGCTGCCAGTTGACCTCCAGGGAGTTCACATAGAAACGTCAGCTCTGTGGTGTTCATCTGCTAGCCCTCATGTGTTTTCCACTGTGGGCCAATGTAAATGGTTTAGAATCACAAGGCCCCTGCCATTCTTCTTCCTCTTTCACTGTTGATTGATGCTCCCGTGTTCTTCTTAGGTGGAAATAGTGACATAGTGACGGTAAAGAACTGGGAGTTCCTGAGTCTCATTGAATCACCATGGGCAAATCTAGGTGGATAATGGTTGGCCATGATATTTAATAAGGTTATCTGGAGTTTTAATTCATGATTCCAATTTACTAGAATCTGTCAGTTATAAGCAATGGGCCCAAGATCATGTACTGAGTGAATAGTTAGGCCAGGATTTGGCCATAAGCACCCTTGCAATAATTTGTGCTTGTCAGTTTTATTCTATGCTGGGCCTACAGTGTGTCCAAAGGTTCTGCCTAGGACAATCAAGACAGTTTCCTTTCTCGTCATTTGTATTTTAAGAACTACAGTTATTCTCAAACTCAGACTTAGAATTCAACTTGGGAACTAGTGGGTTTTGTGGTCTGTTTAATTAAAATTCTAGAACACAGAGTCCTCCACAGAGGCCTTGCTCTGGAAGGCATCCTGGGAGTTCAACCCTATTCAAAGTATGGCAGTGTTTATAGCAAAATTTTCCATTTGCTATGGGCTGGTCTATAGGCCCGACCTCTTCTATTCTAAAGAGGCAATTCATTAGTCTGATTGCTCTTATTTCCACACTCTGGGTGGCCAGAATCTGTTGTTTTGAGACCTAGGGTAGGTGAGTGTGTGTGTTTGTGTGTGTATGTGTGTGTGTGTCCTTTGTTGGGTGGCATAGTCTGGCTGTAATAAAGTCTATCAACTTCAAACAAGGATTTTTTTTTTTTCCTTTTGGAGACTCAAAGTGTGGAGACAACATCTCGCTTTAAACTGTGGATGTCATTTTCAAAAACGTGTAAAGCACATTTGTTGTCCAAGGACAAAGAGACACATTTAAAGGTTTAAACACTTACTGTATGGGTTTCAAGTCATGTTGCTGACTTTCAAATACTTTATTGGGATGGTGTATATTACTGGCTTTGAACTCATCCTGAAATTATGTCAAGTGTTTGTTCCTCTCCTAACTGCCAAGAGTCTCCCTTAGCAGGCTTTCATTGAGAGGCCACACTTTCAGAGACTATCATAAGGATATGCAAGTTGACAGAGTGAGAGAATCCAACCTTGTTTCTTGCTGAATAATCCAAGATGGTTAAGCCAAATTAATAACCAAGTTGGGTAACTCAGTCATAATGATGATAATAATATTATATACATATATTATATTATTACCAATGGTATTATATTGTTATTATTATAATATATAAATATAACCCAAGTTATAATAACCAATAACTCAAGTTAGGTAACTCCACAGCAGCTGCAGTTACTTTTATGTGTCCATATGGCTCTAGGACAGGGGCGATCCAGGTGTGTCTCTTCATCTGTGTAAATCCCTCAGTTATGAAAAAGTCTACAGTACAACACAGCTTTCATTTTTCTAACATGAGAACTTGATTCCTGGTCAGCAATTCAGAACCTGCTCATTTCTGAAATGTTGGAATCAACTACACAAATAGCTTTCTGGTACCAAGCACATCTCTCTCCTTCAAATGCTGAATGCATGTTATCCAAGCCCTCTGGTCTCTGGCTTACAGTAAATAATTGTCCACAGCTGCTGAGAGTTGGTTTATCCTCCAATAAAGGTCAGGAAGGCTGACTAGACATCAGAAGGAAAACTTCTGAAATTTGGTGTTTAGACTAGCTTACATCTATGTTTATATCTTTTGTTTTGCTTGTAACTAAATAGGCAAATGTGGGCTGTGGCAAAGGCATGGCAGGGAACCTGGATATCATGCTGTTCTTTATGGGTCCTTAATACTAATGCCTGGAGTCCTCCCCTGCTTCCTGTGCCTCAGTTTCCCATGTCTTCACATGCAGATGAGTATACAAGGATCTCTCTAACTTCTGGCCAGGTAGGGTATTAAGTAGAAATGTAAATAGCCCTTATCCATGACAACGGATATTTGTTCTCTTCATAAAACTGAAAGGGGGGTCGGCAACTATCACTCAAAATGAGAAACTTCCCATCCTAAACTCCTCTGGAACAGCTGATGAAGAGGAAGATAACCTTCGGCACCAGGAAGGGAAGAAATCAACCAAAGGCCCTAGCTCTCTCCAGAGTTGGGGCCTGCTGGTATGTATCTATTTCCTAAGGGAGCTGAGAGGACAGGGTACACCCCTGCCATGTACATCTCCAGAGGAGATTTCCAGGCTTGGCTTACAGTGGGGCCCACACAAGCTCTCTCTCCAGCTGTGTCTTGGGACTTCAAGTGGGAGGCCCATTAATAGGATGAGGTGGGAGGCATCCTCCTAGGGATAAAAATTTATTGGGTTAAAATCTAATGCAAACACAGTTTTCTTTGGAAACAGCAACACAAGGAGGAAAAACGATAAGCAAGGATGCGTCCAAAGAAAATGAAGGCCACTGCCATGAATGGCCATGGAGAGAGGGAAGAAGAAGCCGAGACCACAAGCTAGGAACAAAGAACAGGAAACTCATAACCTGCCAACTTACACCATGATCACTTCACACCTAAAATGCATCTAAAGGTGTCAAATGGGGCTCCCTGACCTCAGTCTCCATGTTATTGAATAATTCTTTCTCATGTTCACATGAAGTTGGGCAGAGAGTGGAAGCATGTTGTTAAAGAGAGCCTTCTGAATCTGACGTGGATCTGTAGGAGCTGTGGTCCTTATTGGGCATCCATTGAATCACCTACCAACTCTTAAACTACACCTTGGCATACTACCTGGTGCACAAGAGCCCTGTGAAGATATTTATTATTCCATCCCCTGCATACCGCATCATCTCTCACACTTCTCTCTTCTCTACTAAAGGTCCAAGGCTAAGGCTGAGCAACTTTATACAAACTCTATCCACAGCTTGTTTTGCAGACTACAGCTGCCCAACAGACTTTCTGGGTGAGCCAACATGGAAGCCACTGGCTACACTTGAAACATGGTATGAAGTCTGAAAAGCAAAATTTTTATTTCATTTAAGTTCACTTAAATTTAATAACCATGTGTGGTTAGTGGCTACTCTTTTAGACAGTACAAGCCTTAGGATTTTTTTTTTTTTTATTTCCCTCTAAAGATATCTACGTTAGTTGATTTTTTTTTTCAATCTTTGCTATTTTGCCTCTGGAATCTAAAGCTTCATTTTTACAGATTTGTGTACTTCAAACATGGCCATGTTTAAGGTTGAAATGAGAGCTGAAATTGAAATAGCACTTGGCTTATCAACTCTCCTATCCTGGCATGGAGCTGCACTGATACAAGGAAGAAGAGACTTTTTTTCCTAGCTTCCTACCTAAAAAGAGACCCTTGCTCACAAGTGCACACATGTCAGCCTGGCCCCTGTGCATCTGTGTTCTTTCTCTAGACAAGGCTACCTTGCTTTCTGAGCTTTCCCAGTACTTTCCTTGATCTGGGAGACCTGGCAGTGGTCTGGAGTTAGGCACTCAGAATTAGAAGCCACACACCTTGTTAGAATTCCTGCTCTGTCAGGTGGCTGGGATGGAACCTTGAACACATTATGCCATCTCTCTGAGGATTAAGGTACTCAACTATGAAACGGTGTGATAACAGCAGGATCCCTCTTACAGAGAGGAACTAATTCTTGTGAGTTAGCAACATGACAGGAGAGTTGGGTGCACAGCCTGGGGCCTGGCTCAAAAGCAATGTGCTGTGCCTGTTTGCATATGCATTCCTGTTTTCAGTAAATATTTATTAAGCTTACCATGTACTACACACATTGCCAAGCCAAGGGAGATGCAACACAATGGTAAGTAAACATAGCTAAAACCCTGGCCACCATGAGGTGTGGGGGATTGGATACAGGTAATATCCCCAGCAAAGATAAAGATGTGAGCAAGCCAAAAAGAAAGTTCCTGGAACTATGACTGTGCGTTGGAGAGGGAGAGGGAGGGAGGGAGAGAGAGGAGAAAGTCTTTTCTGAAGTCAGGAGTATGAGTAAGTGTTGACTTAATGAGGAGGAAAGGGAAGAGCGTCCTAGGAGGGGAGAACAGGGATAGGATGCAGACAGTCGACCAACCCAGGCAGAAGCTTACAGGCACAGAAGGGAGAGCAGAGGAGCTTCAGGGCTGGCTTGCTTCCCTGCGAAACCCCCAGCTTTCAGCTCCGCAAAGCGGCTGGACTGCAGTGCCTCATGCAAATGAGGATAGTTCTGAAAGATTTTTCAAATTGTCAAGAAGGATCAAGGGGTACTCGGATGCTTCTTTCCTCCAGAATTAAGGCCATCCTAATTTGTGATAGCACAGTTCTGTATCCCTGTTTGCGGGTTTTACCACTGTCCGAAATGCTTTAACATTCAAAATCGAGGGTAAGGTCTTTGTAAGCAGGCTCGGTGTTCCATACTTCTTTGTATAAATTGATGGTGCCCTGCCTATAGGAAATGTGAAAGGAGAATTCACTATGTTTTCTAGGTTTCACATGCAAGTAAAGAAAAAGTATCCTGGCTTCAGCTTGAGAGAGGATCGTGGCATAGGCCGGAGACTCTGCTAACATTGAAACCAAAATGGACACCATGAGGGAAAGAAAAGGGCCCTTGTCTAGGCTTCTTTTCCCAACGGCAAGACTTGCATGAAAGTGACAAGTAAAATCAGCCTAGAGGACGCAGCCACTTGTCGCCCAGGCATGTAGGGACTCCATATGAAAGGTAGGATCTGAGAGAGACCTTCTTGTATGCTCTCCATGCAGAGGTCAGCGTTATTATTAAGGTGAACGCACAAACCCTCACTTCCTTATTCTCTAAGCTTTCCTCTGACATAGTTCAAACTTGTACAGATTTTTGTTTCCAGGGGAAAACCACAGAAATCCCCGCTTCAGGTGATTCATTCTGGAAGGCTCACTTGCCAACAGGAAAGGAATCCAGCCTAGGAGTTGAGCTCTGCTACCAAGGGTAAACTCTTTCCTGTTGTGTTTGGTACTTCAGCCTCAGATAAAAGTATTCAGCTCAACATCATACAGTAAGGGCTGTGTGCACCAAGTGACGTTAACTACTCCTTGCCTACCTGCATAGAAGGGAAATAGAAAATGGCCCCTCACTCATGAACTGAAACCCCTCTCCTTCACTCTGATTGGGTCAAAAGAAGTCATATCCCTCCCCCCAGACCAATAATAGTCTCCTTGAAACACATCCATGTTCTGATTGGTTTAAATGAAATAAGATTGGCCCCCTGAGGCTAGAGTGGTTTCTGGGATAGTATTGGGCACATTCAAGTGAACAATAAGGGGGCGCATAGGCAAGGCAAGTGGACTGTATACACCAAGCAGTGAGCCTCTTTCTAGAAAACTGAGATGACTTTATAAGCCTGCGAAGCTCCACTTCATTCATCCATCCATTCACTCGCTCACTCAGTGAATATTTATTGGGTGTTTACTCTGCATGGGGAGCTAGGGAAGCTTATTGAGGCACCTCAAGAATTTTTCAAATACCTCTGCACATATTTTTCATTCACTTGCCACATGTGGAGGCAAGTATCCACAGAAAGAGGTAGATGCGTTCACGTGGCACATTTAAAAAAAACAAAAAACAAAAAAACCATGTGCCTAACACTCAGGTCTCACATTTAGATCTTCATAAATCTGGATTCCATGGGGACCAGGTCATGGTATCGTTTCTGGCCACTGTCGAGGAAGATTTACGATGGTTGTTTGCGTGACCCAACCATATGCTCCGGTGGGGGAAATCATCTGGTTAGCCTGCTTTGACGTATGTATCGATGACAAAGAAAGTTACGCCACACCACAGGAAAAAGACAACATCAAAACATCCCCCAATTTATCAGGGAAGTGCCTGCAGAAATAATTGCCTTGGTCAAATCAAGAGATGATTAAAAATAATCAATAGATACTTCATGAAAAAGATGTCAGGGTGTGAGGGTCTGGAAGCCAGCTGTCCTAACATTTCTGGGGCCCAAGGTGCATTTTATTGGCTCCATGAAGCACACGCATGCTTTTAGTCCCACAGCAAAAGACCATGAAAAGGCAGGTCTGACAGCAAGTGCCATCTTTCTGTCTTCCATCCTTTCAAACCAGAGCTCTATCCAGTCTTGAGAACAGCAGGATTTTCAAGCAGACTAGATCATTTCCTGCACATAACCTGAATAATTGGAATACCTTAAGTGGTGTCCAGAGAATGAGCCCTTTAGACTCACAGGTCAAGCAATCTGGGAGATACCATGATAAAGGCAGACAATGAAGGAGTTAAAAACCAACCCTCCCTGGCTGCCTCCTTTGCAGTGATAACACTATCTATATGCTGGAGGAGACTATGGAGCTTAAATAAGGCCCCGGATCTAAACTAGCATGGCAGGCAGTAGAGATAGTGGATGATTACAAAACAACATTATAAGGAGATTGTTGTTGTTGTTGTGTGCAGTATGTACAGGAGTGTGTGTTGAGGACTGGGTGGGTATTGGGTATGAATGCCTTTGCATTTAGAAGGCCAGAGGAAGATGCTGGGTGTTAGCTTATCACTATGCATTAGTCCTTTGAAACAGGGTCTCTTGCTGAATCCAGAGCAAACCAACCATCTGATCCTCCAGCCACTGCCTTTAACACAGAGATACAGGTACAGGTGCACAGCCATGCCTACCTTGTTTTATTGTTTTTTAAACACATGAGAAGTAGGATCCAGACTCAGGTCCTCATGCTTCCACAGCAAACATTCTTACCCACTGAGCCATCTCTTTAGACTGAGGGAATTTGAAAAGTCAAACCTTTGGTGGAGACTACAAAGACACAACTCCCTAGCCAGTCAGAAGCCATGGCATGCTGGAAAGAATGGATTTTAATTTACATAAAAAAACAAATGAAATGCCAAAGCCCTTTTTAAAAAATTATTTTATATCCCTAAATGCTAAGGCAGGTGTTTGAAGTAAAAATTATAGTCACTGGCATCAGGAAGGTAGACAGGATGGACGTGTGAAAGGACCATGCATGAAAACCTATTCTTTGACTCCCAGATTGGTCGCCATTCTTTCTGCTCCTGCTGCCTGGTCAGACCTGCTAATCTCCTTTGCACTTGCTATCCACATAGCAACCACCATCTCCTCCCCTCACTTTAGTCTCAAACATTAGCTGGTCTCTTCCTCCAGGAAAGCCTCTTCCAGGTACTGGACACTGGCTCCTTCTCTGTACTCTGTACCATCCCCTGTCACTCTGCCCACACACCTGGAATTGCTGTAGACCATGAATTGGGGTGTAAGGCAACCCTGGATCTTGATGTTTGCTGTATCCAAGCACCCAGGACAGCACTAGAAATACAGAAGTATTTGAAGTGGCTAGATATTTAGGCAGGTGGATTCAGAGTGGAAAGGGTCTGAGAGAAGAACAAATCAGGCTTGTTTTAACCTCTCAAATGTCAGGGTTGCTTCATTTTGGCAAGTAACAGGAGCCAACTTTAGCCAACTTTTTTATGCTTAAGCAAAATAGAGGCTTTAGGGACATGCTTATGGAAGAGGACACAGCTCAAAAAATCACTGGATTCCACAAAGAGACTGAATAGTCATTGGAAATCCAGATGAATACTTTTCCCATGCCTAATCTTCATTGTTTTTCTGCAGAGAGACTTAATTCTTCTCTCTGTTCTAGCTTAATTCCTTAAGTTCCATGTCCACATGTTGGAAAATGGTCACTCAATAGTTAGTACTCCTTCCATCCCCTTTCCTTGAAAAGAACTAGCCCAGACTAGCTTGCTGAGTCTCAGTGGCAATGGAAGGGCCAATCTAACTGCTTTGGGATGGGCTCTACCTGCATTACAGTCCATTGGCCTGCATTACAGTTGACGGGTCTCACAACACACAGCTGTCAGGTCTAAGCCTGTGCTTAGAGAAAACGGGCCATCTTCTAGTTGAGTAGAGACCCAAATTAGTAACTACTGCTTTGGCAGAAAAACTTGGAAAGGAGCCCCCATAGTCTTTATCTACAGGTGCTCAGGGCCTTGAATACAGGCAGGAGCCAGGGCTTGTTTTTAACCAAAGGTGGCAAAAAGAATAGGATACATGTGATTGTTGGCTCATGAACACATAGGTGAGACTGTACCACCCATCTTGCTGGAGTCTCTCTCTTCCTTGCTTGCTTTGTGAATGCAGATGGTAATATTGGGGGATGATGAACTGGAGCACTGAGGCTGGCCTGTGTTTGACGGCTATCAGGGAACTGAAGTCCTGGCCTGGGGTTGCAAAAAAACCTAAATTTTGTTAAATGACCCAAATAAGACAGCAAACAGATTCTTCTCCAGTCAAGCCAGGTGAGACCATATGATCCTAGGCAGAGGAGTCAGTTAAATCATGCCTGGACTTCTGACCCACAAAACTGTGAGCTGTTTAGAATTGTGAAGTTTGTGGGTGATACTGCACATGTCAATGGGGAAACTACCAAAACCACAGGCCTGGCTTAAGCTAAAGCTGCATTAAGGAGATCCCCAGGTTCTCAGCACATAACTGAAGGTGAGTTTCAACTCCAGGTTACACAGTTCCAGGTGGTCCAATAATGACAAAGGGCTGTCTTGAGCCCTCAGCTGGGAGTCCTTTCTCACATGGTATATGAGTTTAGCTTTGATAGCCAGCTAGGGTACTGATTGGTTATGATGGGGAACTCCTGTTTTCAGATCTGGTACTGAGTTCACCAATGGTCTTTGAGAGATCATACTGAAGATTCAAGCCTCACAAGTTCAAAAGAGGAACAAGTCCACTGGGGTGAGGTGGGTGGCTCAGAAAAGAACTTGAGAAATAGAGGTGATGAAGAGAAGATGGGCTGCCTGGAAACTTCTGTCCCAGAGGCATGTCTGTGGCATGCCTTTTCGGTCCCTGAACTGCCTCAAACATCTCAATATTGATGCCTCTAAATTAGGAGTGGAGAAGGGGCACATTCCCCACCAGACTCCCAGAAGATGTCATCTCTCATCTTCAACTTTGGTTAACATGGGTGGCTGCTGCTACACTAGTCTCAAAATGTACCTAGCTTCTACTACATGGAGCATGGAGACACTGAGTTTTGGTAATATCTTCAGCATTTTTCAGACTTTGATGAGCATCATCAACAACATTCGCTTTTTAAAATTCCAACCTATACCCAGGAATCAGCGCTGTCACCATCAAAGAAGTTTGGGTAACTGCTATGGTTTTGTTTCTAGAGAACATCTTGTGCGGTAACAATAGTTCTTATACATGTTAAAGAGACTGCTGTGGTCCAAGATGGAAAGGAATTCATATCTGCATACCACATTGAAAGCTCAGAGAATCCCAGCAGTAAAGGATCTATCTGTTGTTGTAAATCCTTAGAGTTGAGCCCCCCAAGTTGAGGAGCCTTGAGTTCATGTTTGCTGAAGGGCCATAGCCCAGGACAAGCAGCAGGAAACAATACCTTCTGAACAAAGTCACCTGACATAGCTCCTGGAGAATCATGGATGCTCCACACCCTGTAAGACCACTTGGAAGTTTGTCTCCAAGGAGCAAGGCTTCTACAAACCATGTGTAAGCCAATATCTTCAGAAAGGAATGGAATTCCTCTGGCTCCTATATTTTCATGAGATAAAAGTGTTTGCTGAACTTGCTTCTTTACCATTTCTTGTCTCCTACCACCCTTTGGGAGCCTCATCAGATCCCCCAGTTCCCACCAAATACAGAGCATGAGTTCAGAAACATATCGATGCTCTTGTGTAGCATGCACCTATAACATACATGTTCATGCATGTGTGAAAGCCCTTTTTATTTCCTTTTCCTCTCATTTGGGTTTTGGTGTGGAATAGGCTCAGCTACCTTCCCAGGCAGATACTATCCTCACAGAGAGACTACCCAGAAAACAGGCTCTCCGCTGGGCTGAAAAAAATTGAGACTGAGCATTCCTCCCTTTAATCATCCTATCCCACATACCTGCCACCGGAAGGTAAGCAATCACAACACCCATGTGTCATCCCTTAAGGGCTAAAGTCTTCAAAATGCAGTGTTAGGGGTGCTCACCCTACAAGAGGTGGGTGTTGACAAAAACATCATCTCATGGCATGCAACTAACTGTGTATCAAGCTGCTTAAAAACAGAATACTCTGACCTCCTAAAGTACGGAAAACTGAAATGGCCCCACACACTGTGAATTCCTGGCCAGGCTCAGGATACCTCCCACACATAAATTAGGTATCTCACAAGAAACTGATTCTCTGCAGTTACTAATAACAGGAAGGGAAGATACACACATACAAGTATATTGATAATTAATATATAATTATAATTAAAATATATAATTAATAAATAATAATATATTAATCATTGCCTTAATCCATGCCTCAGGAAGATGAGTTTAAACACAACAGTTCAAATATCTAGCTGTCTCTTAGCAAGCACTGTTGTGCGTTTCGTAGCAAATATTAGCTCAGTTCATATTTGGAGCACTACTCTGAGAGAGATCCCATGGTGGGAATCAAAAGCACTGAGGTGCTCTCAAGCCCAGCGAGGCTGCAGAGCCTGCAAGGAATAGAGACCTGGCAGGGACCCAGTCTGGCCCACATCCCTGTCCTTAGCTAGCCCTTGTCTGCTTCCCGTGGTAGTGTGGACTAGAGCCCATTCTTTGTAGCTGGGCATTTTGCTCTGAAGTTTACTCTGAACTTCTAGTCACAGAGATAATTTTGAAATCAGAAACGGCAATGAGGACTAAGTTAACAGACTTTCTAGAAGGGTGCACGGATGTAGCTTGTATTATTATTAGCTGCAGCATTTTGCAAGTGAGAAAACAGAGCATCAGAGAGGCTAGGCCATATGCCCTTGGTCACCTAGTCATTAGTGGTAGACATAATAGGGAAACTAGGGTTGGTTTCTCTGTTCTCCTGTGGCTGGGAGGTGGTCTAGCAAACGTTACAGTACATTTTCCTGAGCCCCAGAGGGTGGAAGAACAGCAAATTGTTTTCATAGTCCATTTCTTCTAAGTGAGTACCCCTCCTGGATAGAGCTAGCCCCCAATGGCACTGGACATGCTGGGAAGCCCCCTCCCGGATCTGCAAGCCATCAATAGAGGTAAATCTAAATGTCAGATCACATCCTGCCTGACACTCAGCCTTCCCCGAGCATACATAAAATGAAAACCTCCGTGCACACTGCTTAGCCATTTTCTAAAGCGTTTTCCAGACTCTTCCTTCCACTCAGCCTTCCAAGTCCCTTGTTAGCCCCACCCAGTGAAGGGCAGCTTGATGTGGGAGGTGGTCAGCGTGTGTATTTTCAGCCTACCTTTACACGTTAGTGACCCTTGGCATTCTCCAGAGCACAGGAGCCTACGAGGGGTTGAAACTCAAGGCAGGGAAGGCGAGTAGAGATTGTAAAATAGGCATGTTCCCACATCAGGTTGCAAAGAGGAGCATGAGGGAGGCAGTGCTGCAGAAATGAAAGGCAGCCTTATTCTCCACGCCCAGGCATAAACTCTAACTCTTGTTTCCCCTCCTAAGTGATACAGACTAAGCAAGATTAAACACAGTTACCCCAATTAATTTCAACCCTACATAATGCATTCCACACTATTTCACAGAAAGGAGGAGGGCAGAACTGGGAAGCCGGCACCTTTATTGAGCTTGGACTTTTAGTTAATGTGTAAGGAATAATTATATTTGCTAACACATTTATCTGACATTATTTTTTGGTAAAGTCTTTTACTCAGAGAATTGTTTTCCTACCAAGTGATCTTTCATGTAAAGTATCAACAGACAGCATCCACATGTAAAGTGGAAAGCCCATCATTAATACTTCAGTGTGCAGGTTCATGAAGATATCAGATATGCTCCTGGAGAGGATGAATATATCTACACACCATCTGCACTTGGGCAAGAGTGCCTTGGCAACCTCCACAACCCGGTTTTCATTTGTGTTCCCGTGTTTCTGGAATAGAAGGAGACAAATAGAGTGACTGCAAACCACATTGCTTGCTTTCAGAGAAGTCCAATCTGAAACATAAGAACAGAAACAGACAGTTTTCGCAAAAACAGACTCTACCTTATTTTCATTAGCCAATTTAAAATGGTATATTTACTCATTTTTTTATTATGTGTGTATAAGTGTTTGCTTGCATATATGTATTGTACTAGGTGCCTGCCTGGTGCCAGGAGAGGAGGTCAGATCCTCTGGATCTGGAGTTACAGATGGCTATGAGCCACCAAGTGGGTGCTGGGAACTAAACCACAGTCCTCTGCAGGAGCAGCAAGTGCTCTTAACTGCTGAGCCATCTCTCTGGCCCCATCCCATGACACATATATATGTCTCTCTCTGTCTCTGTCTGTCTGTCTCTTTCTCTGTCTCTCTCTGTCTCTCTGTCTCTCTGTCACTCTGTCTCTCTCTGTCTCTGTCTCTGTCTCTGTCTCTCTCTCTCTCTCTCTCTCACACACACACACACACTTAATCTAGGATCTTGAATTACTGATACTATATTATGTGAGAAAGTTCAGAAACTTTCTGTAATATCAGTACTCAGATCCTAATGTCTTGCAAGTTTGAAAACCCATCTTTGTGCCTAAAGTCAGCTCCCAGGGTCCAGGACTGCAGGATCATCTCTCAGTGCAGCAGGCTCCCTTCTTCCTCACTGAGCAGGCACCACACTCTAACCAGATCAATTCAAAAGGTCCTCCACATGATCATGTATGGCTCCTATCAGAAGTCAAGTCACAAACAAACAGAGAGAGAGAGAGAGAGAGAGAGAGAGAGAGAGAGAGAGAGAGAGAGAGAGAATATGAATGTGAATAGTGTATGTTGGCAGGGAAAATATATCTGACAAGAAGAAGCAGAAGCAGCATGCAGAGGCTTTTCCCTTGGGATGTTTAAGTGGTGGCCCTGTTTAGTCTGTGTCTTCTGAGACCAGGCTCAGAACTGAGCAGACCCACACCTGCCTGGACTTGGGAGAAAACACCTATCCATAACAGGCATTTCCACAAATTCCTATCAGCCTCCCTGTGAGGGGCTGCTAACCTAGCCAAGGCTTTCATTTAGAAGCATAGGAAGTCTCGTCCTGGCTTTAGTCCTGGCTTTAGTCCTGGAGAAATGTAAGGCAGCAAATACACACAGGATAGAGAAATAGCAGCAGCAGCCTGACTCTGAGTCAACACTCAGGCCCTTCCTGGCTGTGCACACAGCTTCCACTGGGTGCTCATGCTCCCTAAGACTCAGAGTTCTGTCTGCAGCAGAGAAGGATGCCCTGGTAGATGATGGGCAGAGGTGACTTCCTGACCTTCCTTCCAGCCTCTGGATCATCACAGCTGGGA
Organism: Onychomys torridus; assembly: GCF_903995425.1. Classification (NCBI taxonomy): domain Eukaryota; kingdom Metazoa; phylum Chordata; class Mammalia; order Rodentia; family Cricetidae; genus Onychomys; species Onychomys torridus. Next base: position 2,431,163 of record NC_050451.1, on the reverse strand, counting down.
TTTCAATAGTCCCCTCTTTAAGGCAAAATGGATACTTTGAAGAGGAACGGCCTTTCTCAAAACTGAAAGTCCAAAAGGATGGAAGACCTGAGGGGCCTAGGTCTTATGACCTAGCTCCTCCTTTTAGGAAATAGTGGATGTTCCCCTCAAGGGTGGGACAATACCTGCATCCTTTCCTGGCCCAATGTGTCAGGTAAAACAGCAGGGCTTCTAAATATTCTCACTGGACTTAGGTCTTTTGGTCCTTTAATAGTTTTCCACCATAAGAACTCTACCTACTCAAACAGGAAGAAGGATTACATTTTTTAAACACAGGGGCATTTTTCCAGGCAATAGATCTCTATATCCACAGAGAAACTCTAAGAGGACTTGAGGGAAATAAATAGTTAAACAACACATAGGATGGAACTCCATTATGTTCTTTAAAAGAGAAAGAGAGGGGGTAGTGGGACATGGGGGTATTGTCAAAGTGCATTGTATACCTGTGTAAAAAATCCTTGCATGGGGTTGGGGAGAAGGCTCAGTGGTTAAAAAAAGCACTTCCTGTTCTTGGAGAGGACCGAATTTCAGTTCCCAGCACCACACAATGCTTAGAACCACCTATAACTTCAGCTCTAGAGTACCAAAGTCCCTCATGCAGGGCACCAGGAACATACATGGTGCACCTACCAACATATAGGCAAACATTCATCACATCAAATAAAAATAATAAATAAACATTATAAAAAGAAAGAAAGAAAAAGGAAATGGCCTTGTATAACCCTGATAATTGGAAAGAAAAGGGGAGGGTGGCAAGAAAGCCCTACACTATTTGTTTATAGAATTATCTATGTAATGGATTAGGAAATCAGCAAGGAAAATAAATAGATAAATCAAAGTTGCTCAGTCCATGGGAGCAAGGAGGAAACATAAAATACTTTGAAGGAGATGAGAGAGAGCTCTGTGGGAGAGGACACGTTGGCAGTGCTTCTAAACTATGTTTCTCTGACATCTGTGTTGGAAGGAGGTGTGAACTACAGGATCCACCCAAGGATGAGCAAGGGCAGAAGCCTAGGCCTTGGGAAGAGTCGTCCATTTTAAAGCCAAATCTTAGGTAACGCCTTTAGAGACAAATGTCTATAGATAGTTATTTACATTGAAAATCACTTTTACTAATGCTACAAACTTCCTCTGTGTGAAGAACAGATGTGTTAAGCAATATTGGGTTCTAAGAGAAAATTCAAACTCCTTTAAACACAATACTAATGGTTTGGAGGGGATTTGAAAATTACTTGGATGTTTAATGTCTAACAAAACATTCATACAGAGAAATTTTATCTTGGTTGAAATTGACATTTTCCCCAACCCCATCAACATCCTTTTCCTCTACAATTCTCTAAAGTCAGTATTATTTTATTGAAATAGCATTTCCTGAAGAAAATCAGGAAGCAGAGAGAGCAAAAAGGGAAAGGATTGGAAGCCTCGTGAAGCACGCAGGGAGAGCCACATTAGATTATAGCTTTGCTGAACTCCCTTCTGGAAATACAAAGTCAAATACATTACCCAGCATGGTGCTACTTTACAAAAACATTTCAAACTTAATGCAGTAGAATATTCTTCATACTGATAAATCACTATTTTAAAACCTCCATTCCTCGATCCTCAGGCCAAAATTCACATAATAAAGCATTATTTTTGAGCAAGAAATAATTTCTGAATGTTCTTTTATAAAGTGTTTGAAAATAAGTCATCTCATTGACTCTTGGAGATGGGAGAAAAGGCTCCATGGTTAACATTCCCTTGGGAGAGTTTCCCCTGGGCGTCTCCAAGGTGCTAGGGAGTTAGGGAGTAAAGGAGACAAGATCTCACCCCCGGCTCCTGGCTACTACCCCTGACCCCACCTATGGGAATGTCAGTCTCCCATGGCCGCTTCCTTGCTACAGTTCAGGACTCTGCCCAGACCAGAGCTCCTCAGAAACTACCCAGCACACAGCATCCAGCACCCAGCATACTGGGTCCCTCTCTCCTCTATCCTTGCTGTCCCTCCGAGGATCCCTGCCACCTTGGTTCCTGGGAATGGACCATCACTCAGTGTAGCACTCAATAGATTGCAGGAGTTCAGTGAAAATTTGCAGCTGCTGGTAGGGGCTGCACATTTCCACTCTATTAATCAACACTGGTTTCTCTTCTAGAATCACCTCTTCTCTTTCAAAGCCAAAGTACAGTGTGTACTAGTGTGAAAATCCAAGCACAGTCCAGACATTTGTCAAAGCAAAAGCTCTGGAAAGTATTCCTGTGAGAGACACCGGCCTCTTCTTCCAAGCCCGTTCAAGGCGTTGTGGAATTCAGGGAGAATTCTCATTTCTGTCTCTAGGGAAAATCAATAAAGCAAAATAAGATTGCTCTAAAGTGTAAATAAAACACTATTTGAGCTAAAGACTATTCCCATGAAGTACAGTAATAGATAACAAAATAAATAAACAAAAATCGAAAGCCCAGCAAATAAAAAAGACAGACCAATCAATAGTTTCATATGGTTGAGCAGTCATGTGATGTAGTCTTGTCCGTCCCTAACCACTTACTTCTGTGTTTGTGACGGCAAACATTGGGGTTCAGCTGTGCCATTTATTCTTAATTACTCTGTCAGTTTTCAGAACGGATCAACAGGAAGGCCCCCTAGTGGCAGTCAAGGATGCCACCCCTTTCCAAAGACACATTCAAAACTCTTAATGCAAAAGAGGCTTAAACACTGTTAGTCAAAAGCACCAACACAAAGGCTTTGCTCACATACATCCAGTGGTCCTACATTTGAATTATTTACTCTCTTTTAAGAATTCTTGTTTTTCATGTGTCCTATAGAAAGCAAATTTCTTGATTGCTTTGCCGAATTAAGGCTTTTCCTGCCCACCCCATTATTCTTCCTCTGTCTCACCCTCTTCCCATCCTTTACCTCCCCTCCCCCACTTCAGCTTCACTGTCCTTTTTTGTTGGAGGTAGGCCTTTGCTGGGTACCCCAGGCTAACCCTGAACTCACAATCTTCCTGTCTCAACCTCCTGAACGTTGGTGTTAGATGCATGTACAACTGAATCCAACCTGTTTTCTCTTTTCCCCTGTACTCAATTTCTAGCACACGAGTGTTTGCCTGTGTGTATGTACGTGTACATGGCATGCCTGGTACCTGAGGAGGCCAGAAGAGGGCATCAGACCTAAAGTTACAGGCTGTCGTATGGCACCATGTGCACATCAGGAACTGAACCCAAGTTCTCTGTTTTCTGTGGTTACCTTAACCACTGAACCGTCTCTGCTGCTCCTAGATTTTTCTTTTCCCTAACCATTTTTCCCAGCAATGCCCACTCCAGTAGCCCATCGGTGTTATTACTGCCCACTTCACTCCATCTTTATTCGTTTCCCTCCTGCTTGAATTTGCCTCACTGGAGCAGTTCCATAGCTTTGTGTTGTCATATTAGAATATGCTGTCATGTTCAGAATATGTTAATGTTCTGAATTTGTTAATGTGAAAGAATTATTGATTTCATTTTCAAAATTATTAAAATCATCTCCAAGTAGTATTGGGGTGAACATACTATTGCCTCGAATTACACTGAAGGACGTTATTTCTACAGTCTTAAAAACAAAGTAACAATAACTTGCTGTGTTTTTGAGAATATAGAATATGGGACCTTTAAATTTAGGAAAATGATGTTAATTTTATGCATTTATGTTTCTTTAATAGTAATTCTTCTAAAACTTATTTTATTCAAAAATGTGATATGTAGTAAGTTTTCTGCATGAATTAAAACATTTCAGTGGTTGTGTGTCCATGCATGTGGAGGCCACAGGGGGACTTCAGGTGTCCTGCTCTAGCATTCTATATGGCTCATTCCCTTGAGACAGGGTCTCTCATTGAATCTGGAGTGAGCCTGGCAGCCAGAAAGCTCCTCCCACAGTGCATGGGGTCTAGGATCACACAGCCACACCCAGCTTTCTTTTATGTGGGTGCAAGGGATTTGAACCAAGGTCCTCATGCCTGTACAGCAAGTGCTCTGACTCCCTGAGCACCTTTAGTGACTCTTAAAGGTAGCAATGATCACATACAAACCTCAGTTGACTGTACCTTCATATGAGGCCACTCTTTCAAGATTTACATTTCATCTGCAGACTAATACAGCCCCAGAGCACGGAGATAATTGTAAACACAGATAAGAGTGGTGACAACCTTGTGCCTGGCGGGCTTAGCTGGGTGACTCCAACGCTCCACCGCCATTCTCTAGTTGATTTCCACTAATCCTGTTATCTCATTTCATTCCTCTCAATAGATGAGAGACTTTGATCATTTTTCAAAATGAAAACATACATGAGCCATATGGACTCATGTTTTCCTGAGGTCTTTTGCACGGAGCTATGAAAAATAAAAGAGGATACATCTTGTTATTTCTGTAACACAGCTTGTGCTTTACTGATTATTTTCTATATTATAATTTCTGGAACCTTCTTCATATGTCAGTATGATTGCCAAGTCATTCTGGAGATGGACACTATTATTGAGAAGATTTTTTTTTTTCACACAAAAAGTAGGAAAGATTTCCTGTTTGGGAGTTTCCATGATTTTCCAATATGGTTGATATTATACACTTTCAATGGGGATAGTTCAGAGATAGTTTGTGGCCAAAATGTCTCTTGAAGTTCCTTAAACTCAGTCCCATGGCATACTCCACCTTTGCCATGTCCTTTCCCACACTTGCAGGCAATAGCATATTAATGTGAAATATTACTGGTTGATTCTGACAACTTTATTTTTGGCTCTAGCGATAGAGGAAGTGGAAAATTTTAAACACTTTTAACAAACAGATTAAAGAGATCATCTCTGCTCTTGCTTTGTGTGGAATAAAAGTTCAGCTGTCCCACACCCATTTCCTCCCTTCCCCAGCCGACAGCAGTCACCATGGAGCATGCACACGAACGCATGTGTGCGTGGGTGGACATACACACACACACACACACACACACACACACACACACACACACACACACGACAGGACTTGCAGTCTTTTCTGTTAGAACATGTAATTACCCAGAATTCAAAGTGGAAAATGGAAGCTACCAAAGGCCATTTCTGTGTTGGAGTGGTGGGCAGAGTAAATATAGAAAGGATTTATTGTGATGTTCTGCAGCGATTGGCACCAGCAGCCAGTGGCTAGGCAGCAGTCTATCATTGGAATTAGGACCTCTGTGTTCTCAGTGGCAATAATGACAGAAGCTTTGCAACTGGCCAGTGTGGCCACAGAAGACACGTACTGGCATGTTTTAGAACATAAATGATAGATCTGCACTAGAAATTTATAATTATTTAATCAAACCCAGACTGTAGAACCTGGAGGGACATTGTGTGTCTCCCCAAAGCAGGACAAGAATGGAACTTAAGTGCTGACAAACTGTGGGGACAGGATGCCTGTGGCATATGCTTTCCCTGACCAGCAAAGGCCCACCCCAGATGGGGGGGGGGGTGTCACACCCTCTGGGCTGTATGTACCTCCCAGGGAAGGCTGTAGAAAATGACCTGTAAGTCATTCTTTTGCTATTTGGATGGAAGAGTAAGCACAAAATGAAACTCAGGTCCTCTGAACTGGATTAGTCACTTGATCCAAGCCCGTCTCCATCACACAGGCATACGCATGCACAGGCACACGCATTGGATCACAGGACTTGTGCCTCCCTATTGCCTCATGTAAGTAGTTGTAAGTCCTAGAAGGATGAAAAGCTCTCCTGCATACTATGCTCTGTGCCCCCAATTTGATGAATAAGCGGATGGTCATGTCACCTATGAAAATGGTCCCGCTGCACTGGGCAATTGGAGGTCAAGGTCTTACCTACAAAATAGGCTTTGCTCTTCTGGTCAGCCTTCAATCCTACTCCACTCTGATAGAGGGAAAAAAAAGCTAAGGATGAGATGAAACTTTCACAAGCTGTTGTTTGATGTTTAGACTTCCAGAAAGAGAACAATTAAGTTAATTCAGTATTACGTTGCATTCCTAGACCCCAAGAGGATAGGGATTTCAAGGTGCTTTCTTGATTATACTTATTATAAATAAACTTTGTTTTTTGATTAAAGACCCAAGGAATGATGGAATGATGTCCAGGGTCTTAGTGTTTTCAAAACGCATGAAAGCATGCAGGTATTAGGGCAAATGAACCTAATGTCATCTTGATATGTCAATGCGTTCGCTTTTCAAAGCTCTTCTTATCTCTTCTGTCATATTCTTCAGTTTGCCATTTCCCCTTTATCCTCTGCTTTGCTTTGTCTGTACAGAGATGCTTCAGAGAGTGGATGTAGTGGATGCTAACAGCTCTGATCGGCATCCAGCCCTTCCCCTTGCAATTCCCTGTTCAGTGATACCAGATAACTTTTTGAGTTACCTAGATATAAGCCATGGTGATGGCTTAGCAGGGGAAACCACTTGCCACTGGAGCCTGACGACCTGAGTTTGGTCTCCAGAACCCAAGGAAAGGGATAGAGGCAGTGGCAGGGCATGTGTAATCTCCATACTCCTACAAGAAGGTGGGAGACAGAGACAGCAGGATTAGGTGGGGGCTCCTACACCAGCTAACCTAGAGTATGCAGCAGAGAGACAGGAAAAAGAGAGAACTGACTCCCAGAGAGTTGGCCTCTGACCACCATATGTAGGTCCTGGCATGCACATGTGCTCTCTCACCCCAGCACAAATTAAATGAAGTTTTTAAGATGAAGTTGTTCAAATAGATATTTTTTAAATAGAATGTTATCTTCTTCATCAAGTAGCTATTAAAAAATTGCCCATGTGGCACATGAGAATTCACTGCACGTGAACTGGGATAAGCTATCTGACCCACTCACTGCCCCACTTTAAAGTCTGACGCGCTAACCCCAGGTCATCATCAGTAATGGGGAGGGTGGAAATTTCTTTCCCCATATGCTTGCTCTTTGCAAGGAACAAATTTCAGAAACAAAGTATGGAAAATATTTAACCTTCTGCCACGATTATTAGGTTTTGATGTTTAAGAGGGAAAAATGCCCAAATGCATAAAAGTGGAAAATCCCCAAACAATTCGGTAAGATATGTATTGTAGGTTTCCTCCATCTGAAACATCCTCTAAAGGTTTGACAGAAATATGCTTTCGAACATATGTAAAGACATCTCCACTTTCAGAAAGTAAACTTTTAAAAAATGAGGTCAATTAAAAAAAAAATAACACAAAGGCTTTTATCGTTTTCCAAAAGGGGGAGAAGTCAGAAAGAAAAATACTAAAGTATGTTTCAACTGCTCATGTCTTGTATCCCACCAGCTTTGTCTTTCTGAGGGTACTGTTAGCAGGAAGCTTTGTAAATGGAGGAGGGTTACATCCAGTCTTTGCTGGGATACAAATGTGCCTTTAAAATTTGTTTTTAGTTGCCATTTTAACAAGACAATAATCTTTTTATTCCTCCTTTATATACCTCCAGTAATGTGAAAAATAGCTTGTATAGAATCTATAATTAAACAAAGATGTTGGGTATTTTTACAGGTTGCAGTTGGCACTAATTTTGCTCTATAAGTGAATTAAGAGGAATTCAAGGTAGCAGAAGAGGTTGGGAAGACAATGTTGAACAGTCTGCTTATGCAAAAAAAAAAAAAAAAAGATAACAAAGTGGGCACAGAGGTGATGGGGGCAGGGTGAGGAAGAGCTGCCCAGGGAGCAACGAGCTGCCTAGAGCCCCCCAGCGTTCCCTTCATGCCCTGAGAAGGCCCTGAGAATCTCCATTCTCCCCCTACAAGAGGCTTCATACACTAATAGCTAATTGTTTACAGTTGCTAGCCCAGGCTGGATTCTCTCAGGGTACTAATTATTAAGGATGCCACTTTCTACTGGGTCTGAGTAAGCTCAGAAACTGGGGACACATTAAGTATACCTTCGGGCTATGCTCTGTCGTCACATGATGCTGAATTGGGAGGACAAAAGACAACTCAGACTGTAAACCCACCAAGCCATCCGCTTGGCACCAAGCAGACAATGGACCCAGACATGTGGGATTGACTGCTCAGTTTTATTTGTTTTTTAACTATAGCCTGCTCTGCAGCAAGGAGACATGTGGTCTTTCAACTGGAGAGGGTGCCATGGATCAAATGAGCTACCTTTCTGCCTACTAGAAGTATAGAACCTGGTACAGAGGACTGGTCATACTTCCAAGGATTAAAAACTGAATTCTGACCAAGGGTGACAGAATCAGATCTATCTGGAAAAGTTCTGAAGAACATCATGTGAAACAGGGTCTCCATGTAGTTCTGCTTCTGTGCTATGTTCTCATCCCTCCCCAGAAAAAAAATGGAATGGCATAATAATGATCTTTGGCTTGTTTTTTCCAGTCCCTAAGTCAGACTTTCCCTAAGTAGCTTCATCCAGTTCATTCATTGACTATCTATTAAACACAGCGGTGTCCCAGCAAGCCATTGTTGATGCAGTTGCCATGGTCCTTAAGGCAGGTGCTGTTGAAAGCACAGCACTGGAGAAGTCTGGGAATAGAGAACGTGTAGACAAGGAAGGGACTCACTGCCCTGGCCTTGGAGGTGAGAGGTAGAAGAGGTGACCCAGACATGGTAATATGTACAGTAACTCACAGAGAGACAGAAGCCCTGAGGAGGGCAGGGAGTCAGGGGAGGGGCCAAACTCCAATATGCAACAGGAGTTCAGTGTCCACATTGACAGCAAACAGTGTTAAGCAGACCTATCGTCCACTTGCCCAGCATAAATCATATTTCTCCATCATTTCCTGGCAATTTCAAATGTGAGTTACCTCAAGTATGCATGCATTCATGTAGTTAGATGTTAGTCCTCCAAGGACTGAGATGCGTCTGAATGGGTGTCAAGTATTAAATGTCAGATTTTACCCCAAACTCAGTCAGAATAGAATTCTTTTACTTTGTCCTTTTATACTATTGTTGTTGTGATCTCATCAAAACAAAACAAAACAAAAAATCATTTTCTAGATGATTCTATTTTCGGACTAGCAAGTGTTTAAAATCTTCTGCTTACAGGAATGTCTCCAGGTGCCCTTTTCTTTGTTTGAAACCTAATGGTCTCACACTGAAGGGAAAAACTTCTCTGCTGTCCCTCCCCAGTGTTGAGAGTTAACTTGGTACAAATGAGTTATCCTAAAGTTTAGTCTGAGCCTTGGTTGTCTTATTACCAATGGCTGGACTCTGCTGTGAGCTGCGTTTCATCTGAGCTTAAGGAGAGCCAAGTAGACCATCCCTGGAGAATAATACCTCAGATTCCTGTCCGAACTCTGCCCTCCCTAATCACTAGTAACTTCAGAAAGAATTGAAAGCAACATGGACTCCATCCAAAGGTTTCCGGTAGAAGTTCTGTGAATACCAATCATAAGGAAGGGGCCAGATAGGGGATAGAAAACAAATTCTTAGGACGAGCGAGCACTTGCTGGGTGGTAAACAGAGACAACCTGTGTGGTTAGTGTTGCTGCTTGGGCAAGGGGTTGAAAAACTCACCTGTTGTCCTTGGAAAAAGCCCCATGATCAGTCACTGTTGGCTACCTGGCAAGTTTTATTTTAACATAACAAAATTTCAAATACATAAGGAGAACAGGCTAGAGGCTATCAAAACTATGTAGCCTGCACAGGGTTCTTTCTTCAGGACTCCAAGCCCACTGCAGATACCAGCTAGGCACACAACTAACCAAAACAGACCTGGTGTCAATCCCCAGGAGAAACTCCTTCCAATAAGTGAGCTGGGTGAGGATGCTCTAGAAAGGAAGAATTCCAAATTTGGAACTGAAGGTCGAAAGGAGGTCCAAGAGATCATTCCCAGTGGCAGGAAGCATAATGAGCCAAAGTCCAGAGGCACAGGGGCTCGTGGGACACCTGAAGATCTCTATACTGACAAAAGCAGGGGAAATCACAGGATCCTTGGGAGAAAGGAGTGGAAGAATGAACCCGAGGCTTTGCAGGGACCCTAAGAACTCCAAAGAGCTGGTTTTTCTCTAGACAACAGAGAACTGTCAAGGGCTCCAGAGCCAGCGCGGGAGTGTCTTCTTCAGAACAGCGTTAGTAAATGGCCACCATGCAGCAGGCTGCACACTGAAATAGAAGGAGGGACTTCAGAGGTGAAGAAGTCCAAGTGGAAAGCTACTGCAGAGCTGTAGGGGGATTTATTCAAAGTGAGCATCAGGGTCATGGAAGGAAGAATTGTGCACAAGCTGAGGGCAGAGAGAGTGGGTATGCATCGGTCATGTTCAAGGGTAGTGGGAACTTTTTCTGTCTCACTCTCAGGCTCTCATGGGTCTGGGGCAAGGGAGTTAGGGGACCTTGCTGGATGGGACAGCTCAGTGAGTTTCTGTTCTGGGAAAAATACTGACCTCTGGCATTTTCCTAGGGTTTTGATACCAATGTGACCTAACTGGCATGTCCCTTCTCAGTCGCCATTGTACTTTACCACTTAAGGAAAACAGAAACTCACTTACAAAGGGATTCTAGGATGTGTGGGAAGAGGAATCATCCTCCCCTTTCGAGGTGACAGACACACTTTTGATGTGAATCTCGGTGCTGGAGCAGGCCTTAAATATCCCATCAAGCTCTCTTGGGATGAAACAAAACTGTCAACCATGCCAGGGGCCTCTCATGGTAGGTAGACAGGAGTGTTTGAACTGGGGTACAGCAGGGGACAGAAGATGAGGAGGATAAGACTTTAACTGTCTCTTCTAGGTTACCCTTACACCATTGCCAGAATAAAGATACCCATATTTACCAGGATGAATTTGGTGAAGGAAACAAACTGACATTGTATCATCTTATACCAAGAAAATATTCCATATTTTTATAGAGAGAGAAATATGTATCTCACCCTGAAAGAGGTCTCCTGAGCTCATTTTCCCCTAATAGATCAGGCTAATAATCCTCTATGAGGTTAATAGGATGCAACACCAATCCAGAGAGTGATTGAACTCAGCTATGCACCGTATTACTTAGTTGGATTCATACAGCCAGCTGAAAACCCTAGTAACCATGACCACCATGCCCTTAGATGGCTGTTATTGATTACAAATGTCTTCTCCTAGTCACACTTCTACCGGATTCTTATTGTCCTGGTCCCTCAGATCTTTATACTGTTGACTTAAGTGAACATTTTACCTGTTTTCAGAATGAAAACCAAACATGCGCTCCAAGTCCTTCAATATTCCAGCATGTTACTTGGAGACAGCTGAGGCAGGCCATCCACCAATGTGGTATACCCTTTTTATGTCCTGTCCAGATGCTCCCTAGGAAAGGAAGTTCCTTCTGCAGCTCACCAGCATGACTGAGTGGCTTAGCCCATGGAAGGAGTCTAAAAATTCGTGTTCAGAGATCTGCAGCTCCCAACAGGCAAGTAAAGCATTATGAGGAGGGGCATGGTGCTGGAGCCGTCCTCTCCTCTCTCACAGATGTGAATATACACCCAGGCTTCCTTTCCTAAGCCCTCCATAAGCTGGCCGGGAGTGGGGCATTTGCAGTACGAGAACATTACTCTGAAATCTGTCAGCCTTCGTGTTAAGTAGATTCTGGCGTGTTTGTGCCTGTGCTTATTTTGAAGTGAATTTATGTGTGGTCATAAGAGCTTGTGAGACAGGGATATTAATCATGGAGTCACCACAGTCACTGAGGATGAGTGGAAAGGGAGAACTCAGAGCTTCATTGTTTCTGGATGAGAGAGCTCCCTGGAGGCATGGGGCTGGTTACAGAAGTTCTAGTGCCTGTGATCATGCACCATGGTCACCTCCAACAATTTACCCCAAATGTGGGCTGTGAGCCAGCAGCCATGATACTAGCTAAAAATACATCTTCTCTGACAGAATCTCAGACCCACTGACAGAGAGCCCTCAGATGTGGGGCCCAGGAACCAGCATCTCACAAAAGCCCAGGGGATGAGTGAATATGTCATGTCTTCACTTATACTTAAAATCAAGTTTGTCCTGATCTTATTGGTACCTCTTGTATTTTGGAAAATCAGTCATGAATGGCCCATATTTACATCTTTCCCCAAATCCTGGCTCTTTTACAAGCTGCTGGGATACTTTGAAGGTATTAGCTCAAATATAGGGCTGGAAATGTGATATGGGTTAAACATGAATGTCTCGTGTTCAAAGACCAAAAACAATCCCATGTACTAAAAAAAAAAAAAAAAAAAACAACCTAATATTTAACCAATAGTCTTTTACATTTTGATAAGGTACTTAAATTACTTATCCAAAGCCCATTATAAGACATTATCCCCTGCCCTTACCCCGCTTCCAAGCATTTGGAGAGCTTTCGTTTCCTCCTCCACAGATACATGAAGAATTTAGGCCTAGTAGAATATGCTCTGGAAACACCAGTAATGTGGAAATTGCTCTATGCTTTGCCATGTTTTGAAACATTTCTGGTAGCACATATTGCCAGAGGGAGCTCGCTGTGTTGAGTCAGCCTGTTCCTTTTTTTCTAATGTTCTGTTTGTGGGAACATGCCATTCACAGGAAGTGGGGTCTGATTCCCATGATGGGTGCACTTCTCAGCTGCTGGAATTCTGCCAGGTCTAGATCTATCCATCTATGGGCCGATGACCCAGTCTCTAGAGGAAACCCAACAGTGTTCTCATTTTAATGACTCTTAAGCCAAAGATGTTCTACTTAACCAAGGCTGGGCAGCACTTAACAACTTTCCAATGCTTAGACTGGTTAGTCATTTGAAACAATACAGTTACGAATGAATCATAGCTAAGTAATAGAAACAAAATCAAATTAATGAGTGGCAGCAATACCTTTGGTCTGGGAGGCTAATTCATAACCTTCCTATTAGAAGTTGCGGGAAACTTATGTAGATTTCAAGGCACGAAGACACTGATGTCCTTTCCTCTTAGCACTAAGAGTAGCAGTAGTCCACAGACAGCTGTTCTGGGGCAATAATGAACTACTTTCCAATTGAATTTGAGGCACATTCTCAGGATGAAATACATAGCTGGTACTGTAAACCTGTCCAACAGCCGTGGTTGTGGAGATTATAGTCGCTGGGTGGGATATACTAATTTTTGTTCACTAAATTGACATGCAGTCAAACTGCTTTTATTTATCCAAGGTTGTGCTGTTTGAGACAAAGATATGGATAGGGTCTACCTTCATGAAATGGTCAGCTCCTTATCTCAAAAGTAAGCTATGCTTTCTACCACAGTCCTATGCAATAGAAGTATTGTGTGGGCCACGTGAGTCATTTTAAATTTCTCAATAGTGGTATTTTAAATAGTAAAGGAAATGGTTTTAGTAATATGTTCCACTTAACCCGATGTAACCCAAACCTACTCTCACATCCACATGAGATCAATATAAAATACATGGCATGGGGTAATGCATCCCCCAAATTCAAGGAGTATCTTTTTTTCTCAAAACATCTCAATGCAAGTGTAGATTGTTCACCAGACATATTTGATTTGAATGTAGATCTCATGTAACTGTGAAGAGTAGATTCTCATATTTATTCTAAATATGCTTACAGTTTCCCAGTGTCCAATATGAGTGACTATTTTAACTAAAACTAATTTGAACTAAATTAATGTATTAGCCAGTTGGAGAAGCCAGATAGTCATGTTCAAGGACTCAGTGGTCACTTTAACTCTTCTGGGCCTGAAATTCTAAGTGTTAACAGACTTGGCTCCCGCCTCCTATAGGAAGGTGAAATAAAGATGATCACAAAGGAGGCAGGTGGCTTGCTTGGACAGATGACAGACAGTTTTTAGAGAATTGACACAGGTTCAGAGAATTGGGCCCGCTGGGCTATGGCTTAACCTGCATGAACTCCAGTTTCTCCCACAGGAACGGGCATCATGAGCATCCTTCGCAGTCATTGGAGTGGTGCAACTTGATGGAGAATGTAAACAGAGCACAGGTTCAGGAGAAAATGGAGCCTGAGAACACCTGAACAGGTGGCTCTCCATGTATGAGTGTCTTCATTTCATGGACAGAAACATTTCAAAAGTGTACTTGTCTTTGATAGAGGAAAACTTGAAACTGACAAATTATCACCTAGCCCCTGGGACTTTGAAAAAAAATCCCCTGATGTCCCTGAGCTTGTTGGTAGTAGACACTGAGTGATGTCACAAGGCATGGACTCTTCCTTGACTTTTGTTTATGCTGTCCTTCTCCCAGCTCTTGTGGGATAATCTTTTTGTACAATGTAAAGATGTGTCATTGCCAAGGCATCTTCTGATTGGTTTAATAAAGAGATGAATGACCAATAGCTAGGCAGGAGAGAATAGGTGGGACTTCCAGGGAGAGAGAGGAACTCAGCATTAAAATCTGGCACAGCAGGAGATGCCAGCGAGACATGGAGGGAGGGAGTCAGACTCAGAATGGAGGAGAGGTAAAGAACTACATGACAGAATGTAGATGAATAGAAACAGGTTAATTTAAGTTATAAGAGCTAGTTGGGGAACAAGCCTAAGCTGCAGGCCAAGCTTTGATAATTAATAATAGATCTCCATGTCATTATCTGGGAGCTAGTGACCCAAAAGAAAGACTAACTATACCCAAGTACCCTATCTGGTGCCCTTTTACTAGCTTTTCAGAACCTAGCTCCTAATTCCTATAGATAAGACTCCTTCAAATAGAGTCATTCAAATTTTTCCATGTTCTCTATAATTCTTATAGGAAAGCAATGACTACAAAGGAGTTAGGTAGGAAGCCAATATTGTCTCCTTTTTAGGCAAGGTCACAAATGGCTATTTCTGAATCAATTTATACCAATTAGAAAAAAAGTAGTTTCTTGGGAAAGTGGGGAGAATAGCAGTAAATTAATAATGCTGTCTATCCTACTAGAAATAATGGTGAGAGTACCTGAACTGGCTTACCCTAGTAATCAGATTGGTGAATACCCTAACTGTTATCATAGAGCCTTCATCCAGTAACTGATAGAAGAAAATGGAGAGATCCACAGCCAAGCACCAGGCCAAGCTCCAGGAGTCCAGTTGAAGAGAAGGAAGAGGGATTCTAGAGCAAGGGGCATCAAGATCATGATGGGGGAACCTACAGAGACAACCAAACCAAGCTAGTAGGAACTCATGAACTTTAGACCAACAGCTGTGGAGCCTCCATGGGACTGGATTAGGCCCTCTGCATATGCCAGACAGTTTTGTAACTTGATATGCACAGCCTTGATGCAGGGGGAGGGGCTTGGATCTGCCTCAACTGAATGTACCAGGCTCTGCTGACTCCCCATGGGAGGCTTTATCTTGTTGAAGAAGGGAATAGAGGATAGGTTTGAGGAGAGGATGAGAGGGGGCAGGAGGAGGGAAGAGATGGGCATCTGTGGTTGGCATGTAAAATGAAAAAAATTTTTCTCAATAAAATAAAAAGAAAAAAAGAAAAGTAAAGAAAAAATAATGCTGTTTATCAATGCCCAACTTGGATTACTTTATTTAATTATATGATTCCTTCAGAAATTAGGGAATCTAGCTAAGTCAATTCAGTGCAAGAGCCCAATCCTCAACCACCATGCAACAGAGGGATAATAGCAGACATTGCTATTTCTTTCACCCGCATAAAGAACCACAGATTTGTTTGAGGTAAAAATAAGTCTGATCACAACCTCATTCCCAGACTCCCTTGCAGCTAAGGAGAGCCAGGCATCTAGTAAAATGGAGATACAAACATTTCTGCATCAGACTCTTTGGACAGATACCTCTAACAGCTTTTCTCCCCATTTTCTAGCTTGCCTAGAGACAAAGCAGACATTTTGTACTATGAGGTCAAGAGCTACTTCAAGGACACAGAGTAAGATGCTCAGAGGAGTCAAGGTCTTTGAAATCTTGATCTGCTACAATGGCCATCAAACTGTACACCCAGACTCCCACTAAAATACCATTATGATACCTGTACTTGATTCAACCACTGTGTTTCAACTTTGGCAGACAAATTAATTCTAAGATAATAGAATTTAGGGCCCATCAAGGCATACAGAAATTTTCATTTCTTCTTCACAAACTTCTGTTTGTTATAACATTCTCCGATGTAGAACTTGCTGTGAGGGCCATCTTATCTCCATTACTTCAATGGGTGAGGCAAGTTTTTCATTGCCTTTCCTTGAACTGATTTTGTCACCATCAAAACAGTTCCCCAGAAGACTTATTTTCTTGCCTGACCAGAATGATTCTTCCTGGACCACCTGCAAGGTTTCCCACAAATGGCCCAGAGATGGATCTGGCAAAACTAAAAGCCACATAATCACAGTGGCAATGGTCCCTGACTCCCTTCAGCCTTGAATTCAAGCAGCATAGAAGCCAGGCACATAGAGCTTCCAAAACAGCCAGTCAATTAAATTCCTTGACATATACCACTTACAAGCCAAACTCAGTCCCAGACTGCTTCTATGGATATTTTTGTTTGAAACACAGACATGCACATCTGTTTGTGCATTGCCAGTAAGTGTCTTTGTACTGTTAGCCCCATGAAGTCACTCTAACAGAGACAACCTGGCTAGAAAGCCTCAAAACTTCCCCTCTCCTGATCTCCACAGAAAAAACCTCCTGTTCTAGCCTGACCTCTACTGCAGTGTATGAGCAAGTTGCTCTGGGAGAAACATATGACAGACTAAATAATAGGACAAAGAGTAATTCTAGCCTCCTCTTACCCTGTGTAGCTCCAGTTTACACAGTGCCACAACCCTAAGAGGTACAGTGAATGGATCTATTTGCATCTGAGGATCCTGCCTCCCTGAAAGAGGATAAACTATCTGAGTGTACATTAAATAATTGATGAAGCCTGGATGAATATCCAATTCTGTCTGCATCTAAATACCATGGTTTTGACCATTAATTGTTATACTATAATTCCACCTCATACTTATTTTAGTCTGGATGGAAAACACTGAAGATGAACAGAAAAGACCATTTTAAATTTAAAAAAAACAACAATAACAATATCTATGTGAGAGAAAATCTGTTTAGCTCATAGAAGGCCCTGAACATGGATGAACATGAGGAAAGGAGGTAGTGGGTCCAAAATCAGTGAAATAAGGTACCACAGATAATATGAAGCATCAGTGAGATGAGGCCAGGGGTACCACAGATGGAATAAAGCACCAGATGTGGAGCTGTTAGTTCTAGGTACTATGGATGGAATGAAGCACCAATAATATGGGAGGGAGCTGTTAGTTCTGGGTACCATGCATGGGATGAAGCACCAGTGAGATGTGGGCCTGTTAGTTCTAGGTACCATGGATGGAATGAACCACCAGTGAGATGTGGGGCTGTTAGTTCTAGGTATCATGGATGGGATGAAGCACCATTACTTCTCCAGTTCTCAGATAACACAAGACCTGAGTCCTCAGGAGCATCAGTTTACTGTGCCAATCCAGTAGGAAGCTACAGAGGTCTAAGTCCTAAGACCTGATTCCCTTCTCACCATAACTCACTGAGACATCAGTGAATTGACAGGAGTGGAGCATAGTATCATGCTCAGGAAAAGAAAAGTGGGTGACACTGTTGAGGTAGATAGAATGTCTGTGTCAAGACTTGGGGAATACCAGCATGTAGGCAAGTCACAGTCTGTGAGAGCATGTATATCCAGAGCTCCACGTATTTGTGGAGCAGTGCTGGGGAAACTAATGCCTTGCTTCAAGGGTGGAGCCTGCTGCATGATGTGCTGTGTTGGGCCTCACCGAATCATGTATTTTCTTCCTGTGACTGTAATGTTATTACTTTAATGGAATGGGAGTTTCACTGGTGGAGAGCATAATGTACAGATATCACTTGGGTGGGAACTGAAATCTTCTAGGACTAATAGGTTGAGTGATTTCAGTAATCTCCATAACTGTTACGAAAATCTGAGCATCGGTTGCTTCATTTGTAAAAGGAGAGAATGAAAAATATGAGTGCTAGTAACAAAAGGTTGCAGGAATGATTAGATGAAGCTCCATACATAGTAAGGTTTTAAGACGTGGGTGCATTCAATTAGTAAGGGATAGCCCAGGGAATTTCATGACCCAAGAGTTGAGACCACTGGATCTCAAACTTCAGCATCATCACAAGCACTGAGACATGCTCAGCACAGGCTGCTCAGGCCAACTCCAGAGCCTCTGATTTAGGATGCCTGAGCTGGTGGTGCGAATCTGCATTTCCAGAAAATCACCAAATGATGTCCTTGCTACTGGTCTGGGAACCTCTTGTCTTGAACTGCTGAAGTAAACTAATGTTCAAAGTCATGGCCTGATTTTCTCTGCCTTGGCCAACAGAAGCAGACTTACTCTAAAGGCTGTTAAGGCAATGAACTGAAATTATTTTATTCTTATGCAACTTCCTTTGGGTCCCCAAGCTTGACTGTGATAGAGAACTCCTCCAGGTGCATGAGTAGGAGAGGCAGGAAGAAGCATGTTTCAGGTGGGAAGATCATAGCACATCACATCTTGAGAGGCCTTTGGTGCGGATGTCCCATATCTCCTTGCAGCATTTCAGACCTGGCTTGGCCCCTGGAGGAGCAGTTAAACTTCACTTCCATTTGGATCCATGTTTTTTAATCCAGTGAAGGCTGTCTCGGGGGGGATTTTTCTCCTCACTGGAAGTTCCTAAGTCAAGTGCATTTCTTCGGCTTTGAATAGTTTCCATGACTCTCCGAGAGAGGGGATACGCCTTAATATTTTATAACACCCACTTTATTTCCTGGTACCATGTTGAAGATACAGGCTAAGCAGGAAAGGATCTAAAGGAAGACAATATTTATGAACTATGATATTTTATAAACACCTGGCATTTATATAAACAAGGGGACTGGAGATTTTAATAAGGTAGCCACTCCAGGTTTTGGCATTCAAGTAGAAAATATGCTTATTGCATTTTCCTGTGTGCAGGGACTCTCCCTGGAAATCCCTGGCACTCGGACAGTACTTTTGTAAACAGAGATTATGCTCTCTGGTGTATTCTAAATTAGACAAAACATATGTGATACCATAATATTTAATAATTTCCTGCACCTTGCTTCCATTTAAGAAGTGATGGAGGGGAATGTCATGTTTATATCAAGTCACTTTGAAGGACTTCGCAGTAACAGCTGTAATGCTGAGCCTGGAAAGATGGAGGAGTGATGTGCAGGGCCCAAGTGGAATGCTTCTGGTAGGGCCTTCACTGTGGGCATGCTCTTCACTGCTCAGCTGGTTTCCTGTCATCCACAGCAGCCTCCAACAGAATAATAGCATCTGTTTTCTGGAAGGCCTTATGTAAAAATAAAACAAAACAAACCAAGGTCAAAAGTAGGGGCTGTTACATACCAATTATATGTAACTCAACCAAGTTGTTGAGACTCCTGGTCTTAGTATCCTTATCTACAAAATGGGTAGAATTTGGGGCAGAGGTGCTTAAAGAAAACACCATCTTCCTGGGTATTTTGAGAAGATGAAATGCACAGAACACTGCTGATGACATGCTCCGGACACTGTGGAAGCTTAAAGAAGAAAAAAATGGCAACTTCTCTCCTCGAGTTTCATTTGGTTCACATTGCTTGCTCACCATTCTCTCATGCGCTCCTAAATCACTGCTCGAGTTTTCATGAATGGTTTTGCCCCCTCTTCCTTGGGAACGGCTTCCTTTCCAAGTTCTGTAGCTCCCAGGAGACACACAATTCTTTAGCCAAGTTCACTCACTAAGACTCATCCATGTGAGTCACGTTTTTCCCCCCCCTCTACGACCTGTGCATGCTGAGTTCATTTCAACATCTACCTAATCCCACATCACTAGCAACAGTAGATTCAATGGAACCCACGTGTGGTGGGAGACCACAGATCTATTTACCTGTTTGAATCAGGCAAGCACCTCCCTTTGTTGGTGTGCTCATTAAACTTCTGGGAAAATACTTCCCACACCTGGAAATGTGAACTGGAAATCTCATCATGAAAGATTTTTCTGATAAATCCCAGGCTTCCACTGCATTATGATTCTCAGGAAAGTTGAGCCTCACTTTGTTTAGGTCTGGACTAGAGTCAAAAGTATTTCTTAAATGAAAAATCATTTTCAGAAGGACTAAAAATGTAAGGCCATTCATTCCAATCGCCACTGGATCCCTTTCAGCCTGCTAGTCTCTTTATCCAGAGTGTGTGCGCGCGCGCGCGCACACACATACACACACACACACACACACACACACACACACACACACACACACAATCAATGTTTCATTGACTTGGGGCCAAGTTGGTTGACTACGGGGGAGAAGTGTGTGAAATAAGAGGTTACAGTCATGGAGAGCTTAAGGAGGGCGTAAGAACTGAAAAGTGAAAGCTGCCTGGAAATCACACTTGTCTATTTTTTAAGACAAGATGGAATATGTTTTCCAGACTCTTGAGTTTAATTATTAATGTCAAAGAATACCTCAAAGGAGAGTGGGAAAAAAAACAGAACAGGCAAGAACATGGAGTGGTAGGGATGAGAGAGCAGAGAGTGGGTTATGGAATGAACAGGGGGAAGAAGAGGCAGGGAGAAGTGAGGAGCAGCAAGGAGGTGGTTAGGGGAGACAGCAGTTGGGAAGGGAGCAGGGCTCTCTGGGAAATAGCTTGTTTTCTCCCAGCAAGCCCCACAGTTCTTCCTGGAGGCACGTGCATGCTTCCAATGTCCCTGAAGCTAGAGACCACGACAGCTTCATCTAAGGACACTTCCTGGCAGATGGCAGAGACCACATTGTACCCACCCTATCTGGTCCCATAGCCCATGTCCTTACCAGTGGGCCCCACTGCCTTGGCTCTCCATTCATGGAATTCAATTGTGGGGGATAGGAAAAGGAATCAAAATTAGCGTTATTTCTCTTTTTCCCTAGAAAGGCAAGGCATGCTCACTAGAGAAAAAGCAGAGCATGCAGAATCAGTTCAGATAATGATAAGAGCTCACACAGGCGTCCATCTCTCTGAGCTGGGTTCCAGGTCACTCATCCTGAGGACTTTGTGTCTCTTCATCTTCCCTACTTCAAGGAGTAGGACACCCCCCTCTAGGGACACAAGGCATGCTGGCCTACATGACATCCCAAAGCTAGGCAAGGGACTCCTCCTCTAGCATCTGTCACTGTCTTATCTCAGGCAGGCCAGGCTGGAAGCCATTAGAAGAGCATTCTGAGACTATCTAATGGCCATTTCATCCATAGATATTGATGAGTCATTATGACCTTCACCCTTGATATCGTGGTTAGCTTGACTTTTATTCTCAACAGAAATACTGTAGAATTATGGGTTTTACATGCCAGTTTTAATACACACCAAGTTCAATGACACATCAAAGGAAATGCAAAACAATCAAATAAAAATTGTAAATATTCATCTGTGGACCAGGTCAAATCAATCTCAGGCTTTGCCAACAGGAAGACTATAGCCCTTCCATTGCCAATCAAAAAGATAATGTCTCCATTTGACAGATGCCAATGAGGTTGACAGAGGTGTGGTCATACCCTGCACTTCTGAATGTGGTCAGCAAGAGGCAAGACTAGCTCCTTGGACTTAGACCTCCTACCCCTCATGGCTCATGCCATCTGTACCCCATTCTTCCTGTGTTCTCTGGAATCCAGGGCTGTATTACAAAGGATTCAACAGGTTTCAACACACAGCTGACCTGTCTTTACTTCAAAGGGTTGACATTTTGTTCATCACGAATATTTTTGTCTAATCGTACTTCCTGTATAAACAGTGAGTTTGAATCTTAACATTAATCACTGAGTTGATTAATATATATAATATTAATATATGTGTCCTCATGCCAATGTAGTCACAAAATGTGTTTTGATATTCTAATGACTACGGGGCTCACAAGTATATTGTTACTTTATTTAAGTGGATTATTTCCTGCTTCAGTTCAATTGACTCCATCTTCTTTCTCAGGACCAGGGGGCCCCAAACTGGTAGCAGCCAGCCAGCCCTGCAGCAGTTGGAGCCCCACAGCCTTCCAACTGAGAAACTTGATTGCATTTTAAAAGCTTTACCTTGGCACACAATGTTGCTGAGAAATTCCATAATTTTTTTCAATCACTTTACTAACTGAGTAACTTAGGCTTTTAACCCATCTTAGAAAACTTTTCTCTTTGGGGTGCTTTAGCCTCCAACCTTTTATCCCTGATAAATTAACCATTATAATCAAACTATTTTGCCTAAGAATTTGAGGTTGCTGTTTTATTTTTTTAAGGGGGAGGGGCACCAACCAACAAACCAGATGTGGCTGTCTCTGGTTTCAGCTCTTAAACATACAATAAGTTGCAGGTTTCTTACATTTCCTGGGGGGTGGGGGGGCACCAACGAGAATTAGCACATCACCAGCCCTACTTCCTCCTCCCAGCATGTCTGTTTAAAGTTAAAGTGAATGCCAGACTCAAATATCAAAGGCGCATTGCCCCTAAATAAGCCAATCGGCTCTGAGTTCAGCTGGAAACAAGAGCAGGGGATAACGTTTTTCAATCAGTGGACAGGCCTTTGAAAGTTTCCCTGTGAATAGTAACCGTTTATTCCAAGCTAAATTAATTGTACCACTTCTGTGGAGGTGGTACTTACTCCTGTCACCCAGCCTGGTCTCCGACTCTCCCCTCCTGGCTTGTAAGAGTGCACGGAATTTAGACAGGTGTCCCATCTCCCTTTCCTGCTGTTGTATCATTTTTTCAAGGGAAGGAAGGGGAAATTCTTACTAAATCATTATTTGGGAAATCAATTTGCTGAGCAACTCTTTAAAAGAAGTCATGCTGGCTTACTTGGATAAGACAAATAGGAAGGGTGCTGCCAGGATTGGCAGTCTTGTCATCCATCCAAACAAGTTTTCCAGACCATGGCACAGGAAGGTGGGGAGTTTGGGGTAGAGCTCAGGTGTCAGGTCAAGGGGGAGCAAGTTCCTTATCTTTTCCTGTCAAGGATAAGCTGACCTGGACCTCTGGGGTTCAGGCTCTGGCAACGATTACAATGAATTATTGGGGATACTCGGCCCTGAGGCCTCTGCTCAGGGGCCTTACTAGCCTTCCCCGTCATTCATCACCTGAGAAAGCACTTCTCTTCTGCTGGGGCGATGGAGTGGACAGGTGTGGCTTTTTCTGACCCAATGACAGACAACTTTAAGAAACTGCTGCTCCCAGGTAGCCCTCCCCTTCTCCCTACAGGACCTGGTCCATCTGTAGGATTCTGTATTCCTAGAATTTAAGCCCAAGATTGGAACTCTGGGTGTGTGGCTCATGAAGAAATAGAATGCAACCTTCAGGGATGGACAGGCTGACCATTTAAGCAGCTGGCTGACATTGTGCAAACTGCTTAATCTCATTTGTAAAATAGGAACAATAGCTACCCTGCAAAGCAGTGTGTAAGGACATCTCAAGGCCTGGAGATACTGGAGTTCTGGAAATCGTGTAGCTACTAAAAAATAATAAATGTGGCTGTAACTAGGTTCCAAATTAGCAAGTTCATCTGCTGAGAGTAATAAAAACAGGTCTGAATTGTGTTTAACACCATGGCTACCAAACAGCCATGACACTACTTCTGAGAGATCTGGCCTTTGGGTCATCTAACTGAGCCTATCAGTATGTGGGGTATTCATTAGGCTGGATGTTGAATTTTTACAAACAAAATGCTGTTAATAAGAAGGAGCATATTAATGATGAAGCTTCTAAATTCGCCTTTTGAGCCCTTCAAAGTTTTTTTTCAAAGTCTGATCTGTTTGTGTGCTTGAGACAAGTTCTCATGTACCCCAGGTTAGTCTGGAACTTACCATATGAAGCTAAGGATAGCCTTGAACTCTTGATCCTCCTGCTTCTGCCTCCCAAATGCTGAGGTTGTAGCCATGCCACCATGCCTAACTGTATCTACAAAGCTCACTTTTACTTACAGGTCCTCAAAATGTTCTGCTATAGTTTGGGGGAAATCTTCCCATCCGACACAACAACCAGTTGCTTTATGTAGATTAAAGGCAAGGCACTGACTCAGTGACCCACCAACAGGCAGTAGGGCAGGGACAGAATTCTGACCAAAACCCCACATTGAATGGGCCTCACACTTCCAGCAGTGTGATCCTTGACACCGAGACAAGATGAGCCTTAGACTGGCTAGGCACAAGAAGAGACAGCGTGTTTGTGCAGGCCTCTTCTTTCAGGAACAAAGAAGTCATTTTGTGTAAATGTTCCTCAAGATTCTTCACTCCAATGGTGTGTTCAGACACCAGTGTCTCACCAGTGAGGTTTTTAGTTATTCCTATATTTGGATATCCTTTTCCTCTTGCTAGTGTTCCCATCCTTGACTTATTATATTGAGCTAATATTTTCTCCATTTGTCGTATTTCATCTCTACTGAGGATGGTATGAGTTACCATTCCAAATGAATGGAACTGGTTTGCATCTGTCTCCTTAGTTCTCTTTAGTGGGTAAAACTGAGTCATGCTGGAGACAGCAGGTCTCACCAATTATGCCCGGGTGCTAAATGGCCAAGGAAAGGGGTTCTGACAGCTGAATCAGGAAGTGAGAGCAAGCCTGCTGCTAAGAGGGTGGGTGAAAATGCCTGGGTAACTCCTGAAAGAGACGGGCTTGGCAATCCTGGTACAAGTAGTGTGTGGGGGGGCAATACATATGCATTGGTGGAGGCCAGAGAAGGATGTCCAGTGTTCTGGTGTATACAGGGTCTCGCCCTGAACCTGAGCTAGGCAGGCAATTAGTAAGCCCCAAGGATAGGGATCCCTTCACCCCAAAGCATGAGGTTGCGGGTATGTTTATGTGGGTACTGGGGATTTGAACTCAGTTCCTCATGACTGTGCAGACGCACTCTTACTAGCTGAGTCACCTCTCCATCCCCCAAACCAGATTTCTTCACCAATCAATTCAACTCCAGCAAATTATGTAGTAACACTAGTTTGGTAGAACAAAGGGGAAAACCAAAATCCTTCAGTTGTATTTTGATGGAAACATGGCTGTGATGTTTATTATGGTTTTAAGGTAAATAATTGTAGATTCTCTTATAATGTAAGGCCCCATCAACTCTAGGAATTATATGTAGCAAACCAAGAGTGCTGTAACAGCCACCTACACACACCCCAGCTGTTCAACTGATAACTAGCCATTTGAGGAAAGCCAAGTATTTTCTAGTCAACCACAGCCTACCTCTGTCTCTTAGTTTTGGACCCCCTCCTCCTTCCTGGGCCACTAGAATCCCCACATCTAAGTGGTACCCAGGAGGGCAAGTGCATCACTGTCCCCAAGGCTGTGCTTTGTGAGATCCTTTGTAGAATCTGTTCCTTTCCTGGCTGTTTGGCTCTTCTGCCCCTTTGTGGCTAGTTCTTACACTTCTTTGGGTGGGACCTTCCTGTTCACTTTTATCTTCTGATTTTTGAGGCAGAGTCTCACTGTGTTTTCAACCTGATGTCCAATTCTCAATTCTACCCCAGGCTCCCAAGTAGTTGGGGTATGTTATAGGTATGCTCTACCATGCCAAGCTTGAGAAAGTTGTTTTCTTTTAATTTTCATATTGTAAAATAAACAGTGACCTTTGCCTACTTTCCACCCAATGACAATATCTTACACAACTCAAGAATGATATCACCACCAGGAGACTGATAATAACACATTAAGATATAGAATGTTTTCACCTCAAGAATGCTACATAAATAGAGTTTGAATACATAACCTTCTGAAATTGGACATTTTCAACTCAACACACTTCTCTGGAGATTCATCTAAGCTTCTATGTCAAAGTTCACTCCTTTTCATTACCAAGTAGAATTCCATAGAATGAATACATGACAGTTTAACTCAGAAGATGATTTTCTAAATTGTTTTATGTCTATATATGTCTTAGTTTTAACATATGAAAGAAATATTACTTGAATTTCTCTTTTGAAATTTGATTTCTGAGTTCTTCTTCTGGCTAATTTTATTTTATTATTACTATTGTTATTGTAATTATAATTATTATTATTTTATGTGTATGGATTTTTTGTTTGCATTTATGTCTGTGTACCTCAAGGCTGTGTGGTGTTGGTGGAGGCCAGAGGGAGGCAATGGATTTACTGGAACTAGACTTACAGAGTCCAGTTAGGAGCTGCTATGTGGGTGCTGGGAATTGAATTGGTAGTCTGGAAGAATGGACAATGCTCTTAAACACTGAGCCATCTCTTACCTTCCTGATGACTGATTTTAAAATAGCACTTTTCAGTATTAGATGGAAGTTGTAAGCTGGAATTTAAACAGCTTAGCTACATGACCTTCCCCTCCATGACTCTCCCAAGCCCCCAGATCTAGCCTGGTCCCACATCCCATATACCAGCCTAGCCTGGACACTCCTGGTTGTTCCAATGCCCATCTCTAGGCTTTCACAAGGAGCATCTAAGCCCTCTCACAAACTATAGTCCCCCCGCCCATGCCACAGCAAGGCTCTCTGCCCAGCTAGAGCCTTTACACCCATCATCAGGGGCTATCCAGGGAGATCCTTCTGAACCACACCTCCACAGACCCTTCCCACCCTCAAGATCTACTCCCAAGCCCTAGGTTTAGATCAGGATTCACACTTTTCACAGCAGTCTAGTACCTTGTGTCCACCTTACCTCATTCTACCTGAACCATATCCAACCTTAAGGCCCAACCTAGCTCACACATTCTGTGTTCTGTCCCAACCTGCTCTGGGTTATCAGAATGAGAACTAATGAAAGGAGTCCATATGCCCAGATCTCAATGCAAGAATAAAAAAATTAAGAAAGATCAAGGCAGCATTTCCTCTTAACCTCAAATCTATCAGTCCTATAAATATGTTCACCAATGAGAATTATCTAGATGTCACAGGACATTGACTTAAGGAAAAACATCATTAACTTCATCAAAGAATTCTAGGAGTTTAAATAAGACACAAAGAAACAGTTCAATGAACTTACAAACAAAACCCAAAACACCCAAGTGATGCCCAAGAAAACACAACCATAAGACCAGTAGAAATGATGAAGACAATCCGGGTCTTGAGAATGGAATTCGATAAAGAGGAATACCGAGGAGGATTCAAGGTGAAATGAAGATGGAATTGAAAAACTCAATGACTCAGCTAGAGTACACAAAGCAAAAGCCTTACAAAAAGAGTGAACAAGCAGGAGATAGAACATCAGGACTAGACAATAAAGTAAAGGATCTATAAGTCAAATAAGAAAAGAATGTGAAAATATATTTAAAAAAACACAGAAAAGGAACATAGGATACCATGAAAAGACTCTGAATGATAGGAGTAGGTAACAGAGAA
This sequence comes from Onychomys torridus, assembly GCF_903995425.1. Lineage (NCBI taxonomy): Eukaryota > Metazoa > Chordata > Mammalia > Rodentia > Cricetidae > Onychomys > Onychomys torridus. Next base: position 2,403,956 of record NC_050451.1, on the reverse strand, counting down.
GAATCCCAGATCAATAGGATAGACCAGATCTTCAACAAGATCAGAGAAGAAAACTTACCCAAACTATGGAAAGCCATGCCCAGATACATAAACCACACTGAAGAGCAAAGAGATAACACCAGAAAAAATTCCTCATATCGTATCATAATTAAAGCACTAAGTACGCATAACTAAGAAAGAGTATTGGAAACTTTGAGAGACAAAACACATTAGCACAGAAGGAAAAACCGTTGATGGAAGAGTCTGGGGCAAAGCATTCCAAGCCCCAAACGGCCATAGTCAGTCTAGACAAACACACCCAAGAAGATTATCTGCCACATTGGAAGGAGAGGGGAAGATATTTCTTTCTATAAACAACCTTAAAAGTTTTATCACCAACAGACCAAACCCAAAGAAAATACAGAAAGCAATATTTTAGGCTAAAGAGAATGAGCATAGGCAAGAAATGGTAGAAGGAAAAATGAAGCTATAATTACTAAAACACAAAGTATCACTGAAAATACAAACAACACCACCAAAAACTCAACAACACAATGACTGCCATCAGCACACAATTTTAAATAATAATTTCATATATGAATACCTCAATTCTCCACTCAAAAGACACAGGCTGACTAAATGGAACAAGAAAAAAACAAAACAAAAAACCAAAAACAACTTTCTGTTGCCTCCAAGAAACATGTATTAGTTTTAAAGATAGGCACTGTTTTAAAGGGAAAGGATATGTAAAAGTATGCCAATCAAATGGGATCAGGAAGCAAGTGTCACCATCCTAATGTCTATTAACCTTCAAACTCAAATGAATCAGAAGAAATAAAGAAGAATAAATACTTAATTCTACTAGGGGAACAGTTAACCAAGAAGATATTACTATTCTAATATAGTAACATATATTATTATAAATTATATGTAATAGTAATATATATCCAAACTCTGGTGCACTCAATTTCATTAAAAATGTACTACTGCATTTAAAGACACAGATTAATGTCAAACCACTAGTGATTGTAAGGCCCTGCTTTCTCTAATAGACTGGTAGCTTGGACAAAGAAATAAGCGCAGAAACATCAGAATTAAAATTGGACTCATATCATACTTCAAATGGATTTAACAGATATCTACAGAATACTCCACCCAAACACCAAAGAATATACATTCTACTTAGAGGCACACAGAAACTTTTCCAAACCAGATTACACCCTGGGACATAAAATGCGTCTTAACAAATTCAGAAAGACTGAAATAACTCCTTGTATGCTATCTGATCATAACCCATCTGAACTTAAAATTGACAGCAAAAAAATTCTAGTAAGTACAGAGATTCATGGAGATTAAACAACTCATTACTGAATGATGGATGAGTCAAAAACCAGAAATAAAAAAGTCTGAAACTAAATGAAATCAATACCTCTGAGATACATTAAAAACAGAAGATGAGGAGAATTTGTAGCTTGAGTGCCCATATTAAAAATTAAGAAAGGACACAAATAAATGACTTAATGATACAACTCAGAAATTTGGAAAAACAAAAACAAACTAAATCCAAACCTACTAGGCAGAAAGAAAAAGAAAGTAAAGACAAGAAAACTGGAACCAAAATCAACAAAATAGAAACGAAGAAAATAATACAAAGAATGAATGGAAGAGCTCGTTTTTTGATAGATAAACAAGTAACCAAAAGAAAGAGAAAGGGGACCCAAATTAAGAGAATGAGAAGTAAACAGGGAACTATCACACTGATCCCAAAGAAATTCAGAGTAGTATAAGGGAATACTATCAAAGCCTGTAGTCCATTTAGTTGGAAAACCTCGAAGGAAAGCATGGAATTCTAGATTCACCCAAACCACCAAAATTAAGTCAGAAAACAAGAACAAATCAATGGCCTCAACAAGCTCATAACAAATGAGATTAAACAGTAATCAAAAGTCTTGCAATAAAACACTCAGATGGCATCTCAGAATTCTATCAGAGTTTCAAAGATTCACAACCAATCCTTTTTAGACTATCCAAAAACTACAAAGAGATGGAGCACTCCCCAATTCCTTCTATAATCCCAGTATCATGCTAATACCAAAAACAGTTAAAAACACAAATATGAAAAGAAAACAACAGGCCAATCAATATCCCCAATGAACATGGATTCAAAAGTCCTCAATAAAATAATTGTAGACCAAATACAGACATCTATCAAAAAGATTATTACCAAGTTGGATTATCACAGAGGTGCAGGGATGGTTCAACATATTCATTCAATAAATGTAATAGACCACATAAATGGACTTAAAGACAAAAATCACATGGTCATCTCAATAGATTCAGAAAAAGCCTTTGACAAAATTTAGCACAGCTTCATGATAGGAGTCCTAGAAAGAGAGGACTACAGGGACACTTCAACATAACACAGCTAAGCTTGATATGAGAAACCTATTCCCAACATCATCCTAAAATGGAGAAAAACTTGAAGCAATTCCACTGAAATCTCAAATGAGACAGGGATGACCATCTTCTACTTCTTTTTAATATTGTGCTTGAAGCCCTACCTGGACCAATAAGGCAATAGAAAGAAATTAAAGGGATACAAATTAAAGAGAAGATATCAAACTTTCCTTTCTTGCAGATGACATGATATTATACATAAGAGAGTCAGAACATTTGTGCCAGAAAACTAGAAATGTTCAAGAATTTCAGCATAGTGTCAGGATATATAATCAATGTGCACAGATAAATAGCCTTTCTATGTATGAACAGCAAAAACACAGAGAAAGAGCTCATAGGCACACTCTCATTTATAATAGTCTCAGAGGAAATAAAATATCTAGGATGTCAACAAGTCCTACTTAAGTTTATTTTTTAATTAGTTTATGAAGTAGGAGGCTTCCTTACTGCTTCTTTGCACATACTTTGCTCTATTTGGTCCTGCCGCCCTCCTGTTCCACTCACAGTACTTCCCCTTCTGTTTTCTTATCTTATGTGATCTATTGCCCCCACTGGCCATGGGCCTTGTTCTGTTTTCCTGGCCTCTACCCATGCTTATTCCCCCATGAATGCACATATATAAAAAGTAGAAGCTAGAAGCCCCAGGTGAGGGAAGAAGTGCAGTATTTGTCTTTGGGAACCAGGGCTAACTAACTTAATAAAATATGTCTTCAGTTCCATGGATTTTCTTGCAAATTCATAATTAGTTGTTACTGATTTTTAAAATTTTAATAACTAAATAAGAAATGAATGAACAACCTAACTTTTTAAATAAAAAATGGGGTAAATAACTGAATGAAATGGCCAGTAAATATTTCAAAATGTGCTCCATTGTGTATATGTACCACGTTTTCATATCTATTCATCAGTGAATGGACAGCTAGGCTGCTTTCATTCCTTGGCCCTAGCAAATAGAGCAGCAATGCACATAGACATTCAGGTCTCTCTGTGGCAGGGTATGGAATCTAGGCATTTGCCCAGGAATGGAATGGCTAGGTCCTAAGCTTGTTCTATTTGAGGAACCTCCACAGTGAGCTGTGTAGTGTCTGGACCAGTCTACACTCCCACCAAACCTTCTAAAAGGGTTCTTGTCATTTGTTTTCTTGATGATAGTCATTAACTGTGTTGAGACGCAATATTAAAGCAAGTGTGCCATGTTTTTCATACCATTATGCACTCTCCCTCTGGAAGTGGAGGCCAAAATAAACTCTTTTTTCCCTCAGTTGATTTTGATCATGATATTTTATCAGAACAACAGAAACACAACTAATACAAGAAAGCCTAAGAAAATGTATGATAGTGATAAGTACTAGTGTGCTCCAGTACAATAATTCCATAAAGACGGCATGGATCTCTTAAGAGGAAATGTGAATCATAGTCCATGAGGTGAAAGAAGGACTTGCATGAACATTCTGCCCAAGGTCATCCCACAAGACATTGATATCAATGTGTCCCAAATTTAGTTAAAGTGATACAGTTCCAATTATAACTTCCACATAATTTCCCTTCAAGAAACAAGATCTAGGGGCTGGAAAGATGGCTCACTTGTTAACAGTGTCTACTGCTCTTGCAGAGAACTTGGATTTAGCTCCCAGCATCCACGTGGTGACTCACAATCATCTGTAACCTCAGCACCAGGAAATCTGATGCCCTCTTCTGCCATTTGCAGGCTCCTGTATGCATGTAAACTCATGCAGATATACACATATAAATAAGAAACAAATATAACACAGAAATGAGTTCTGAAAGGTCCATGGATAGCAAAGACTATTTTGAAAAGTAAGGACAGGGAGATTCTTCTCACTGGGTATTGGGACATTTAAAAGCAGTTCTAATTAAAATGGTAAGGCAATGAAATGGACAGGACAATAGACACAAGAGCATCTTAGCTTTATGGTACCTTTGGGAACACAGCATCATAGACAGCATTAGTCTTCAGTGAGAGAAAGGACTGATTGTTCAGTCAATAACAACTCTGGAAAATTCAGTTTTCGATTATACACCCAAAGTATGAAGGACTCCTGACTTAACAATGGTATGACTAATATTTTAGCCTTTATAATAATATTAAAACAAGACATAGTGTGGGAGACTGTGAGGAGACCAGCTCCAACCTGCTCTCACCTATCCTATCAAAAGGTTCTTAGGTGTAGGAGGGAGGGTAAGAAAATATCAGATAGAAAGAGAGACCTAGATGATGAGGAGAAAGACAGAGACACGGGATCGCTACGGGGGGGCCTGGGTCAATAGCCAACACCCTCATCCTTTATTCAAAAGATCTTTTTCTAATATTCCAAGGGGAGAGGCAAAAGACCACCCCCTTGCAAGATCAAGGCACTCTGTACAGCCAAGTGTAGACCCTTCCAAACACTTGGTAAACATGCCTGTGGCCAAATCATCCTTTGAGCAGCCCTGCTGGATAAAGCAAGCTCAGATTTTCTGATCCTGAGTAATTTGTCACTAGGAAGCCTCTGTGGGCTCCCACAAGTCAGGAGAAACTTTATTTCAAATTTTGAGTTTTGATCTTTTCCCTAGCTTATGACACAGGGATCAACACTCTGGGAAAGCCAAGTATAGGCTATTGTGAGTGCCCTCAGCTCAGTCTGTAGACTAGGTACAGTAAATTCAAGTCTGGCTTCTGATATTTGTAATGAATTCTAGGCTTTGGGGAATATAAGTAAATCATAAACCAAGGAGCACCTAGTATACTCTAAAGAGAAAACAATTACATGTGGGGCTGGATAGATGACTTAAGGGTTAAGAGCACTAACTGCTATTGCAGGGCATCTCATCTCATTGCAGATACATCATCCAGTGTATCCAACACACTCTTTTCTCTCCACAGGTACCTGCACACATGTAGTGCATATATATACACTCAGGCATACCCACATGAAAATAAAATAAAAATAAATAATTTTAAAAAGATTTAAATATGGAAGTAGAAATATTAGAATTAAAGGAAAATGCAGACATTATAACTTTGAGACTGGAAAGAATTTCCTTTTTAGTGTGATTTAATAAATACACAAATTCATTTTTCTATACAAATAGAAAGTAAGCAGTTTTTAAAATGATCATCAAGGTTTAATAGCCTACATCATAAGGTAAAATTGAAGAAAGCTTCCAAGTAAAAAAGAAAAAGTGAAAGGAATAGAGCTTTCATTCTTTGTAAATTATTCAGATCAGAAAAAAGCAACAAAAGAATCATGACACAAAGCCAGCCTAGACAAACATAGGCATCTGTAACTAACACCCTGTATTCTATTTAACTGTAATGGAACAGAGGTTGGTATCAACAGCAAGAGACACCACAGGAAACACACTAACTCATAGAGATTAAACAAAACATTGTTGAATGATGAGTCCCTGAAGAAATTATGAAAGAAAACATTTCCTAGAACTGAATGAAAATGAACACACAACACAACAAAGCCTATAGCATATACACAATGAAGAACATTTAAGAGAAAAATATGGTTATTTCAATAGGTATGGCCTCCTTAAACTCATGTGTTTGCATGCTTACCCTATAGGGAATGGCACTATTAGGAATTATGGCCTGGTTGGAGAAGTGTATCACTGTGGGGATGGGCTTTGAGGTCTCATATGTTCAAGCTACACACAGTGTGAGACCCAGTTCACTTCCTGTTGCCTGTGGATCAAGATGTAGAATTCTAAGCTCCTTCTTCAACAACATGTCTGCCTATATGCTGCCTTGCTTTCTGCCATAATGATAATGGACTCAACCTCTGAAACTGTAAGCCAGCCCATATTAAATGTTTTCCTTTAAAATGGTTTCCATGGTCATGGTGTTTCTTCACAGCAACAGAAATCCTAAAACAGAAAGTCTAATTGCCTACATTTAAAAAAAATGAGACTTCTCAACTCCAGAGATTAATAGTATACCTTAAGGACTTAGGAAAACAAGGACAAAACAAATCCCAAACCAGCAGACAGGAAGAAATAATTAAGAACACAGCAGAAAGTAATGAAATAGAAACAACAACAAAATCAATGCAAAGAATCAATGAAACAATGAATTATCTGAAAAGATAAAATTGAAAAATCCAAGACAAATTAGCCAAGAGAATGAAAATTCAAATTAGTGTGATTACAGATAAAAAGGGAGATAGACATAACACAAGAACTAATGCACTTCTGAAGGATCCTGAAGGACATATTTTAAACCCCATATTACACTAAAGCAGAAAAGTCCCAAAGAAATGGATGGATTTCTGGCTGTATATGACCTACCAAAATTAAATAAGATGAAATAAATAATAGTAACAGGTCTATAGCCAGCAACAAAGTCGAAGCAATCATAGGATTTAAAAAAAAAAAAAAATCCCAATTAAAACAGCAGAGACTCCAATAGATCCAATGCAAAATTCTACTACAAGTCCAAAGAACTAATTCTACTCAGGTCACCCCATAGAGTGAAAAGGGTTTTTTAATCAAATGTAAAATATTAAAGAGAGAACCTGATGGCTCAAACATCAAAATCAAGCACAGCTGTCAAAAAGTATAGCACAAAGGCAATACACTGGAAAAGACTTATGCTGGGCCATTGTATCATAGACTAACAACACAGTGTCAGGCAATGTGGCCATGATTCATGTACCCTGAGTTGTTGACCCTTCATCACCACATAGGTAGGTACAATTGTTACCTTACTGTACAGTTGAAGACCCTGAAATTAATTAACTTGCTCAATCACAGTATCAAAGGTAAAGCTGGGGTTGAATGTCTGCAACCATGGCTGAGTTCAGGCTTTTCCCTTCAAGATTTATCTAGCTGATGCCAAGAAAAGAGGGTACGTCCGAAAAGTGGTCATGGTATGAAATTCTGCAAAGACGGCAAGGAGGGAATTTAGTATCCCAGTGACTCCTGAGAATACAGCTTTATGGAAAAGGTGAAGATGTCCTGGTTAGTTTTTATCATAAGTCAACTTGATGCAACCTAGAGTCGTGGGGAAGAGAGACTCTCAATAGAAGAATGGCCAGTGCTGCTGTGAAATGATGCTTTTGTACACTGGTTTAATAAAACACGGATTGGCCAGTAGCCAGGCAAGATAAGCAGATAAGGGGAAGGCTGGGAAGAGGAAGGCTGAGTGAGGAGACATCAGCCTGTTGTTCAGGGAGCAACTTTTAATGACACACAGATAAAGCCACAGAAAATGTGGTGACATATAGATTAACAAAAATGGGCTGCGTTTAAGTGTAAGAGCTAGTCAGTAGGAATCCTGAGCTAATTAATGGCTGAGCAGTTTTAATTAATATAAGCCCCTGAGTGTTTACTTGGCTCTGAGTGGCTGCAGACTGGGCAGGACACAGGAAAACGTTAAGCTACACAGTCCCACGTCTGTGAGAGATTGTCTTGACTGATGACTGATGTGGGAAGCACCATCCTTAGGCAGGTGAGTCTGGGCTGGGTAAGAAAGTTAGCTGATATGAATCAGTGAGCAAGCAAGAGAGAAAGTCAGTAGCTTTTCTCCCTGGTCCCTGCCTCTGCATTCCTGCTTTGTGTCCTGGCTTCCTTCAATGATGGGCTATGACCTGGAAGGACAAGATTAATTAAATTCTTTCCTCTTGCTTTTGGTCATTGTATTTTCCATAGCAAAAGCAAACTAGATAATGTGAAGTAAGAATGTTCATTCAATGTTGGCTGCTGCTGGTGGTGGTGGTGGTGCAGCAGTAGTGATGTATGTGCATGAGGTGTGCATGTGTGTGTGAGCATGCATGCCAAGATGTATGTATGAAGGTCAGAGGACAACTTCAGAAGTCAGTGCTAGTCTTCAACTTTGTTTTAAACAGGGTCTCTAACTGTTCATTACTGAGGACACCTAGCTCTGCAAATCTGACCATAGGAATACTGAGATGGTAGACACATGTTACCATGTCTGGCTTCACATGGGCTCTGGAGATCTAAACTCACCTCCTCACACTTGCCAGCAGGCACTTTACCCACACCACCTCTAGAGTCTGAATGCTGTTTTTAAAGGAAAGTTTCAGAAAGTTCACAGATGCGTCCTTTCTAAGACTAGGCAACTCGGTGCTTTGTTGCTTGCATTTTAAGAACATATTTTTAAAATTCTTTGGCTAATGTTGCTGATTAGGAACATGACGGCTATAAAATTCATGGTCCTTCCTTTTCAGAACAGACGCTCCACAAATTTTGGGTGTCTGGTGAGTTCAGAGCAAAGCCATTCTAAACAAATTAGTTTTCAAACCAGGCTCTCCAGCTCATAATTCCAGCCACACGGAACCCTGTTTTCATTTGCAGCAGAGTGCTGTGAAGAACCCATGCTCTGTTCTCCAGCTCACATTATGACCTGCTATAAAAAGAATTAATATTCATAAATCTTTTTTACTGCACCAATTTTAATGTTTTTAAGTGGCGATTACCACCTGACTATGGGGGCAGGCAAAAAGAGTGAAAGAATCTCCAGATACTGTAAAGATCCTGTGGCCACATGGATGTTTTAAGAGAAAAGCCCAGGAGAAGTTTCACATGCCGAATTTGGACTTGAACACCAATGCTTAGAGGAGGCTTTCCATGAGGACTCCAGACACTTTGGGATAAGAATGTCCTGAAATGCAGTTTTTCAGTGTCTGGGAACGTGAGCAGGAGTGTTAAGCATGGGTTATGTCATACAGAACACACCACATGGCCAACCTTTCTGAGATTTTCCAGATGGAACCTACAGTTTGAAAAGCTTAGAAACATCTCCCATGATGTCTATGCTTTTTATAATTAAAGTCCCCCCAGGCTCTGACAGCTGAGCCGTGTCTTGGCTCCAACTGTCCATATCCAAAGCTACTGAGAAGTCGTCCAGCTACCTGAGGAGAAGTGAAAGCTTGACACTGTCCAACAGGAAATAGAACATACTAGAAACTCAGAATCCTACAGAACTTCTCACCAACAAGGAACTCAAGAGCCAGGAAGGAACATGCCCTTCCAGATGGTTCGACCCAAGTTGCAAGGGAGCTGAGGTAACAAACATTAACTTCCTTCATCCACTGGCAAATCCTTGCTCCTGGAATATGTTAATTCCCACTAAGGAAAATGCACCAGAGAAGTAAGACAGGTGCTGGCAGTGAGAAGTCGGATCCCTGGGTCTTGAGTGATGAGGGCAGGGAATGAGGAGAGAGTTGAAAATTCAGCGATTTTTCTCCAGCCCTTTCAACACAATGTCTGAAGTGCTCCATCCGGGGAGTGTTTAGATTGGTGAAAACCACTGGAGGAATGTCAGGAGAGCAAGCTGTGCTCCCCTCTTCAGGGACCCCAGTCACGGTGTCTTTTCCACATGCTCATCCTTCGCTGCCTATTCAGTGGGCTTGTCCCTCCATGATGCCAGGTACCAACTCAGCATCTGGAAAGCAGGACACCAGCCCATGACCTAAGCAAGCTGCCTTTCCCAGGCTGTACTCAGAGCCAGCTCCATCAGGGGCTTACTGCCCCCCCATACATTTCAAACGGAAATGATCCCATACTGGGGTTTCTCTCGCCTTCTGCCTACTTCTGTGTTTTCCCATATGGGTGAATGTCCTGACTGTGGACTCATTTGCTTATGAGAAACGGGGCTCATTGCTTCTTACCACCTCTCCTTTCCCTTGACAAGCTGCTGTCAGATCTCTTTCACATCAGCCACTTTGATGCTTCCTCCCAAGACTCCACCCACTCCAGTGCCAGCCTGGTTCCCCCTGTAAGTAAGCCTCTGCCCCTTTCTTCCGGTCCAGTCCATGGGATGGTGAGGGAACTTTCAACCACTGTCTAAAAATGCCCAAAGCCCATGGCAGGATATGGGATGCTAGTTTCCAGAGGAGAGGCCAACACCACGTGACATTTAGTGAGAGCAGATGCAGAGAGGAAGGGGCCATGGAAAGTGGACAAATGGGTGCTCCGAATATCCTAAAGCCAGCTCTTTCACTCCTTCCAAAGGCCTCAGAAGTGTGTGGTACTAACCTACCAGGGCTGCCGTGGCCAAGGCCAGGTGTAGCATCCCGTGGTTCCTCTTGCTTCCCTTAGCTGTTTCCCAAATCAGCTCCTCGTATGTGCTCACACTGATCAGCAGGCTCCTGGTCCTCTGGGTACAGAGGCCTCAGCTTCCTGCAGCCTAGAGAAATTGAGTGTAATAGGACCAGAAGATCTTAGAATTTAAGCCCCATGCCCCAAGCACAGCTCTCCAATAGCTCTGTCTCTGTCTCTCTGACTCTCTCTCTCTCCCTCTCTCTCCCTCTCTCTCTCTCTCTCTCCCTCTCTCTCTCTCTCTCTCTCTCTCTCTCTCTTTCTCTCAGCCATTTGTCTTCATTATCTCCAGACCTCTGTGGGTGTTCGCCCAGATGCACTGGGTATAAGTGTAGCTACCTTGCTTTCCTTTAACCAATGCCCTCTGCTTTGCCTGAGATCACCTTCTGGAAACCAGCATAAATAGCATTGCTGTGAGATGTCTCTCTGTGTGCTGTGAACATGTGTTGCTCTAATTGGTTGATAATTAAAGCGGCATTGGCCTATGACAAGGCAGCTTAGAGGTAGGCAGGAAATCCAAGTAGATATAAGGAGAGAAGAAAGGAGAGGAGTGGGGGACGCCAGCCTCCGCTGGAGGAGAAACAAGATGCCAGCAGACTGGTAATGTCACGGCCATGTGGCAACTTATAGATTAATAAAAATGGATTAAATGATAAGAGCTAGCTAGCAAGAAGCCTGCCATAGGCCATGCAGTTTGTAAATAATATTAAGCCTCTGAATGATCATTTTATAAGCTGCTGAGGGACCATGGGGCCAGGCAGGACTGGAGAAACCTTCCGGCTACATGACCTCACATGAATTCCAGTCTTAAATTCTGCTTTAGGGATTCCCCCACCATCTGCACAGGCTAAGCATCACTTACACCAGCCTTCAAAGCAATGGCATGAAACCCACACCATACAACATTTGCATTGTGTTGATGGTGAAACACAGGCTTGGGCACACTTAGAAATATTTTCATCATATGGCCGGTACCCAGAAAGGCTCCAACTCAGCCTCAAAATTCTTGACTATAATGCTATGCTATGGCTTTGTCTGGAAACCCCTCCTCTATCTTTCCTGCCTACATATCAGTGTTTGAGACAGTGGTTCATTCTGGAGATCAATCCTAGCAGAGAGGAGGACACACAAAGATAGAGGGTGCATTTATATTGCATTTTCTCTCATCTAGCCAGGCCTTCTGAGGAGCCATGTTCAATGTGCCTGTAGCACAAATTCTAACTAGTCTTCACAAAAACTGGGAGACAGATATTAGGGTAAATGCTGAAAGATCAGAGAGGAAAAGGAACAAGCCACAGCCACCTTTCACCTCTCACAAACTCCCCAGGTTTATTAAAGCTTGCTTGAAGATCAGAGAAGCAGAGCAGCCAGCCACCACACTTCTTACCTCTAGGAATCCTCAGACTGAAAGGGATCGAGCACCTGTCTCCACTCACCTTATATTCCTGTCTCCACCTCCCTAGTCCTGAGATTAAAGGCGTGGAGCTTCCACCACCTGGCTCGGTTTCTCTTTTAGACTGGATAAGCTTGTGTAGCTCAGGGTGGCTTTGAACTCACAGAGATCCATCTGCCTCTGCCTCCTGAGTGCTGGAATTAAAGGTGTGTGCCACCACTGCCTGACCTCTATGGCTAACTAGGGACTTAGCATCACACTCTGATCTTCAGGCAAGCTTTATTAATTAGAGCATGCACAAAATATCACCACATGCATCTCAGAATTACCTGCCTAAAGAAGAAATACTCTATGCTTTCCTACCAGCTCTGTTCCTGGGCTTGTCTTTCCACTATTTGAAAACTATTTCTCCTATTTCTTCTCAAGGGTTATGCTTAGTTATTAACACTCTCTCACTCCCAAGTTCATGACAACTGATTGGAAAAGCCTACATCCCTGGCACACATATCAAGTATGCCTCTACTGTGAACTTGCTACAGCAGAAGACACTCAAGGGAAATTGAAGCAGGGCTTCCAGCACATCCCTCCCTTTCTCTACCTCCATCAATGCTTCTTAATAAGGACCCGCATTCATTGAGCTGATTTCACTCCCAATAAACCACTGAGATATGCTCAGCCTTGGCAAGTCCTAATGCAGTTTACACTGCAGAGCTATGGAAACTGAGCTTCAGAGGGGACAGGACTCATTGGTAGTGAGTAGCACAGACTCAACTCATTCATTTTCAGTGCCTTGGCTTGCTTGTTACTCCCTGCTGCTCTGCACAGAGGCCAGCCAGACAGCTGGGCAGCCTTCCACAGGCTGGGCAGACCCCCGTACCAGGCCTGATCCTTACACAAGGGACTCTCACCAGAAGCCCAGCCATGGACTGCATGGCGTCTTATAATATTTCTCTATTCCCCAACATGCCTAGCACTAAATAAATACTTGCTGACTACTCACTCCAGCCTTGCTTCCAAGTTTCTCTTATCTGGGCAGCCTGGTCCCCACCCTGGCCTTTTAGACTCCCCTCATTCCCCTCAACTCCCAAAGTCTGAATTTGGCAATAGAAGAAATGTGCTTATAGGGACATGAGCTAGTACAAAAAGAGCAAGTACTGAGGTCAGGGCCAGTTGAGCAAGGAGAGGAGTCTTGATATCAAAGACATACCACCAAGAAATGCACACAGGTCTCTGAAGAATTAGTCTTGGGATACCACATCATAAATACAACATAGTGGGAATATATAATAATTAAAGACATAATCTCCAGGCTTGGTGTCTTGGGTAAATCCTAGATCTCTATGTCTCTATTCTGTTTCTTAGACTATTTCTCTGTAAACTAGGTCAAACTACCACCTGAGGGACTCTTGCCTGGCTAGTAGTAGGTACTCCCTAGCTGCTGGTCATGTCCTATGCCATCAGCGTTTTAATTCCACAAGGTCAGCTTGTCATTACTCTTCTACTGTGAGGAGTCAAGGCTGAGCAAAGGCAAGAGTGGTCCATGAGTTCTATAGTTGACATTTCAATACAGGTAGGAATAACTCACCAAGTCCTGCCCATGTGTACATCCTGTTTACAAATTCAATCTCTTATTTGCTTTGGTTATTCTTCTAATATGAAGATCCAATTATTGTCATTCCCCATTATACTTTCCAAGCATCCACTAGGCAAACGTTCCTTGAGGGAAAACACTAGGCAATAAAGAATCCCTAATCGTATATTGGCTCTGGTGGATTGGCAAGACTCTTAAGTCTGGTAGCTCAGTGTGGCCTCATGTGAACTTTGATTATATATAAGATGGTTTACAATCTGTTTGGATATTCCAATGGAGTCATTTCATAAACTCATGGGTTTGGTAATGGTTGGAAAAATCTCATTCACAATGGTAAAACTGTCAAGAAATTCCCTCAAATATCTTTGAATTCTTGCTTGAGATTTAGCTGAGAGGTCTGCTTAGGGCAAGTGTGGCCTAATGAGGCAGATGCATCTTTCTCCAGAAGGGTGTTGACCTTCAAGAGAGCCTTTCACCAACTTCCAGGTGGTGGTTCTGGTTTGACAGCATAATGTTAGGAATGAATCTGAGAAATCCACCTGCAGGACCTCCCGATGCATTTGGCCAGCACCTCAATTCATCTTAAATCATCCTAGGAGGTAAAGGCTTCTACCTATATTACAAACCAGCTGTTGAGTGGTGGTCACCCCTAAAATCTGACCCCATTTCCTGTGTCCTTCTCAATGACCCTTCACCTTAGCACTCAGCTTGAAAATGCTCTTCCCTGTAATCTCTACTGGCTCAGGAATGTCACTGGGAAAGTGGCCCTCAGTGGAATTCATAAGACTCAAATAACAAAGAGCAAGATGCTTAAAAGAAAATAGTGAGTTTAACCCTCTTTCTGGCACACAACTGAGTGTCTCACATACACTAAACTGTGTGACTTTTACCAGAATCAAGTAAGATGATAAATGTCCATATGCTCAAAGTAAAAACTGGCAAGATTGAAAGGTCTGGCTAAGCCACTTGGTTGGGTATGTAATGGTCAGGACTGAATTTCTTGGTCTCCAATCCCAAGGCTAAATTCATTCATCCAGTTTTGAGATCTGGAAGAAATGTACATTCATTCCCCTAATTTTGAAAATTAACTTATCTCTTGCATTCTTTATTTTGTGTGTGGTACATGCATGTGTGCCATGGTACATGTGTGGTGGTCAGAGGACAGCTCATGTGATTTGGTTCTCTCCTTCTACTGTGTAGGTTCCAGAGATCAAACTCAGGTCTTTAGACTTGGGGGCAAGTGCCTTTACCCACTGAACCATCATGACAGCCCCATACTGGACCTGTTTTAAAATGTAGGTTTTAATATTGTTGGGATGGTGAGACCAGAATATCAGGAGTGAACCGCCACTAAAAAGATTGTTTGTTCTTTGTGAAGGAGGGTCCATTCGAAGCCATCTGAAAGCCACATGGCAGAGTGCCAGCCAGTCAGAAGGCAGAAAGAGTGAGAGGAAAATGTGGGCAGGAACTTTTATTGTGGTTTTCCTTTGGAAGGAACAAGTAAAGCAGAATAAGCAGGCTCAGCAGGTTGGAGACAGGCTTGATGTGACTCATTTCAGTAGGCTCTGGGATGTAGCAGCCAGCCATCTACCCTTCGGATATCTAGAAGCTGGACCAGTGGTGATGAGGGTAAGGGGATAATGCCCAGTGGGAAGCCAAAGAAGCAGGGAGGCCAGCCAAACATGGCTTCTCATGGCTTAGAGGAGAAGCTTACTCTATGGGAATTAGCTCAGACTGAAAGGGAGAGTCCTTGCTTGTTTCAGTCAAAACACCAAAACAAAATAGATGCTACACACAGCAGCTTGCAGGCAACAGAGCTGAGTGTTTTTATAATAAGACTCTAAGTAGATGGTATCCAATCAGGATGGGTGTGTGGGGGTGGGTGGATGAGTGGATGTATCTATGAACCAACAAATATAAAGGGTTACTCTCTCCAGTATCTATAATGCAGCTCTAATTCTCATGGTTGGGACAGTTGGAGCTTCCCAATCAAAGGCCAAAGGAAAAGCAGAATCACAAAGCAGTATTCACAAGACCCCGGACAGACAGTTTTCCCATTGCTTCAAAATGAGGATCCTGCAAAATGGCATGCAGGAGAAGTTGCTGGCATGCAGCTGGCCATCTGGGATTTCCCATTGGTTGTTATTCTCTCCTTACTCTACTGCTCAAACATCAGAGGGTGGCTGGTTACAGGCACAGAGCAGGTTCCTTTCCAAAATCAATATGAAGCTTTTGACGAGGTTATCCGCATCGACTCTGGAGAAGAATGAGGATGCAAAGCCAGCTAGAGAATCGGGGCCTCTGAATGGGCGCTTTCAGTGCCTTGTTGGCAAGAAGCACATTCAAGGAAACCAGGTTGGTTCTCAATTCCCCTTTAAATAAATTATAAATGGCTGCTTCTGATGCTTAGACACATGGGTCCCAAATGGCCGGGTAATTCATTAGTTTGTGGAGAAAGCACATTTCTCCGTCAGTAAGCTGGACTCATCCTGCTGCAGCCTCCAAGCTCATTCCTACCCGAGAAAGAGTACTGTGCTGAAACCCAGCTCTGCTCAATTCAGAGTTGACTCTCTCTGAACCCCTGTAATGGGGACTTTTCCTTGTTGGATATTTCTATAGAAACTCATCCCTCCGACAAGCTATCAATTGAAGGGGTTTATTTATCCTATAGGTTTGATAATCAATCATCGGATTTCAGCACTTGCTTTGTGGAATTCCATCTCATCACTTGCGACAGTATATATTATTATTCATTATATAAGTTTGTTAACGGTGTATTTATTTGAGCGAGTCTCCCTCTAAATAAAGGGGCCTTATAAAGTTTTTTTTTTTTAATAAAAGGTTTATTTTTACACCGGCTATTTGCTTTTCTATGCTAAACCTCTGTTGATGGCTCCAAGGCGGTGTGCAAACCAAATTCCTGTGTCTCAGACCAGGATGGGCTGCTGGGAGGTGATAGAAGCCGCTGCAAGGCCCTCGAGCAGATCTGGAACTTTGCAGCCCTGTCAGTAGTCACTTTCTTGTGGAGCTGGGATGGGGTGGCTGGGAGAGATTAGCAATTGGAATGGGTGACTTTCTACCTACTGCGCAAAATTCTTTCAAATTAATGCAGGCATTAAATTGTCCCCGATTTTTTTTTTTTTTTTTGACATCAAGCAGATGATATTAAACCTTGCATGCCCCTCAGTGTTGGTGCAAAGTTTTGTCAACGTTTTGGCACACAAAGTCTAAGCCTTAAGGCGAAAAATGTTTTTAAGCAAATTTTGTTGTTTCAGTTGCTTTTCCCCCCTACACCCGTGTGTTATAACTTAAATGTGGATTCTCCCCCACCCCAAAAAATGAGTTTTGGCAGGCCAATAGTCTGTAATGTGGTCTAATGCCTTTGGGTATTTTTTAAGCATGTAAATGGCCAAGATATTTAGGTATTTTTGAGGTTGAGAAACTGTGCACGCACTTTTAACAACTTTTTCAGCTAAATTTGGTATGCATATTTACTGCACATGTGTATTATATGATAGGGGCTGATTAGACTGAAAATGAGCTGGGGAAATACCAACTATGTGTTCCCGGGGAGGCACACAGCATCTGAGCTAATGTGTTCTCTTGTTTTCACTGGGGAGTAAGGGCTTGTGCTAACGGCTAAGGTGTCTCTGACTCATTTTCATTCCTCCTTGGTACCACAAACACCAGACAGGACAGCCATGTCCAAGCCTGCTCCCAAGCTCACAGGGGACCCACAGGGAGCAGAGCATCTCTGGCCTTGTGTTTCTGCTCTGTCTCCTGCGTCATCAGCGTCTCCAGCCTAGCCTGGGCCTGTACCTGGTAGACATGAATGAATCTTGGCTCTTCCCAATACTGACATTACCCACAGACAGAACCAGCACCCTGAGCAAACAGCCCAAAAATAATGAAAATGCATTATAGCCTAATCCTCTGTCCAGATCATTGAAAACTAACAGTTATTACCTCATTTGAAAGTAATTTTTAACAATTAGCTTAGGAGAGTATTTTATGGGTTTTTTGTTTTTGTTTTTTGGGTTTTTTTTTTTGTTTTTTGTTTTTTGTTTTTTGTTTTTGCTAGCCTTACACAAACTAAAACTTTTTCATGTAATCAATTAAATCTGGCAGCCTAGCATCAGGCACTCATTAGGTCAGGCTGCTTGAAACTCATGTACAATCTCTTCCTTATGGAGGTGTCCTGCTGGAGCCCTTCAGCTTGTGCTGGGATGCTGGCAACACCCCCAAACATCTCAGACACATTGTCTCTCTGAACCTGAATTTTTTTTTACTGGTGGTTAAACATGTTGTCTGCTTTAGTTTCCTGTCTATCTTCTTCATGAGGCAGCACCTGTTTCCAATAAATTATACACAGAACTCTATCAGCAACACCTTGGCAACAGCTGCCGCCTTTAAAAGCGGAGTGCCCTTGAGGACAATACACCTGTGAACACATCGCGTGTTTATTTAGCTGAAAGCCAAAACTCCAAGTTACATAAAGCAATTATCTAAAGCCTAATGTATGCCCATTATTAACACAAAATAACCCTGTTCTTAAAAACCAATAAAAGTCTATTTAAAGGATTTTTCCAAATCCCACTGCAATCTGTGCTCAACTAGAGACAGGGTCTTAACCTAGATTTAAAATTCTAATAGTGGGCAGGGCAGAAGTTTGTGTGTGTTCTAATACTCTGAGCTCATTTCTTAGAATGCAGGGAATGAGCCCGCATGGTGGCATGGCCATAGCTTTACACTTTGCACAAAGACATGTGTATTTAAAATGATTTTGTTACAAGTCACTTAAAAAAAAAGTTTGACTGTGGTCTGCAGGTTAAAAAAGGAATAGATTGTTTCAATTTGTATTTAAATGTAGGAATAGTTCCTCTGGATACCTTTCTTTATTTATTCAACCCTCCTTAAACTTATGGTTCATTACCTAATGGCACTGCCCTTGGGAATGGGCTAGCAGCACACTAATGCAAACAGAGCCAGTGTCAGGTCAAAACCTTTGAATGTTCATCTTGCTGTGTGAAATAGATCACACAGTGGAGTCTCTAGCTAAGACAGTGTCTACTTCATACAGTTCAATTTGAAGTTAATATGTGGCCTGTTTGAAAAATCAGATCACATACTATACATACATACATACATACATACATACATACATATATATATGTATATTGAAAAGATAAACACAGGCTATAGGTGTTTCTCAACTTACAACCAGGTTGCATCCTGATGAAGTCATTTTAGGTTGACAATGTAAGCCAAAGATGCATGCAGCAAATATATGCAAACAACTTGAGCATCACAGCTAGCCCATAAACATGCTCAAAGTTTTTAACACTAGCCAGTATTGGGCAGAATCATCTGACACTGCCTACTTTATAAAAATATTAAGTCTTGGGTAAGGAGGGACTACTGTACTGAATGTGGAATGCAGAATTGTTGTATGGACAAGCTTGGGTACCACTATACAATCAAAAGAAGAATCAATCCAACAATTGCAAGTCAGGGACCATCTAGGTTATTATGGTCTCTCTTCTCTGCAAGTCTCATGAAATAGGAATAGTTTTTTGTGTATACTTTCTAATGCATCAAACATGTCTGATATTTCCAGTTGACATTAAACTTATGGACGTATCATCGCTCAGGCGCAAAGGTGTTTCAGCACTTTTGTTTGCCTGAATTCAAACGCTGGAAAGAGCATGATGATGCCAGCTCACTCCATGGCACTGTTGATTCACACATTCCATAGGCTAGCGGCAGAGACCTGCCGGAAGCCTGAGAAGAAAAGAACTGCAGATTGGTGGTTCATGATGAAGGCCACAACACAGCCCATCAAGCTTTCCTGAAACTGGCCTTGTGATGGGAGATGGGCCAGACTGCTGGAGATGAAGGCAGAAACTCAGCATGTGATCACATAGCCATGACTGGATGGCTAACTCTCCTTTGCTACAGATCCTAACTGCTGAGCCATTTCTTAGCAACATGCTTTCATTTCTTAGCAACTGCATTTGAAGACCTAGCCAAGCACCAAAGCCACAGCTATCAAGAGGAATTAATAGGGGGTAGGGGGGGGTGCTTCTTCATGCCAGACTCCCGGGAGCACTTGTGTGTGCCATAAGCACCTGTGAGAAGAAATCAGGGACTTCGCTATGATTGTGTCACAATCAGATAGAACTGGCCTCCATGGGGGCCCCTCTCCTCTTTCAATCAGTTAGAGAACAATTCCTGGGGCAGCAACAACAGACAACTGACTGAGAGTTCAAATAAGCTTTGGATGTGAATGCATTTTGCAGATTTCAAGTGGAGTCACTTCCTGACTCCTGCTTTGGGAACCTCTCTAGTACTAAACGCTTTTTCCCCCTTTGAGGTGACTAGGATTGTTGTAAGTTTGAACACCCAGCATGAAATGCAAAATGCAGCCATAGCAGTGGTTTCATTGTCAAAACCCAGCCTGCCTAATTGCCCCCAGATCTCATTTAAAGGGTAAGGAGATCCTGGGGCAGGGTGGGGCGGGGAAAGGGGCCAGGGGGTTGTAAAAGGTGTAAGACTTCCTTCTTTGATTTATTTTCTTGCTTATGCCTGTAAATGTGAGAGGCACCCAGTTTGGATCCCAGGTTAGTAGAAATCATCCAGAAACAGGTTTAGAAAGAAGAGTAGGTTTCCCTCTTCCTGGAGAGTTTGTCTTTATTGAAGGTCAGAAAATGTACAGCCCCCTCTGCTCATTCACTGTGTGTATGGGAAATAAATAAGTGAGGAGTTGGCACAGGAGACAAGATCGGCTATGTTTTGGAGACACTGGCTTCTGGATATTGAAAGGGTAATGTGAAAAGCATTTTGAAATCCTATTGGTTTTTGTGCCTGCTTGTCAGAGTTCCCACTGGTGATGAAACTGTGCCAAGTATAGATTTAGTGCCTGTCATGAAATGAGACCTGGGCTTGTGGCTGCTTGATAACTGTGATAATAAATTCATCCATTAATTTCTTTCCTGTTTTCCTACATGAGTAACATTAGACCAAAATGCTATGCTGGTGGATGAAGAGATTCATTTTCCTCTCTCTCTCTCTCTCTCTCTCTCTCTCTCTCTCTCTCTCTCTCTCTGTGTGTGTGTGTGTTTACTCAAATCCTCTCTGGGAACTCGGTGATACTGCTAATTCCCCCAAAAATGTGTAATACAAAGGTTAGAAATGAGGTCACCTGGGACCATCAGAGGCTCTTAGAGTGACAGGCTGCATGCATTCAAATGCATTGAAACTACATTCATAATGAAGACAGTGCAGTGATGTATATATGAAGACTGAGGCAAAGCTAGCCCTCCTCTCCAAAGTGACCCACAGGTAAATGGAACTGGGACTACTTACGCACTATTGCTAGTTTGTTTGTTTGTTTAGTTTATTTGTACGCAGTTGCATGGTTGTATTTTATTATTTGAATCTAGGATGATGTATAAGAAAAAAAACAATAGATTTTTTAAAAATTCTTCTTGTTACATTTGACTTGAGAGAAGGTATCAGCTTTGAAGGGGCACACCTAGGTGGATTATGATTTTCTTCATAAACAGATGGTTTTATCCGATTTAAGAGTTCCTAGTGCCCACAGAGCAATGGACCAGCCTGCCCTCCTCATTCCCATGCCTCCCTGTGGGTCTGCAATGTCTGTTTTCCTTCCCCCAACTCCCCTTACCTTAAAACAGGGCAATAGGAGGACTAGAATGGTTTCCAACCATGATCCACAGCATGCAGGGTATGTATCAGACTCCTTTTCACTTTCCACAGTGCAGAAGAGAAACATGAGCATGGTCCTCTGAGCAAGCACAGAGTTCCTGCTCCAGACTTGGCAGAAACCCATTTGCAACTGCCAGCCCATGCTTTGAGAGTGCACACCTGTACAGACTTTTGTGGCAAGAAGTTTATTTCCAAAAGAATATTGGTCAGTTCCTCAAAACCTTATGAAAAGAGCCACTGTGGGTTTTCTTTAGAAGATCAGCAAAGTGGCCGAATACAAAACGAACATCAGAGATCAGCAGCCTTACTGTGCACAGATAATAAACAGACTGAAAGCGGAATTAGGAAGGCAACCCCATTCATGATCACAATTACCAAAACACACAGACAAACAGAAACCCAAAATAACTGGGAATAAACACCACAAGAAGGAAGTAAAAGGCTCTGCGATGAAAGGTTCTTTCTCTCATGATGAAATTGTGTCTTCTGCGAAGAAAGCAATTGAAGAAGACACTGGACCACGGAAAGACCTCCTGCTCATGAACTAGGATTAATGTAGTGAAAATGTTTATCTTATTAAAAACAATCTACAGATTCAACTAAATCCCTTTCAAAACTCAATGGCATTCTTTGTAGAATAGAAAAGCAAATCTTAAAATTCACATGGAAGTACAAAACACCATACATATAGTCAAAACAAGCATGATCAGAAAAAAATAATCCTGAAAGTATCATCATATCAGATTTTGTTATACTACAGAGCCATAGAACAAAAAGAGCATGGTTCTGCACCAAAATGGACACATAGATCCAGCAAATAAGATAAAGGACCCATATACAAATCTACCCAGCTATAGCCATGTGATTTTTGACAAGACCCCCAAAATGCATATTGAAGAAAGCAAACAAAAAGTTCCCTTCAACAAATGCTGCTAAGAAAATTGGATATGGACATTTAGAAGAATGATATTAGATCCTCATCTCTCACCTTACACATGAACTATATTCAGCCTCACTAGCTGTGCTGGTTGTCTTTGTCAACTTGATACAAACCTAGAAGTATTTTGGGGAGGGACTCTTAACTCAGAAAACTCCTTTATAAGGTTGGCCTATAGGCAAGTCTGCAGGGCATTTTCTTGATGAATGTTTGATATGGGAGGGCCCAGGCCACTGGAGGTGGTGTCACCCCTGGGCACCTGGGGAGGTCCTGGGGTCTATGAGAAAGCAAATGGGGCAGGCCAGGGAG
Source organism: Onychomys torridus (assembly GCF_903995425.1). Taxonomy (NCBI): domain Eukaryota; kingdom Metazoa; phylum Chordata; class Mammalia; order Rodentia; family Cricetidae; genus Onychomys; species Onychomys torridus. Next base: position 2,381,492 of record NC_050451.1, on the reverse strand, counting down.
AGAAAGGCAGTAATCAGCATTCCTCCATGGCCTCTGCTTCAGTTCTTGCCCCTAGGTTTCTGTCCTGGCTGACTGTCCTCAATGGAGTGTGAGCTGGCTATGTAAGCCAGGTAAACCCTTTCCTCTCCATGTTGCTTTTGATCTTGCTGTTTTGTCATGGCGACAGATGCTAGTTACCTGAGAAATGTAAAAACATATTGAAATTCCATCCTTCCCCAGTCAGAACAGCAAGAGTTGGTACATTTGTAGATGAAAAGGAACTTGGCTGTGGGGAAATGTAATCTAGTCCAGCCACTATGGAAACCAACATGGAAACACCCCCCAAAAACTGAAAATAGATCTTTTATGTGACTCTACTGTAGCACTCCTGAGAATTGCCCTGAGGTACTCGCACATCAATGTTTATTGCAGCATTACTCACAATAGCTAAGTTATAGAACCAAACTATACACTGAAAAACAGAGCAGTACACAAAGAAAATGTGGTATGTATTCACAGTGCATTTTCTTAACCCGAAGACAAAGCTAGGACATTGTCAGGAATTGGATGCAACTGGAGATGATCACATTAAGTAAATTAAGGCAATCTCAGGAAGACAACTATCTCATATTTTCCCTCATTTTAGGGTTCCTAGGTTTTATGTGACTATGTAAAAGCATGTATGCATACATGCCATGAAAAGAGAAACAGAACCATGTAGGGAAAAGGGGACTGACCAGAGTGGGAATGTGGAGAGGCAGAGGGGTATTTGGGAAGGGGTCTGGATGACCACAAGTATTCAGTAAAGAGTTTTATCACTTTATATCTGTTATTGTAAATCTTTACAATAGCAGTGGCAATGTAAATGACAGTAGAATGTGAGAAAGAAGTCAGGAAGAAAGGTGCTCCAAGGATAGAGGCCACACTCAATGCCAGAACCCATGTGACATTCTGAGGGATTAAAGTCAAGGCAGAGACATTCAGAGATGCAAGCAATGAACAGAGGCAACATCATCCCAACACCCCTCCACTTCATCCACCATCGGTGATATGCTGCAGAGAGCGAGAGGCAAGGCAAAACCTGCTCTTGAGAAGAAGGGCAATTCCATCCACATGCAATAGTGCAATGGGTGGAAGAGGGAGGGCAGGAAGAGAAAAAGAACAAAGAGAGGGAGGGATGCAGTGGTGATGCGAGGGGGGGGAGTGAGGGAGGGAAGGAGGGAATGGAAGGGATAGCCAGACTGTCACCCAAATACCAAGTCTGCTTATTGTACATCCTACACACTCAACTTCCTTGAAGGTGTTGTACCTCTCTCTCAATATGTGAGGAAACAGAGACTAACTATACACATGGCTGAAGGGCACAATAAGGAGCCAGGTCAAACTCACGTGCATAGAGAATGTTCATATATATATATATATATATATATATATATATACACGATAACCAGGGTGCCCATTAGTTCTCCCTCACCGATCTTCACATCCTCCGTGACTCTAACACCCTTCACAGTATCATGGGTTTACAAAGACATAGGGCTTTGTTGAATTGGTGGTGATGAACCTACTTCTTAGCTCTTTGTGTGTGATAAGCTCTCTGAAAGCCAGAATCCTTCCTCCTTGACGTGTCTGCCTAGAGCTCGTCATAACAACACCCTTAAATGTGTTCAATAGTAAGTCGAGTTGTGAACTTATTTGAGTTGTGACACCATTCAGCAGGCAAATGAAAAATCAGCAGTGACCACCCAAATGACTATCTCTTTGTACCACAAGATTTCATAAAATCACACTGAATAATGAAATGGACAAAGAAATTATGAAATAGAAGTGATTCTTTTGAGTCATGAGCTCTGGTTCTGATTCAAAGATCTGCAGACATCTATCCAGGGAAAGGGAGCAGACAGGTGCCCAGAATCTGCAAGGCAGGGTGTTCTTGAAGGGGCTTGTCCAGGTGCTATTTTGAGAAGGGACTGAAAGTGGGTCTCAGCTGACTGTAGTGATGCTCTTGGTTTCTATGTGGAGACCTGGATCTGGTGAGGCTCTTTGCATCCTTCAGCAATAGCTATGATGTGGATTTAAGCTCTGAACCAACATGTTAATTCCATTATTGCTAAATACAGAGCACTACTTAAAGGAGGGAGTATTCTTTCATTATCATGTTTTCTAGCCACTATGCTAAATATACTGAATTTAATCCTTCAAGAGCACTGGCAAATAAATGCTATTCTCTCTCTTTTCTTTTCATATATAAAACTGAAGTTTTGAGAGGATATCGATGCTAGGTAATGCTGGAACTAGGATTTTTAGATGTTTTTGTCTGCCCTATTCACTATTTACAGAAGTAAAATCTGTAACTGGCTAGGGAAAGGTATTTAAAATAATGTTGTCAATATTATGAGAGATGAATGTGGAGTGGAGAGATAGCTCAGCCACTAAGAGGCCTGTTCTTCCAGAGGATCTGAGCTCAGTTTCCAGTACCCATGTCAGGTAGCTCATAACCACCTGCATCTGAGTTCCAGGGGATCTAACCCTCGTTTCTGGATTCTAAAAGTACCTGCATGCACATTCACACACACACACACACACACACACACACACACACACACACACACAGCCAAAAAACCCTAAAAAACCTTTGATTTTTTTTAAAGAATGGCACAAATACAATGCTGGATGGATGTGTATATGTTGTGGTTTAGTAGTGAAAAAGTGCTATTATATCAAGACTCTGCATATCAGAAGCTTGTATCTTCCTTCCTACCCCTCCTTCCATTCCTTTCCTCTTCCCCTCCATCCTTCCCTTCCTCCTTCCATTTCCCTCCCTCTCTCCCTCCTGTTCACTCTCATCCTCTTGATTCTCATCTCTCTTTATCTTATCCAAACTGCAGTCTGTGCTGTAGCAATTCTTTACATTTCAGTACTTACTGTGTGGTGTTTATCGCAGAGAACAATTTATAAATAAGTACCACTAATTATATCCAAGAATGTCCCTTGTGGCATAAGAGAGCAACACAAAGCTGAACCAAGTCAGTCACCAAAGTGACACCTTCAAATGCCCATTGCCAAGGGGTGGGAGGGACAGATAGACATTCCAAAGCTACAATAAGAAAATTTTCTTAGCTTTGTAGATGATAAGTTCCCAGACTGATGTGGATACTGACTGTCCAACAAAATAAATACAGAATTACCTACAACTAAAAACAGTATTGTGAAATTTTAGAATAAAATAAGAAAGAAAACATTCCAAAAGCCTGCAGAGAGAAAATGGGTTTTTGACAAAGGATCAAAAGTCAGAATAGTATAGGCTGAGCCCTGCTGGTGTGGGGCCATGTTGAAAGAAGGTGAATTATTCTCTTACAAAGTATTGGGGTAAATTAGCACTATGTAAATATAAATATAAAGATAGGGGAAATTATCACTTCCAGGAAAACGAAAAAATTGTGCAGAAAAAGCCAAATAACCATAATACGCCAAAAATAGTATTTACAATTAAAGCAACAGAGATATAGCTAACTACATATTATTATATTATTATGTTGGGGTGTTAGAGAGAGTATACATGTATAATATATTAGTATATTATACATTATTATTCATGTATATATTGCATGTATAGTAATAGATTAAGTAGAAAAAGTCAAATATTTTGATTTTTTTAAATTGTCATGATGGGTTTTTCAGTTAGTTTTTAAATTAACATACAAAGTGACGGGCTTCAATATTGCATTTTTACACATATATTGTTCTCGTAGACCCTCTGCCCATCCACACTCCCCCCCCCCCCCCCCCGCCTTCTCCTGCTCCTCAGTTCCCTCCCATTTCCTCTCTCACATATTCTATTACCTTCCTCCTCATGATCTCTTCCCTCCACTCTCACGGTGTCCTTTCTACGGGAGCTACAGCACTCCTCACACACACGTATAAAAGTTAAAAATCGAGGGTCTGCATATGGGAGGAAATGAGGTACAGGTCTTTATAAGTCTGTCTTATCTTGCTTACTATGGTTATTTCTGTGTCTATCTATGCATTGTCCTGTGACTGTCATGATTTCTTTTTTCTTTATGGCTAAATAAAATTCCACTGTGCTACGTACCACAATTTCATTATCCATTTGTTCCTCTGCTGGTGGGCATCTAGGCTATTTCCACTTCTAGCTACTGTGAACAGGGCGGCGATGAACACGGGTGGTGAGTGAGTATCTTTGGGTAGTTCTTTGGGTACATACCCAGGGATGATGAAGCTGGGTCATATGGTAATTCTAATTTTAATGTTTACATAGACTTCTGTATGACTTTCATAGTGACTGTGACAGTTTACATTTCCCACAGTTATGAATAAGGCAGATCTTTCACTACATCTTCTTCATGACCTGCTCTCCTTTGTTGCCTTAATGTCTGCCATTGTGACCTGGGTGAGATGGATCAAAGTAGTTTTAATTTGCATTTCCTTGATAGTTAAGGATCTTGAACACTTTTTCATGTATTTATTCAATGTAGGTGTTTTTTCTCTTGAGAAATGTCTACTTTATTTCATTAGCCCATTTATTAGTCAGGTAACTTCTGAGTTCTTCATTCTTCCATTCTTCACATATTCAAGATATTAAATATAACCCCCACTATTGTTGGCAAAGATTTTCTCTCATTCCATACATCGGCTGCTAACTGTTTGCTCTGCAGAGCTTTATGTCATATAATCTCATTGTTCAATCTGCAGCACTTCTTGTGTTATTGCAATCTTCTTCAGGAAGTTTTTGCCTATGCCAACATCCTAAAGTGTCCCTATGGTTGTGCCTAGTGGTTTCTTTGCCTATGCCTATATCCTCAAGTGTCGTTATGGTTGTGCCTAGCAGTTTCAATGTGTTAGCTCTTACTCTTCTGCTTTAGGAAGTCAGCTAATAAAATCAGAAGCTGGAAAAAAATGTACCATCAGAATACCTATGTCATTTAGAAAGCCAGAAGAGATGGTGTTCATGGAACATGTGATTCGAGGCTAGCTTGTGATCTGGGTCAATGTGGCATACACCTGCAACCCCCACAGCCTGGAAATAGAGACGCTGAGGAAAGGTGGTTGTGAGTTGGGGGCCAGCTTGGTCTTTGTGTCAGCTAATTTTGGTTGTCAGCTGGACTACATTGGAATAAACTAAAACCCAATAAAAAGATTTCCTTGATTGGCTGTTTGAAGTGAGAAGACCCATTCTAAATCTGGGCCACATCTTCTGGTGGCAGCCCACATAAAGACATGGAAGAAGGAACTGACAAGGTCTTTTTAAAATCTTAAAGCTTTATAACAGTGTTTTACTTTTTAAACTCTACATCTGTGATCTTGATTTGAAAAGTTAAAACCAAGTTTGATTTATTGTATATGCATTGAAAGTATTTGGAGAATAAATTGTAAAGATGATAATAAATTACTACTAATCCTATCAAATGCTCTACTCACACATGACTATCTATTTACACACTTGATGAGATCATAAAGTATTAAACTTTTATAGGCTCCATCAATATCTGACAATATTTGACAATACATTATAGACAGGTACCCACTTGCTACAGCAAATTTTGTAGCTACCAGCTTTAATAGCTTGACAATGTTCCAGTTTTGATGTTGTGCTATTATTTAATGGTGAATTATTTTTTTTTGGATGTTAGCCATGTTCTAGTCTTTCATCAGAGTAAACCACTCTATGAAAATTATCTTTATACATAAATTGTTGCTGCATTCATGATTGCTTCCTTGGGATAGGCCAACTAGAAGTTTACAAGGTTCTTCAACGATTATCTGAATAATTGTCAAAATATGCTATATTAGCATAAAAATCTATGATGAAGGGGTAATTAATGCAATGGATTAATTCAGATTTTCATCATGGAATGAAAAGAAGACACTCAATGATGAAGATTACTTCTTAAGCAGTTTTAAAATGACTTTTAATTATATTTACAGTAATCCATAAATAAGTGCGCAACGTTTTTACAGGTAAAAATCCACAACTCATTCACCACAGTGTTTACCTCTTCAAAAGGGATTGGAGAGCAAGAGAATTCTAAATTTTCTAGAACATATGCATCTTTGTCAAAGTGAACATTGAATTGGTATGTTTCTATATGGTTTAAAATATTACTTACTCTACATAAAAGTCTTTAAAGGAAAATTACCCACTTGAATTCCCCCTGGTCTCTGAGCACAGACATAAGTGCATTGCTTACAATTCTTAAGGTGATTTACATGGCTTACAAAGACTTTGAGCTACCTTGCTAAGTTATTTATCATAAAGCCTTATAAACCAAGCATTATTTTTCCTTTGGATCTATAAAACAGATGTATACCTTAGACAATACACTTTGGCAAGTGTAAGTCAAACACTGCTGTTCTTGCTGCATCAGCGTGTGATAGGCAGAACATGGAACCATGTTTGTTTCCCAAATCCCTGCCATGACCCAAGGGCTCTTTCTCTCTCTCTCTCTCTTTCTCTCTCTTTCTCTCTCTCTGTCTCTCTCTGTCTCTCTCTCTCTCTCTCTCTCTCTCTCTCTCTCTCTCTCTCTCTGTCTCTCTGTCTCTCTGTCTCTCTGTCTCTCTGTCTCTCTGTCTGTCTCTCTCTGTGTGTCTCTCTGTGTCTCTCTCTCTCCCTCCCCCCTCTCCCTCTCACTCTACCCCCCCCTCTCTCTCCACTCTCCTCCCCTCTTCCCTTTTCTTCAACTTTGATTCCTGCTGTTCTTCAATTTTAATTTCTCCACAGTGCTCTCTCTGAAGACACACCCAAATGGATCTCTTACCTCTTACTCAGGCTTTTACATCTTCCTGGGATTTGTGTTATGCCCTTACTTAAGCTTAGAGATAAAAATGCTTTTGCATTTAAGTCAGACTCCCTGCTTTCATGTGGCATGTATCCTAGTTAAAAGCAATCTCTGAAACAAAATGAGAAAGTGGAGTCAAGAATAGGCACTGGAGTAGTTTCCCTTGGGGTGGCTGTTGGGAGGGGGGACTTCAGACAGACCTTCAAGGAATGGCCATGTGAACAGACTGAAGGGTGAGGAACAAGCAGCCCTGCGAATGTTGGTGGTCAGTGAGTGCCATACTGAGATAGAGAAAAATGAAGAGCATAATGCAGAAAAGAGATTAGGGGTTCTGCTGACCAGGGGGAAAAGTGATGGCTGTGCGCAGTGCAGATGAAGACGAAGGCTATGTTGACCTGCTAACCATTGGAAATGGGTTATTTTGCTTGAAATTTTCTGGAGCCTGAGGACACATTTATTAGAGTTTAAAAGAAAAAAATCTTCAGGGCAGGCAGGTTGCAAATGTGGGCAGCTGCCCAGAGGAGGAGATGGAGAGGAGAGGTAAAAGAGTCACGTTGCTTGAATAAAGCTGAAGCTAGCGTGGAGCTCAGCCCTGTGGCATCAGGCAGCCGTGTGGTGGGGAGTTTGGTGTAGAAGTAAGGAGGCCAAAGGCATCAGGGAAAGCATGCTTAGAGCAGAAATAGAGTGATTCAGGAAAGCAGGCAGATCCAGAAAGCTCCTAGTCTGTGCCTTTGTAAGGCGGTACACTTGGGGAGGGAATTTGAGGGAAGAACAAGTATAGGGTTACATTAAAGGGACGATTATTCAGCCTGTCTTTTTACCATGGTTAAGGTGAACCTACCCCCTCCTAGGGTTGCTCCTTCACACAGGTCACTGACTCTGTCTAACTGGACTGTTAGGTCCAGCCAGCCCAGAGATTTCATCTCGTGACCAGAAGTTTCACATTAATGGATCTTTAATGCTACAGTGTCGTTTTCATCTGTGAAGTGTGACCCCTAAATTATCTGAAAGATGGGATGAAGTTGAGAAATAGGAATAACCCATTTCTACCATGAAAATCTTAGAGATCCAGTTCCAAACTGTCTTTGAGAGGGGACTCACATCTGGACTGGAGCTCAGTCCCATGCTCACATGTGGCCTCTAGGCAGGGGTGCTCAATGAAGAGGAGCTAAGAAACCAGAGACCCTCCTGGCAACTGTCGCTTTTCATGGCCTGGCCAGAAGCTGCCTGTCCAGTTTCTACCCCTTGTTCTCATCATCCCCCGGTCTGAAGAGATGGCCACCCTAACTGCCTTTAGGGAATTGAGGAAATGATTGATCTGGCTTTGTAGAACTGAATGGGATGGGATGAAAGTTGGGGTACCCCTCTAGTGGTCCTACAGAAAACACCCTACTGTGCATCAGTAGTTGCATCTTTCTAACAGCCAGGTGCAGGGAGGAAAAGAGGTTCCTGGCTGGTGCCTGGAGAGAAATGGAAGGGGATGGGGGTTCAATAGTGAGAGTTAGCATTACAAGTCCTGGGCAGGGAACTAGGAGAAGCCACAGCAGAAGATGTGTTTTAGTGTTGAAATCAAAGTCCATTAGGTCATCTTGATGCATCACAAGGGCATCCATCCACTGGCCTCCTCCTCATTTTTCCCTTGGCTTCCAAGGCTTAGCTCAAGAGTGATGAACACAGGATCTGCTTTCAGGCACTTTGATATCTCTTGGAGTGGCTAGAATCACAGTGTGAGGTCCTTCCCAGGTGGCTTTGAGAGAAGGAGAGAGAGAGAAGAAATTTAACCATCATTTGATTTTTTAGATTAAAATAAGAGTGGGCCTGTTTTTCTTGGCTTGATGATAGGTGCTGCAGCATTGAATTGAGCCAAAGTCATGACGTCCTATATCTGGATAGCATTTTTCTTATCAAGAAGAAAATCATTAGTGAAAATAGTTGTCCAAACAACATCTCATGTGGATTTAAGTCCAATGTTCGTGGAGTGTGAACCCTTGAACTATTAAAAAACATACCAATCATTTTAGTCTTTTGTTATAATTTCTTGATGGGTATTTAAGACTATTCAGGTATTCAAAATGGCCTTGGCAGTCAAAAGACGGCGAATTTCAGATATTTACATGGGAGTTGTAACAGCAGAAGAATGTAGGAGTATTTTTAAGTACCTACTTGGGCCTTCCCTGTAGCACGTCCCTGGGGATACCACTCACGGGCATATGAAGGAGGTTTTCTGCTACTTGGCTCCAGGTGGGGTGGCTGAGCACTCTGATAGCATTTGGATCAACTCACATATTTCTCATAGCAATCCAGGGTGGAGGTACTACCAGTGCCCGGGTTCGAAGAGAGACTGGGACTTGGGTAAGATCAGGTTACTTGGCCAAGGTTCTAGAGTTACCATGTAGTGGGGCGGAAGTAGAGCCTGGATGGTCTGAAACAGTTCTATCCTGGATGGTCTGAAGCAAAGCGTGCTATGCTCTCTGCCCCTTCACTGCCCCTGTTTCTCATTAGACACACATAACCTTTGGAAAAGCAACAAGCATGCATCATACTTTTGGGAAACAGCTCTAGTGTATTCAATAAAGTGCACATTGTGTTGCTTATTTACTACATGGAAAAAATTAAGTATCACATCACTCAATAAAATGCCAGACAACATAGAATATAAATTTAAAATTTTATGAGAAATAAAAGATACTATACATTAGTAGTAGGCTCACTATAATAAGAAAGCAAAATAATTGCAAACATTTCAAACTTAATAAGAGACATGAAAACACACAAAAGCAAAAGCTGACAATATTGAAGATGAAAGATACATTTCTACAAAAATAAAGACTTCTATCCCTCACTTCAACAATGACTAGAACAATTGTATAGAAAGATGAGCAAGAAAATAGGGCGTCTGAATGCAGTTATTTCAAAATTTATGTATATGTATATGTGTCTTTGTATGTGTGTGCCACATTGTGTGGGTATCCATGGAAGCCAGAAGAAGGCATTTGATCCACTGGACCTGGAATCCCAGGCAGATGTAAGCCTGACATGGATGCTGAGAACCGAACTGTGGTCCTGTGGAAAGGCAGTAAGCACTCCTTATCACTGAGCCATCTCCCTAGCCTGAATGCAAACATTTTAAAGGTAATATATTCAGAGAGAGTGAAAGTTCTGTGGCAGATCTGGTAGTCTCACTGGCACACTCTTGGGAAGTCAACTGAAACTCCAGGATCACCATGTCCCAGCCCTAGGGAACATTGTGGCGCCTGAAAATCCATCATTTTAAAATATCCTTGAGCACCACAAATGGAAATAATATCTAGATTATGTACACAAATATAAAAATGCCAATGTCTACATTTTGCTAGACCAAGAATTTGAGAAGGGCTTTCTGTATCACGTGTACAAGGTGAGTGGGTTAACAGGATCTAATGTTTCACGAAAATCTTTGGGGTGAGCTAAACATGGTGAGGGCTGTCTAAAGTGCCAGTCTTCATGAGCCAAGACAGACAGACGCATCTCAAGTTCTAGACAGTCTGGGCTACACAGAAAGGTAAAAGCAATATAGGCTACCTTGTGCAAAACTGTCTCAAGAAGAAGGGAGAAGATGAGGGGGAGGGGGGAAGGAGGAGGAAGAGGAAGAAGAAGGAAGGGGGGGGGGGAGGGAGGAAGATAATACTTGGGTACACTTAGGAAAGTTCAGCAGAAGGTACACTTCTGTCCCACCTCTTCTTATCAAGGGTCACATGACTCTAAGCAAGGAACACATACATGCCTGTGACAAGGAGATTCTCAAGGTGTCATTTCTCCATCATCTGTGCCTGATGTCCACATCCTGGGTGGTTCCTTCACCTTACTTGTGAGGAGAACATGTCAGTTGCTTCTAACCTACAGAAGGTGACACAAATAAGAAGCTGTCGCTAACTGTACCTAATTATGTGACTGTGTCCCACTGGGACTTCCCACTTGACTTCCTCTGTTCTTTCCTCTCACTCCTTACTCTTGTCCAGGAGGTCATGTTGAAGGATACAGCCTGGCAAGGGATTGTGGCGTAGCCCATAGAGTTGACGACACCCTCTGGCTGACAACCAACAACAAGTCCCAAATCTAATTGCATCTAAGTGACACCTTAGAAGTGAAGTTTCACACAGCGAAGCCTAGGGTGAGACCACAGACTCTGTTTAACCTTCAAACCAGAACCTTAGTCTTGTGGGACCAAAACAGCGGAACTAGCTAAGTCCTGCCTGAATTCCTGCTCACACAGAAACTAAAATGTTCTAAGTGTGTGTGGTTTTTAAGCCATGGCGTTTGTGGTCATGTCACTCATACATTGTTCCCTTTGGGGACTGCACAGTTGCTCATATCTTGCGTAGACACTTCCTACAGGAAGCTTAAGACTAGAGAGTACTTGCCAGTTTATGGTTCAAGCTAGGGCTGCAGGGCCAGGTAAGCCTCCTGTTAGCCAGGGTCAGACATATTGGCCTTTGAGAGTCAGGGTCCTGTTGCTTTTGCTCTCTAGAAGTGTTGAAATGTCAGCTGTTTTCACATGTGTGAAGGGATCTTACACAGAGGGTTCATGTCTCAGAACATGCACGTGGTGTTTTTACAGCAAAAAATAATGTTGGTTTGCAAGGCCTACGTAAATAGGATTTTACTAGAGCAGAGAGGCCTTGGAAAAACCTCCCAACCCAGCAAGCATGTGTTTTCCTTTCTAAGAAATGCCACCTGAGCTTAATTTAAATCAATGGAGAAGGCAAAGGTGAAAAGCAGGCAGGGGCTTGACCATAAGGACCAGAAAGACAGGAAAGAGGAAAGCGGCTAGCAGCATCATTTGTGAGAACATCATCACAGAGCCATTCAGCTGGCATTTCAGCGAGCTAATCATTACTCCCCCTATGCCGCCTTGGACAAACTCATCCGAAGATGACCCTCCCTGAGCACCTGTCACTGAGAGGACAGCACAGACCCTGCACAGGCCAGGCACTTGCTGACTAGGTTTCACGCTCCTTTTCCTAGCAGCTGTGGTAAGGGCTGGAATGTGCTGGGTGAGAGGAGCAAAGGCCGAAATACTAAAAACTCACTTAGAGAAGACAGGAATAACTTACCAGGACCCAAAAGGAGACACGAAGTGCAGGAAATCTAAGGCAAGTCAAACAGCTCTGTCTGGGAAGAAAGGAGAGGCCATCTCCAGAATGACAGCTCAAAGGAAGTTACACACATAGCAAAAGTTGTCTAGACAGCCACTGAATTAAATGAGAATACTAAAAACAATTAACACAGGGCTTTTGTGCTCTGTTGAACCTTCAATTGTCCAAATGGACCAGAAAACCCACTAACTTACATACTATTGCACAACACCAGGAGGCAGAGGGCCTTATAATAAATCCTCCTTCCATAGATAAGGCCAATGAAGGAGGGTTGCAGAACTCCAGACAGCTGGGTGCAGAAGTCAGAACACTCCTGTTTTCTCAGGTTTGGTTTTGTAGGGTACTGTGGAGCAAGAGCATGGGAACACAGGGCACAACTTCTGTAAGGAAATGCCCACTTAGAGGTGGCAGGGAGGCAGGGAGCAAGAGTACATGCAAATCAAATGCCTCCATGGAGTAGAACAAAAGAACCAAAATGTGCTCTGAGAGCAAAGCACAATGGTAGCAAATGAATTCCCTGATCTTTGATTTACAAGATACTTTCCAAACCACTATGCCGAAGCTTTCTGGGATATACAAGAAATTGACGGTATCAGAATCACATTGGAGTCTTGTTAAAGAGAAGGCACCTGAGCCCCTCTTCAGATCATTTGGAACAAGGCAGCATCAGCCCACAGGCACCAGGATATGAGGGAAAGCCTGTGCCAGCACCTGGGAAGGATCTGCGTGCCCAGAGCAAAGGCTGTAACAAGGTCATTTTGAGAGGCTGAGCTCACAGAACCCTAGATCCATGCTATAATTAGGATGAAGAGGATGAGGAAAAGAAGGAGGAAGGTAGGAAGAAGAGGAAAGGAAAAGGGAGGAGAAGGAAAAGAGGGAGGCTCCAGAGGAAGAGAGCAGGAAAAGGAGGAAGGGGGAACTAGGAAGGAAGAGAAGAAGAGCAGGAGCGGGAAGAGGAGGCAGAGGGAGGAAGGATGCAGAGGAGGGAGGGAGAAGGAGGGGAGGAGCAGAGTGGTCCACCTCCCCCTCCACACTTGCCCTAAAGAATGAATGGATGCTGAAAGGTGACGGGGGCTGGGTGGATGAAGCTGCAGCGAGTGTGTGTACAAGTGACGGGGACAGGAGAGGAAAACAGGCATGTTCCAAACTGAGGGACGCCCGAAGAGTCTGCCAGAGAAATGCCTGCAAGGATCCTGAAAGGGTAGCATCTGTAGAACACAAAAAGCTCCACACACTAGCCTGTGCACGCTAGGAGAGCTTTCCTCAGCATCGCCCTACACAGACAAGGTTTCTGCTGCAGTGGCAGAGACAGGCTGCTCTTGAAGTTAGGCCCATCTCTGCCTCTCCAAAGCAGAGCTGGGAACCACTAGCTCTCACCCTCTTTGCTTGTGTATTTCCTCGTGGACTAGCACAAAGCACACTGCAGATGACCCAGTTGGTGACTTTCCATGGACTCTAATGGGACATTTCCTTCTTAATGTCTCTGTAGACGAATTTCTAAACAGTCTTATTAAATAAGAAACACGGAGCCAAATACAAGGATGAAAGGCGTAGAGATCAGAGAAATGGTGCGCGTCACCAGCTAACCTTAGCTCACCACGCGGCCATGTAGCTTCCCAAGAGAACCAGCTTCTTCCTGTCTAACCTGCACCTTGCTATTCTGCCTTCTCATTGACTCTTAGCCCAGCCACCTCACTTCTTTGTCACTGCCTGTCTATACACACCTCCAGGTCTCTATGGTTGGTACTGGGATTAAAGGTGTGAGTCACCATGCTTGGCTGTTTCCTTGAACACACAGAGACTCTGCCTGCCATGTGATCAGATTAAGGGCATGTGCTACCACCACCTGACTTTTTGTTTATGGCTGGCCATCTATGTTCTCTCATCTCCGGGCAAACTTTATTTATTAACATACAAATAAATATCAGCACAAATAAAATATCATCACATGTCTCTGTGAGAGAGAGTCCCCCAATCCCTGGGATGAGCCCTATGTTTCTGAACACATTGTTACTGTTATCACCAACAGAGGGGGGGTAGAGATGGTACTGCTAAAACCAAAACAGTGCCAGGCCTGTGTCACGTGACTCAGAGACACTGGCCAGAGACACCACTTGCCTAGGCTCGCTAGCTGCAGGGAGGCTTGTTTCCAAAGCACTGGGTCAGTCACATCTGAGGCATTCACCAAACCCGCTTTGCAGCATCCATTAAAAGTGTGATGGAACGGTTACCACAGATAAGCACATCAACTTTAGTTTGAATGTCAGCAACAGAAGTAAAGAGGCATTGACAGGGAGAACAGGCAGACCTTAGATCAGGCTGGAGAGGAATGGGTCCCCTAGAGAGAAGCAGATACTGACGGGCTTTTCCAGGCAGTAGATGCCTAGAGGCAAAGGGTGCATCAGGAGTGTTATGCAGTCAGGGGAGGAACTTAGGCCACTGTGTTTAGATTGTGTGGGTTTGTTTATTTGCTTGTTTGTTTCTGAGACAGCATCTCTCACTCTGTAGCCCAGGCTGGCCTTCAATTTACAATCTCACTGACTCGGCCTCCTGAGTGCTAGGGTTACCCCCATACCTGGGCAACTAGCTAACTTTTAATATAAGCATACTATCCATACAAATCTGTGGTAAAACTATCTTTGCTCCTGTCTGTCCACTGGGCCTCTACTCCAGGACTAAGACGAGCACACCACTCTTTGACATCTTGTGTCTACCTCTGCATTCCTAGCCAATGCTGTCAGATCAAAGACACGGGCTCTGGGTGACCACTCAGTACCAGGCTGGAAGCTTTTCAGAGATGACATGGAAGTTGAAGCCTAGCCGCCTCACAGTGCAATGGTTTCCATTAAGCCATGAATCTTGCCCTGTAGGGATGGAGCTAAAAAATGCATAAATTATTGAATGCTAGGGCTTTGCCGATGGCTGATAAAATCAAATTAGCTGCTTTGGGCTAAGGATGAATTTGAACCAGAGTCCCCTCCTTTGAAGAGACGGGTGACAAATCTAGTTGATAGGTCTGCATGGCAAGGTTTCAGTAGAAAACTTAACAGAATTCTTTGTTAGGCAAAGTGAATGAGACCGTCTTGGCTTATGGAAGTGGTTTTATAAAATTTCCCGTACAATGATTATTTTTATCTCATTATTAAAGCCATACCCACCCACCCATACCGATTTTATTTTAAAAACTAAGGAAAAAAACACCCATAATTATCTTCTACAGTAAAACCCAACATTTGAGCAAGCCTTTTTAGATTTTTGTCTGTGTGAGTTTGCATAGTGTTCCAAAACTTAAGTCATACATACATACATATATATGGTATTAACATGCATATTTATACATGTATGCATATATATGAATATTTTCTTTCCTTGCATGTTCATCTTTTAGGGGCTTGAGAAATGGCTCAGCAGCTAAGAGCACTGGTTACTCTTGCAGAGGACATGGGGTCAACTCTAAGCATCCACATGGTGCTTCACAGCCATCTCTAACTCTAGTTCCAGGGGAATACAACACTTTGTTCTAATCTCCATAGGCACCAGGAGACATAAGGTTTTAAGGGGTGTATAAAGTATTCTGCATTGTACCCCATTTGGGTTGTGGCTTTGGAACAGTGGCTCCCTCAAAGGACACAAGGGCATGGGCATCAAAACCTTATACCAGGATTTACTTTATGTCTATCAATCTTCTCCAGCACATTTGCTGATTTGTTAAATGCAAATAGGCCTCATCACCCTTTGAACTAAGGAAATGCATTGCTTTCGGGCTTCCTAGAAGTGACTCTCTCTTTTGTAAGTCCGAGTAGAGAAGGAAGAGGCTGGCCTCTGCCATACTTCTCTCCAAATATATGTTTTCCTAATTCACTAAGTGTGTAATTACAACTGCTCTAACCAAGACTGTATGTTCTGAAGGAAAAGTGTATCACTTGTAATCTGAACAATTTCCTGCTCACATAGTCTGCTGCTAGTGTGCCTCTCATTCAAGTGAGTGTGCCAGAAGAGCCGAACTTAACAATAGTTTTAATAGCAGATGTTTAATTTTATACTCTCCCTTAAAGTTCCAGTTTGTAACCCATGTTGTTACTATTTTAAACTTCTTGGCTTCTTTTTCTGACTGCTGTTATTTTGTTTGTTGCTTTTTGTTTTTAGATAGGGTCTTTGTGACTAAGCTGGCTCTTAACCCAGGATCTCCTGCCTCCTCCCTCTTCGTGTGGGACTACAGACCTGTGCCCTGATATCGCTCCTTCTGTCCTTTTTTATGGCTTTTTGAAAAACCTATCTCCCTCTACTCTCCAAAAATTACATTCACAGTCCATGAGGCCTTGCACTGAATGCCACAGCTACTGTCCTTCCAAACCTCCATTCTTAACTTAACTTAAATATCTCCTCATATTACAAATTTGGAATTGCAGACACTTACAATTAGGTGACCCCCCCCCAAAATGACTTCTGCTCAATAGGATAGCAACGTGCACACAGACACACACAGAGATACACACACCATACACATTTTTTTCTTCACAGTGACATTTTCGAGCCCTTCTGTCCTCAATGTGTATGGCTGTGAGGACATGGATTTGGATGCTTAAGCAAAAGACACAGGAAGGATGAAGAGTCCCTGCTCCCTCCTCCCTCCTGTCTACTCCCTCCTCCCTGCCTGTCTTAAGCTGGAAAGAGGAAACCTTAAACAGAGAGATGATTTCTCCCTATCAAAACCAAGTGTAGACATGATTCAATTCAAGAGAAAATCCTTCAGTGGGAGTGAAAGCACATGCCTATAATGCCAGCATTTAGGAGCCTGAGACAGGAAAACTGTGAATTCCAGGGCAGGCTGGACTATATAGTAAATTCTGGATCAGCCTGGGATACACAGTGTGCAGACTAGCTTTCTGTGTCACCTTGGCACAAGTTAGAGTCATTTGGGAAGAAGGAGCCTTAAGGGAGAAAATGCCCCACCCATCTTGGCCTGTGGTACATCTTTGTAATAGTAATTGATGTGGGGGTACAGTTCACTGTGGGCAGTGCCATCTCTGGGATGGTGGTCCTGGGTGCTATAAGAATGCAGGCTGAGCTCCTGGAAGAGCAAGCCAGTGAGCAGAATTACTCCATGGCCTCCGTATCAGCTCCTGCCTCCAGCTTCCTGCTCTGACTTCCTTGGATGAAGGACTACAAACCACAAGGTGAAATAAACCCTTTCTCTCCCAAGTTGTTTCTGGTCATGGTGTTTATAACAGCAACAGAAACCCTAAGGCCCACAGTGAGACCCTTTGGGGTGCATTTTAAAGAACGGAGAGCTGTTAGACTGTAGCAGCATGGCTGCCATGCTTATCCCATCCTCTTTCTTCAGACAGAACGTGCTCTCTCCAGAATGAAAGAAACAGCCAGCAGTCTCCAGATTTTAACTCTTCACTCTACCCTGGTTCACAGAATGTGACCCCAAAGTTCAGCTTTTTCAAAGTTGTCTTCGGCGAAGTTAAAAGGTTTGCCACAAAGCCCAATGTGGAAGAAGCTCGCATTTCACCCTTATTTACTGGATGTCTCCTTGGAGTTGCATGCTGTGCATTGACAGGGGACCTCTTCCTGCACAGAAAGGAGAAGTCCGTTGTTTCCAGAAGATGCCAGGAGATGTATTTGTCAGCTGGCCATGCTTTGGACTCTAGACGTCTTTATTTTCCCTCTTCCAAACCATCCTTACCACTAAGACTTTTTAATGTTTCTTTGTAAAATGCCATGAATTCCTGACAGAAAACTTGGAGTAAACAAAAGCCAGCTCCTATCTAATAATGCGCCAGTATGTCTTGCCTTGCTCTTGATTAGCTCCTTGAGGATGGGGTTCTGTCTGGTTCACTGGAACGTGGTATTTATCTCTGAGTTTGCGGTATTGCTCAGCATGGGATGTAGTACAGTTCCCAATAAATATTTGTAGATAGAAATTTGTCCCACTAAAATAGTTTCTATGGGCACCACCCTTGACGAAAACAACACTTCTGTAATCACTCAGGCAAAGGGTGATGAAATGTCCAAAATAAAGTATTTTCTTTGGAAATATTAGGTTCCCCCAAATCTGCTGGATGGTGAATAGATAAAGAGGTATCCAAGCCAGGCAATTTGATTGTCAGGGGGTGGAGAGTGTTCTTCAACAACTCATTATAATCACGGAAAACCAAGATGGAAATGATCTCATTCAGTGAAAGCAGTATATAGCCTCTAATGAACACTGCAAATCAAGAGAAAACAAGGCTGTTGCAGAAGCAATAATGTGGATATAGCTTTCCCAGTTTCCATCTGACACTCAAAAGGAAGGAAGGCAGAAATGACAAGGTTTGGTTTTTCTTTAGAAATGATCCTCCCTGGTGTAACACTATGTGGAGTACCCCTATTTGATAAAACAATACCAAGTTAACAATACAGGCAACTGATGCATCCTTGATCAATACTACATCCATTCAGAATCTGTGAGTTCCACAGGCTAATGCCCTAAATGCTTGGCCTCCAAGTAGATCATGTAATGTAGGAGGTACTAGAAACCCTAGATGGTGGTGCACACCTGAAGGCAGTAGCTAACTGTCGGTCTTTTGGGGCTCTTGGCTCTGGTACTTTCTGGCTAGCATTCTGCATCTTATCCAGAAGAAAGTAAGAACATTGCATCTTATCCAGAAGAAGGCAAGAACAGCCGTCTCCACAGGCTTCCACCATTATGATGCTCCACCTAACAACATGGGGCACAGGAGCCATTGACCAAACCATTAGGAACGAGAAGGCCAAATTAACGTGGACTCTCTTCAGTTGTTCCTGTCAGGTGTTGACTGAAGGAATGAGAGCATAAACATACCTGTAGTGCATAGGACTAGTCTAAGTTTGAAGGAATTTTGAGGAAGTTAGCAGAAAGTAGAGATGGCAAAGGTGAAAAGCGTACAAAAGGAAGAATTCTGGGCCCAAGATTATGGAGGGTCTTGGAAGGTGAGTGAGCCTGATGGGTAGGCACACACAGAAGGATGAACATTTTTCTAGAAAGTAGAAACTGTGGGCCCCAAGGCAAGGAAATGGGAAGTGTGTTCTCATAGACTATCATGAATATGTGAAAGTCCCACAGTGTCATAGTATTTTATTTGGAGACACATCTGGATGACTGACTTCTGGCCTTGGTTCTACATAGATGTTTAGCATCCTCACAGGCAGATCTGGGCCAAGGAACTGTATCTCCCACAGTGATTGTTGGGGAGTCACATGCATGTTTACCCTCAACTTTCTGGGAATGGAAGGATGGATGCTGCTGTCTCATTAGTGTACAGTGGTGGCTCTTAAGATATAGTCAAAAAAAAAAAAAAAAAAAAAAGATCTAGTCAATGGTATCCTGACATTTCTTTAGAAACATCCAGCGTTTCCTGGAATGAACTGGAAAACAGTCAGCGTGGGAAGAGGTGGAGTCAGCATGCCCCCCGTTTCAAAGGGAGCAGAGTGACTCTGGCTTGTCTTATATACTCATCCTCTGCATAAAAACAAAACAAAACAAAACAAAACAAAACAAAACAAACAAAAAAAAAACCTTCCACACCACTTAAACAAACAAGAAAACACACTTTTTAAATAACAGAGTATATTGAAAACCACCTTATGAGGTTTAGAAGGAGGCTTAATATGGATGCCAGTGCAGGAAGGAGGGTGGGGAAGGAAAAAATTGCCATTATAATTACTTCCATAAAACCCTTAATGGATTTGAATTTGCATGAGAAATGACCTCCAAATCTAGAACTAAACATGGCTTCTATTTTTAATGCTTTGACCTCTTTGAAAGAAACAAAGGAGACCACTGTGCAGAGATAAAGGGGAGAAGGGATCCATTTCCCTTGGGCAGACATAAGCAAATGTCAAAAACAATACCCATACTCAATATATCTGGGTTTTTTTTTTTTAATACAGAAACATGTCTCAGAAAGCTAAGTAACATTTCCTAAGTCTCACAGTTAATTAACAGGGGTGATTAATAAACAGGGCCATAGATTATGTAATACTTTGGCAATGCTGGCTTTGGGATCCAGGATTATTTGGTTGTACTGAAAAATTCCACAGGAAGTATCCACGGACCATGGTTGTCAGGTCTTTGTTTTCGGGCTCTTGGTTTTGTAATTTATCTTCTCATGGACACTAAGGTAGGCTTTAAACAACTCTAAGGTAATTTAGCAAGCAATAAGATGGATGAAATATGCCAAGCTTTGACTTTCGAAGTGTGTTGTTTGTGGATTTGTGATTTATCTTCATTTTTTACTATTTTTTCTTTCTCTTTGGCAATTGGCTTTCAATGCTTCAGATAAATATGTCAAAATACTTATTATTCAAAACATCTTTGTTTCTAATTCTTAGATTCCCAGAGCCAACATCTTAGATCTTCACTGTCTATTAGCCCCAGTTACCTCTGGCTAAAACAGACATATCTGGACCACCTTATGGAGTAGTATCCCACTTGAAGACCTCTGTGAGATGGCTCCTTCATGTCCTGGGATCAACACCTGCTGTTTTCATTATTGACAACAATATTAACATACTAATATCTTCCCACTCTATAATCCCTCATAGAACTATTGTTTCACTGAGTTAATAATGTGTTACCAGATTGAAGTTGCCCTTTCACAGTTGTTCTACTTTTGGGTCCATATATTTTCACAGCTGAGAATTAAGTGAAGATCAGCAGCCTGCTGGGGCAAGATTCAGTGGCCAACAGGAAGACAGATGGGGCAGTAAAGGAAAAGAGAGGGTGGAAGTGATGGGAGGCTAGACCCTAAAGAGGAGCAGACAAGGCCTTTTCAGTGTGAAATGACCTTAATTGCCTCATGTGCTTGAATGCTTGGTCCCCCCACCCCTGGCTGGTGGCACTGTTCTTGGCGGCTTTATCACCTTTTGGACATAGATTTAGCTGGCAGGTACAAATTGCTGGGGGCCAGAGATTTGAGGGCTATAACAGGGCCCCTCGCCCAACCAGAGCTCTCTCTTTCCTGGGCAGTAGCAACCTGCTAAGATCAACCACTGACCAAGCACTCCACCAATACTGCCTTTCCCACCATGATGTTAGACATCCCTGAACTGGCAGCCATAAAGAAGTCTCTCTTCTCAGAAGTTGCTTTTCTTTCAGGTGTTTGGCCCAATGATGAGGAAGGCAGTGAGTGCACACATGAAGGGCTCTTGTGCCTTTATGTTGTGTTAAGCACTACCCCCCTCCCACACACACTACCTCTAGTTTCCAGGCAGCTCTTTGCACGTGGCTCTTCTCCAACTTCCTGCTGCTTCATGAGCTGAGGTCGTCTCCTGTGCATTTTGCTTATGGCCACACATACCTCCCCCGTTTGGCTGTAAATGAATTTCTGCTATGTGACTAGGAGCCCCATCAATGTCCATTAAAAGGTTCCATGGAGAGAATGGAAGATTTATCTACCTCCTAGGGATGGTGCTACATCAACAGTGTATTTCTGAAATTTGTCCCATGGCATCTTTTCTATTGTTCAGAGCAGCTTGGAGACTTCTTCTTGCCAGGTGCTATGCAACAATTTAGTCAGAGCAGAAGCGTGCATCTCAGAGGTGGCTAAGGAGAGCATCAACTCACTTGGATGAAAATAACTTCTGTGGAGTACAACAGAAATATGGAGTGGCCATAGCATAGTGTGGAGCACAGAGGAGGGTGGAGAGAGGGGCTGAGCTCTGTTCACTGCTCAGCCTTCACACTCCAGGTAAGGAAGGGAGTTGTCTGAGGGCCTTACATCTCAGTGTGAGGGCTGCTCAGCATACTGTCCCCAATCTGTGTGGTCTTACATGTTCTGCACTGTGACAGTTTTTGAGGTTTGGCAATATTGAAACACGGAGCAGCTTTTGGTCAGGGAGCATGAAGATGTGTTGGGGACGGGCACCTGATGCAGAGCCTGGCAAATAGCAACCATGGCAACAGCTATATCTAGAAAGAAACATGGGGAACTCACATGAGTAACTCCCCCACAGTCACCCTCTGTCTCTACAGCCTTCGAGAGCAGAGTTTCTAAAACTTTGCACTGCTGGTATTTGCTGCGGATGCCTTGTTGTAGGGCAGTCTTCTGCATGATAGGGTACTTATCAACATCCTCAGAGCTCCTACCTGGGTGCCAGAAACAATGTCACTCCTGGTTCAAATATGGCCACAATTAGAAAGCAACGAAAACTATCTCCAGACATCACTCAATGTTCAAAACTTCTCCTGAGTGAGAAACACACTAGTCTAGGGAGTCGTAACTCTCATGTCCAGCTATGAAATAAAACCCGGAGCTGAAACTTCCCCCAAACATAGTCTGAACCACCCTTGCAGCTCCATGTAGCTGTGCTTTCAAAAGACATCAAATCATTTACACTCTTCCGGGTGACATACCACCAGTTCCTTCTGAGATATCTCCAAGGTCACTGGATCCAACAGACTCAAGGCTTCCTGGGGGAAGACTAATGTATTCTTCAGGCTCCACTATCAAATCAACAATTACCTGACAAATAATATAATAGGTTATGGAGTTATGGGGTTACAGGGTTTTAAAAAGATCTACCCTAAACTTCTTAAAACTCCCTTTGCTATCCCCAGTGTGTGTGTGTGTGTGTGTGTGTGTGTGTGTGTGTGTGTGTGTGTGTGTAGGTGCGTGCACGCATACACACATGGATTCTACAGATTGATATCAAGTGTCATCCTCAATCACTCTACTTTATTCTTTAAAGCAGAGTCTTTCATTGAACTTGGAGCTCACCAGTTTGGCTAGGCTGGCTGGCCAGTGAGCTCTAGCACTCACCCATTTCTGCCTCCCCAGCTTTGGGATTACAGGCAAGCCATGCCGTGCCAGGCTTTTATGAGGCTGCTGAGGATTCAAGCCTAGAATCTTCTCCTTATGCAACAGGTACTCGACTATCTGAGCCATCTTCCAGACCCCTTTTGCCTATTTCAGAGCAAAGAAAACCTTTAACAGTGTTGTTAAAAGCTGACAAATCCTAGGCATAGTATGGCCTGCCTACTCATCACTATTTATTCTTGGGCCCAAATCATCCCTCTGCTTTTCATTGCTTCACCTTCTCAAGTCATTGTTCACAGGAATTTAAATGTCTGCTTGGTGTTTATCACAATAGACAGGCTGTGCCCAGACCGTGGGGCCCACAGGGTCAGAAACAGAAGAGCATACTGGTTGAATGCCTGCCACGGACCTGAGAGTCTTTCATGCATCACATTCACCTTGTAATAACTGAAGAAAAGTTAGCATCTAACAAATTTGTAGACACATGACCTAGTTTTCTTTCTGTTGCTGTGATAAAGTACCACAAACCCAGGGCTTGTTTGGCTTATAGGTTATAGTCCATCACTGATGGAAACCTGGGCAGGAGATTGAGGCAGGAGATTGAACACAGAAACTGAAGCAGGGACCATAGAGGAACGCTCCTTACTGGCATGTTTCCGCTAGCTCACCAAACTACCTTTTCTTATACAGCCTCCATCTCCCTGCTCGGGGGTGGCACCATCCACACTCCCACATCAACCAGCAATCAAGAAAATACTCACACAGATATGCCAACAGACCAATCCAAGATAAGCAATTCCTCCACTGAAGTTACCTCTTTCCTGGTGTGTTACATTTTCAACAGAAGTTAACTATGACAACTGGAAGCTACAAGCATAATCATAAGACTCAAGAAAAGCAGATGCAAAATGAGATTGCCACTTACAATAGCAGAGGAGGGATGCTACATAGTCGAGGGAGTTCAGTGCATGTGTAGTTTAGGATAACATCATCCTTCAGTAATTTATGAAGAGGTCTTTGCCCTTAAGTGCCACCTTTCCCTATTTCTATTCCACTCTACCACTCTTGGTGGATGTCTGCTCTCTAGTCATGGGCTCTCTTTATTTCTCTTCCCTATCAGTCCAGAGCACGGACTGTGGCTTCAATGGCCAGGTCTCTGCACAACACTGATACTTGGTTTGAGAGATTCATACCATTTGACTAGCAACTGAGCTACCCCCTTTGTGTCCTATGCATTTTTGGAGTTTCTCCACCATAATATTAGACTCTCGGATCAGTCACAAGGCTATGTACAGGGGGACTCTCAGCTACTCTCTCTAAATGAGTAAGCCAGGATGCTGGCCGGGTCTTGTGGTTTGAAGGCAAAGTGACCCCACACACACATACACAAGGCTCTTATTTGAGTGCTTGTTTCCTGGCTGATGGTGCTATCCTGGGGTCTGTGGAACCTACATGAAGAAAAGGGTAGCTGGAGAAAATAGGCTCTAAGTGGGCCTTTGAAGATATTAGCCTATGCCCTGGTTGTGGCTACACTGTGTCTTCTGGTCTGCCAACAGGTGAAGAGCTGGTGCTGCATACTCTCCCTGCCACAGACTGAGCTACGCCACTCTACCTCCCCTACTACTGTGGGCTGTAAAGCCCCTAAAACTCTGAGACAAAATCAACCTTGCTTCCCTTCAGGTGCCTATCTGACAAATTTTGGTAGCAGCCATGCAAAAATGACTAATACAACCAACAAGGCAGACCATGAAGGTCTTATTATTTCGTACTCCTGGGATGGTATGACCCAGCAAGCTCTCACTGTAGAAGCCTTCTTTAGAGGAACTTATGTTTATGTGACTAGGAGTCACAGGGTCCTCCGGAGGTCCTCAGAGAAGGATGATAAATAAAGTGACAGACAGAAGACAGAAAGATCACACCTGGCTCAGGCCCTGGTCCGGTTAATATCCTGGCTTGTCTTTCACACTTTGCTTCATACTCCCAATAGAGACATGAAACCACATGTGAGGGAAGTGACCTGGCTCAAATCAAACAGCATGGATGCAAAGGCCTCGGGTGTGCAGACCTCCTCCTTTCTTGGCCTTGGCTTCAAATCTGAATCTGAGCAGCTGTGTCCTTCTTCTGCAAAAGGAAGCTGTGAGGGCCAGGGATAAACTTAAGAGTTTTGACCTCAGGAGGTACATGCTACTTGGAGTATTAGTCTGTTATTCATATGGTTACCACCAGTTGTTTGCCAGGAAACAGTAGTAGTGGAGTATAACACTAGGCACTGTGTAGGGTAGAGGCAGGCACTGGACACACTAGATAGCACTCTTAAGACAGTGTCCTTGAGGGCTCAGAGTGACACTCCTTGTAGGGACTTTGTAGAAGCCATCTGCTCTGTGAGTTCATCCCACCTACAGTATAGAAACATACGAGCTTAGGAATAAGTATTTGAAAGCTGTATGCCAAGGAATGTGATTCTTGTTGGTCTGAGAAGCAAAATTCAGTTTGGCATTGTGTATCTAATTCAGACTTCATTTTCTACAAATTCAGTGTACAGTATGCTTTATAAAGATATGGGCAATGCATTGTAAATTAAAAACACAAGCCTTTGGAGTAGCATGAGGTTAGTACACATGACCAAAACATAAGGCAAGTAAAGAGGGAAACCTTCAAAGGTTGAGTAGTTGAGTGCTGTAGGGGGAGGGAGAATCAGAGAATGTCAAGGGCTAAGTGCAGTCTAGCAGGAAGCCATAGGACATCCCTTTCCAAGCTATAGAAAGTTTACCCAAAGAAGTAAAATTAACAAAGAAATTATAGAAATAATCTAATGTGACGATGAAGTATCTTGATATATCATTTAGGTATGAAACTTTTATGATCAAATGGAAGGAAGATACTTTGAGTCAAAAGAACATCCATAGATGTCTCACACAGGAGAGTGGGACTAACCAGGGAATACGGTAAGGCTCCAAGATGAGTCAGTTACTCAATGGTCCTCTAGAGCCCTCTTTCTTCAACTGACAAAGGAAATTCTGAGTCCCAGGGGTGAAGCTTCAGGGGAGAGAAGCTATTTTGATCAGATGTGCATCTACCAGATAATGATAGGCAAGTATGTAATAACAGCACAGCACAGAAAGGTTCCAAGCCTGGCAGCAAAGGCCGTGGGTAAAGGCAAGGCTAGACTCTGCCGAAAGCCTACTAGTTTGGGCCTTCTTCTGAGGCTCAAACTCCATGAAAGAGTCCCCCACATCAGAACGGTGGAACTGAGATGGAAAGAACCCAAGCTTGAGGTAGAATCCACTCCTTCAGGGCAGGAGTTTCCACAAGACTGGAGGTTAATAACATGAAGTCAAGGTCGCCAACAGCCATAGCTGTCCTCCTGAGAAGCTGAGGAGCTGCCAACATCTACCTTAAAGCTCATGTCATAACAGAAGTGGTCTCACTGTTCAAGGAAACAATTCCTTTCACAAAGAGAAAAATAGACTACCTGCTATTTAAAATATGGATAAGAAGAAAGAAAAGAGTAAAGGGGAAAGGAGAAAATTTCCTACATAGAAATTTTGTTTCTCAGAGCGTCTTCCCCACACTCACCAGAAAGAGAGATATCACATAAGGAACATGAAGAGGAGCTAAGAGTGCATCACTTGCTTCAGATCCAGTGCTTGGAAGGTTGAGCAGGTAGGATTCAGAATTCTAGGCCCATCTAAGCTTTATAGCAAGACCCTACCTCATATAAGGAGAGGGGAAGAGAGAAAAATACAGATATTTGAAAAGGCTATAATTATAATTATATTTTTATTTACCCCAAGTTACATATTTTACACACACACACACACACACACACACACAGACAGAGAGAGAGAGAGAGAGAGAGAGAGAGAGAGAGAGAGAGAGAGAGAGAGAAAATTTAAATAAAGTTATGAGACTTGAGCTGACAAGGTTCCTTACCAAGGGTTGTAGACCATCTAACAAAACTCCAATACCAGGCATGAGACGCTCCCTTTCAAGCTATCCAAGAGACTCCCAAAAGAGCATACTCTATTGCCATTACCCTTGGTCTCCTCTGGTGGTCGAAGATAAGTCCTGATTACTGAAGACACTATGTACTTTGGATATGGGAATTAGAAGAGTCAACCTGGACCCGACCTGAAAACTCCCCAAGACCAGAAGATGCTATGTAAGCTACCAAGGCTGGGAAGCAACCAATAGTCCTACCCAGCTATGATAAAGATAAACCACCACCATGACCAGCATGGCACCCAGAAGCCAAGAGCTGATTAATTGGACTTAAGGGCTACTCAACAAGATGAAAATCATGACTGGAACTGGAAACCTAGCCAACATACTGGATCTACTGAGTTCATGGATCTTAAAGGAGAACTACTACTTCCACTTTAATAATTCAGCATGAATCCTAAATAGCTATTCCTATAGCCAGAGATAAATGTAGCTTTAACCCCTCATCAAAGAGTGGAGGGAGACCATTACCGAAAATCACACTGGTCAAAATGCAGAGAACAATGATCACAAACATCTTCTTTTATAGATTGCCTTGTTGTGAGTCTCTTTCCGGCGATAGAAAAGTCACTAAGAAACTACCCAAATTAAACCCTGCTAACAAACTAAAATAAATAAAAAACCAACACCTTTCATATGTAATAGAATATCAAAGCTACAGATCCAAAATATACAGGAAACAATATGAGAACATTTCAGCCAAAATTCTATAAGATACAGCAAAACTTCAGATGAGAGAAATCATCTTCCCATGTTTGTTAATAGCAAGAAAGACTAAAATGTTTAGGGCATAAGTTTCTCAAATGTGTAGAAAAATTCCACAAAGATAACAAGGAAATAGGAAGGAGAAAATAATAAAGGTTTAAAAAAATGATGTAGCTAGGGGTGATGGTGCATTCCTTTAATCCCAGCACTTGGGAGGCAACAGCAGGTCGATCTCTGTGAGTTCAAGGGCAGCCTGGTCTACAGAGTGTGAGTTCCAGAACTACATAGAGAAACCCTATCTCAAAAAACAAAACAAAACAAAAAAAATAAGAGAAAGAAAATTTAAAAATGATGTAGAAGTAGACAGAAAGAAGGCTGATTATTTGTGAACCCAATGAAATGGATTAACCAGCAGCTAGTCTTGTCAATAACCAAAAAGGTACAGCTTCTGACTCAGGGCTGGGCACAGGAAATAGGAAGTGAACAAAAAGCTAGTAGATTCAGGAAAGACAATACATCTATGCTAATTCAAAGTAAAACTGAAGTTGAGATAACAATTCAGCCAGTAGATTGCAACGATGTAGTCACTACCCAAGTTTGTGGGGGGTGAGGAGGCTATAAACCCTGTCCTGAATGGAGTGATAGCCAGTTTGGTAATATTTGTCAAACTTCTGAATCAGGGAAGTGTCCTAAAATGCTACGCACACAGCAGTACATGTGTGTGTAATATAAGAAGAAAACTCTGCATATATGTGTGTCAAGTTGAAATGGTATAGATTTACAATTAACTTGAAAATGCATATTCATATGTGGTATGGTATACATATATGCATGCAACAACAATTAATGAAAAAAGAGGCTATGAATTCAAAAGAGGGTAAAGAGGGGTTTATGGGAGAGTTTGGAGGAAGGAAAAAGGAGGAATGTATGTAATTATATTATCATCTCAAAGAAAAATGAAAAACAAGCATATGAAATGTGAGATTGTAAATCTGAAAAGAAATATTTTAAAATGTATATCACAGGCATCCATCCAGAAACTGGAGGAAGTGGCCATGACGAGACTGTGGAAGTTCTTGCCTGGCTACATAGAGTTTATGGTAAAAGTATAAACCACCATCATCTGGGAGCTCACTCCTGGGGAGAGTGGGGGCCTCTGTGAAGTGGTCATCTATATTTAACGATGTCACAGGTAACTAACTTCTGTTCCACCCCTTTTTACTGAGTGTAAGAGTTCATTTTAACTGTATCTGTTAGATTGTTTCAATTAGGAAAAAACTTTTTCTGAGAGGCACAGATGCCATTGGAGGTGGAGGGAATAGAGGAGGCACCAGAGGGGAACAAGAAGACATCAGAAGCATTTCCTGTTATAATCAACATCATTATTGTTCATGGAATTTGATATCATTATCAATAAAATAAGAACACTAAGACTCTCCACATAAACATAAGAAATCACATACACACACACATCATGTCTAGGTGTAAGAACTCTAGAAGATGTTGTATGAGATATGAGCATAAAAAGATGAACACCAAAATCAGCTAATTACTATTTGTCTGAAGCCTTAGTTCATCCATGTCCCTTGTAGATCTGTCTAGCTAAGTCTACAACACTGGCAGTTTCTTAGAAGATGCCTCTCCTGCTATTTGAGGAGGCAGTGTTGGTCAAAGGAACAGTACACGCTTTAGTTTAGCTTATTTTTCATGTTTGACTTTCATTTGGGGAATACACACTCAGCATTTTGATAATGGCATCTGCTTGATATTTGGATTATTCCTAAATGTGTGCTTTGATTGATGTGAACTTCTCAACTTTTGGGTGAGGTCTGTCGTTCCAGCCACAAAACTGAGGTTTCTCCCGAAGCCCAGCATGGGAATAACGGGGTTCTGTGCCTAATGATGATACAAGCATTAGCATGTTCTGCTGGGCGCTGGCCTGTGGAAGCCACTGGAGTCTCTGTAGCCTGAGCCAGAGTTCAAGCTCAGTGCTGACACGTGCGTGTGCATGCACACGCACACACACACACACACACACACACACACACACACACACACACACACATTCGCCATGGGTGCCCATGTGCCTGCATCTCATCATAGCCCCTTGGTCTACCACTCAAGAGCAGAGAGCAAGCATTCAATACTACATCTGTTCAGATTCAAGATGGACCCTTCCCTATTGAACTTTATAAATTGAAAGGAATGTGTCTCACATGTGCCTTGTATAAGAACTAGGAAAGGCATGAGCTTTGAGAATAAATGAATTGCCTGCACAATTATAACTAAGCCCAAATCTTAAATGAGATAGAAGTTTTATTTTCAAACAAATACAAAACTGGAAGTAAGTTGACCTGGGCAGTTTGACAGTCATTAAGCATTCTATTGTTGGCAGAGGAGGGTAAGATGGTTCTAAAGTCCCAGGCATTCTGGGAAGAGGACCGAAGGAAATCAGTTCTAAGTTCTGTACAAGATTGTGTCTAAGTCTTATCTGTTACTTGTCAGTATCTAGTTACAAGACAGCCTAGGGAAAGTCATTATCTTATTTAGATTTAGATTTATTTGATTTTATGTGCCTGTGTGCATGTGTCCCAAGTGGCAGCCCGACCTCCAGCATCCACAGACTTCGATGGTCTCAGAAGCTTCAGACATCAACAGATCAATGTGTTTTTTTAAGAAAAGGGAGAAAGAAGGAAGGACAGAAGGAAGCGAGAGAGAGAGAGAGAGAGAGAGAGAGAGAGAGAGAGAGAGAGAGAGAGAGAGAGAGGAGAAGAGAGACTTGACTGGAGAAAGAGGAGAGTAAGGAGGGATAAAGAGAGGACACTGGGGTGGAAGTTAATGGACTCCAGGAAGAGGATGGCCACTGGGCAAATCCACTTCTGTCTTCCCAGATTTAAGCACTTCATGAAAGCTGGAAGAAAGGGTGTATGCTGAAGAGGACAAGAATAAATCTAGAACAATAGGCTAAAGA
This sequence comes from Onychomys torridus, assembly GCF_903995425.1. Lineage (NCBI taxonomy): Eukaryota > Metazoa > Chordata > Mammalia > Rodentia > Cricetidae > Onychomys > Onychomys torridus. The sequence goes on along the minus strand of NC_050451.1, from coordinate 2,351,119 downwards.
CTTGTAGCCATGTTAGGACATCCAATAGGGTACAATGCTATATTAAGCAGATACAGCATTGTGATAACCCCACCAGGGATTCTTTGAGAAGCCCAAAATCTTCTGGTGCCACAAAGAACAGATACATTATCAGGCCTGAGAACTTTGAGCCAATTCTCTCCAGATCTTAAAGGGCACTTCTGTAAGAGGCAATAGTTGTTATTAAACTTCGATTCTCCTATCTCCCAACGTGTGTAAGAGGGGTAGGGGAAAAATGTTGGAGCTTTAATAAGCTTTAAATGAATCCAGTCATCAGAACATCCAGAACCACATCTAAGTGTCTTATGGCCTGTGTCAGTTGGGAAGGATCCAGCGCCATGGTCAGACTGGCCAGGACATCAGGTAATGATGGGCTCACATGCAAACAGAGCCTGGGTTTGGTATAAAGAGTTGATTAGCAATGTCTGTACTGTGCTTTGGATGTGGTGTGGTTGCCATACACATCTATTGTCCTGTATAGAAAGGATAGCTTTCAAGTTACTGAGATCTGCAGTGACACATAATAGGTATCACCAGCTCTGGACCATTTTCACATGTATTTCTGATGTCAGAAAAGAGGTATCTTTCCTCATGATACCAGTTCTTCCACTTTCTGTAGACACCCACCAGGTACTCAACCAAATAATTCAGTTTTCACTATAACCACCCACAGTTAACACAAATTTCATGATTCAACAATCAGTCCCATAGGACTATTTCCCATGCCAAACACCTACTGAAAAATCCCAGGACACCCAAAATTTCTGACTGACTAGCTTTGGGTCCAATGAGCCCTCCCTGTAACTAGATTGGTACACATCTAGTTGATTGGTTTCCCATCTCAGGAAACCCATTTAATTGAATCTAATCATTTAATATAAATGGTACATATGCCTCACAAGCAGTCAGGTCAGAGTCTTGTAGAGCAAGGTAGGGGTGTGGGTAGGATGGAAATCTCTCCCCTCTAGAGGTTCACAGACCTTGAAATCCTCACTGAGGCTCACCAACCCCAAAGCAGTCTGAACCCCATCATTGAGGTGGTTTTATTAAAAATCACCTTGGTCCCTGGGTGATGCAGCCCTAGTTTAGGACTGCCTGCCCCAGGACACATTCCCAGATAGAGAACCAAATGGGGAGGGGAGGTGGGGGTGTAGTTCAGAGTGCTCACACAGCTCCTACAAGAGTTTAGTCCAGCGCCAGTAAAAATGACAAAATCACAAAGAGAACCAAAGAAGCCTGAAGAAATGTGAGGGCAATTTTTAAAGCAAGCAGAGAACAGGGTAAGGAGGGTAGGCTTGACAGCAAATCAAAAGTGACTGAACCAGGGAAGAAGAAGGAACTAGTTCCTAGGGCCTTTATTGAGGTGGGCATAAAAAGCACCTTCTGCCGAGGATTACTGGGGTAAAGTTGTGTTCCATGTATTGGGTCAGCCGAGGAAGAAAAGATTGAAAGCACATTCATTCTATTGCTGTCATTTAACTTTGCAGTCAGTTAAATGTTCTCACGTGGAGGTGTTTGAAATAGGAGGGGGCTAAGCGCACTTACTGCCGTGAGAGTGTCTTTTAGTGTTTTGTTTGTTTTGTTTGTTAGCTTTGGGTCAGGAAAAATGACTAACTGTACGTTCCTGTCGCCCTTCTGTTCTTGTGGCCAGTTCAAAGGGCAAAGGCCATGCACTGATTCATCTTTAGGCGTGAGGATGGAGGGTCTCTTGCTGAAAACGTGGTCTTTGAAGTCCTAAGCTGTTTGAGCATCTGCCTCCTCTCACTCCAGCCTCTTGTTCATCCACAGACTCCACTGACAAAATCTGCCAATGGCCCAACTTATCTCCAGGCTCCTCTCTCTCCCTGGAGGTGAGGTGATCCAGGAGAAAGTTCCAGCCCTCCAGTCACATGGGTTGATTGTTTTGGCAATTAATCCCAATTCTACAGATCTCTATTGGTCCCCTGCTACCTATCACCTCATCAGCCTCGAGAAGATATCTGTGGCCCCTAGGGGTCTCAAGGCAGTTACGAGCTATATGGCAGGACACAGGGACAAAGTTCAAATCTTTAAAATGATTATACTACAGGCCATGGTTATGCAGACATGGTAAGAAAAGGAATTTTAAAGTAGCCAACATTTTAGTAAACCCCGTTCTACAGTAGATGTAGAAAATACAGATATATGATATATATAGATAGATAGATATAGATATATCGATCAACCCTGGTTGATCTAGTCCAACCTGAGTTACTATTCTTTAATCTCTCCTACGACATTCTATAAAAATCTGTTCTCAGTATTTCCTAGGGAGCTGGGCTGATAATAAACACGGCAATGGTAAATGATATGAACAAAGCTCCTACTATGTGCTCGCATCATGCTAACCCCCCTGCCTCATCTCAGCAACCGTGGTACGACACACCACCATGAGGTGTAGTTGCTAGATGCTAGTCCTGATAACAGAGAAAGCCATGCCCTGAAGCCTGCAGCTAGTCATGGCAGGGATGAGACTGCAGCCAGGTGGCCGCCGGGATGGACTCTGCTGGCTCTTCACTTGTTGTTATCTCTGGGGATGAGTACAAGGCCAAGCAGAGACTCCCGGGTCATAGAAACAGGAAAGGAGCTTGATCCCATGGCAGCCCTTCCCCAGGACCTGATGGGTACCAGGGTGGATTGACAGCTTTCAAACCTATGGGAATAAGATGGCTTTATCACTTTCAGACATCTCATTGGGGTGTTTCCCAGTGAGGAGAAAATCCAGAACACTTTTAAATGTATTTTAGAAGTTATGGACTACCCCCATAGCTCTTCTTCATTTCAGTATCCCTGGATTGTTGAGTTGGACTGTGGGGTCACCCTGAGGGGGGAATTAAAGAGCAACTGATGCTTTTCTCATCAGTGGAGCATTACTTGCCGATTACATTCAGAGGAACCAAGGGTGCCGATCCATGGACCCCAGTCAATCTCGAAGGATTATGTCAAGGCTCACTCGAGGGGAGGCATAGTCTCACAGCTTATTCCTTTCCCCTTTCCCTCTAGGCAATGTGGGAATGCTCACTTATCCATCCATCTGTATCTTCCTCTCTAATACCCAGGATGCATGTTAGGTTCCAAGGCCTATTTCAGACACATGGGAGACAGTCAACATGTCCAAAGTAGCTCCTCTGCTCTCAGTGAGTTTGTAGGGCCTTTGGGGCACACAGACCACACACACTGGCCAGAGAACTAAAAATCACCTCCGTGGTAAAATGCCAATTGTGGTAGTTTGAATGTAATGGCCCCATCATCTCATAAGGAGTGACACTACTAGGCGGTGTGGCTTTCTTGGAGTAGCTATGGCCTTGTTGGAGGAAGTGTGTCACTGTGGGGACAGGTTTTGAGGTTTCCTAAGCTCAGGATACTTCTGAATGTCTCAGTTGATCTCATGTTGCCTGCAAGATGTAGGACTCTCAGCTCCTCCATCACCACATCTGTCTGCCCGAATGCCACAATGCTCCCTGCCATGAAGATAATGAACTAAATTTCTAAAACTGTAAACAAGCCACCTCAATTAAATTTTTTCCTTATAAGAGTTGCCATGGTCAAGGTGTCTCTTCACAGCAGTAGAAACCTAATTAAGACAGAAGTTGATACCATGTACTAGGGTATTGTTCTGATAGGCCTGACCATGTATTTGTTTGGAGGAATTTGGACTTTGTTACTTTGGGTTCTAAAGTGGAATGCTTTAAGCAGTGCTTAATGGGTCATACTAGTAGAAGCATGGAAGACAGAGGTGCTAAGAATTATTTGAACTGTTGGAGGCTCACTCAAGAGGTTTCAGAGAAAAAGAATTGCCTAGAGATCATGTTTGTGATATTTTGGTGAAGAACGTGGTTGTCTTTTGCCCTTGTCCAAAGAGTCTGCCTGAGGCTAAAGTGGAGAGTTCTGGATTAATCCCATTGACAAAAGAAATCTCAAAACAGCCTAGTATTGACTCTGTCATGTGGATATTAATGGTAACTCTAAAGCAAATTTATAATGAAAAGGAGAAAGCTGAGCAGGGTAAATTACAAAAGTAAGTTTTGAAAAGAAAAAGAGCACCAGGAAGTGGAATGGAGCTGAATCCTGTGTTCAAGGAGATAAATGGATTAAAAAATGGAATAAAGGGAGTGGTGACCTCAGGGCAAGATCCCACCAGCTAAATTTCCAACTTATGAAAAAAAAAAAAAAACTAAAGAAAAGTTTAGAGCTAGGTATAGTGGGATAATCCAAGCACTGGGAAGACAGAAGCTGGCAGATTTCTGAGTCGGAGAGTAGCCTGGTTACAGAACAAGTTTCAGGATAGCCAAGCTTAGGTAATGAAAGACAGAAAGCTGGTGAAGTTGTAATTTAATGAGGGGGTCATGTTTCAGCCCCTTCAAGCACCAGAACTTGGCAACTTCAGACACATGGTTCTGGCTTTAGAGTTAAGGATAGAAGAAAGGAGCTATGGAATAAAGCCACTGAGGCTAGGAATATGTCAGGGGTGTCCCTGAATTGAGGCCTAGTGGAGAGGCCACTGAGCAAAGCTGTGAAGTTGAAACATGGATTGCCTTGAAGGACCCAAGATGTTGAGATGTCAGAGTTGTGGGTTACCTGCCAAGGAGAGATGCTAACAGGGAGTGGAACAAGACCAAGAGAAAGAAGTGTGTTGCAGTCAACAGATCTGAAGGGAATTGGAGATCTGAAGAACATTTTGACATCAGACTTGGAGATGCACAGTTTGGAGTTTGCCCAGCTGGTTTTTGGTCTTTGGTCCACTATTTCTTCACTGTGCTCCCTTCTCTGTGTTTTGGAACGATAATGTCTATTCTGTGCCATTATATATTGGAAGTATGTGATCTGCTTTATATTTTGATTTTTACAGGTGATTACAGTTAAGAGATGGCATGAATCTCAGAATAAACTTTGAACTTTGGACTTTTAAACATTGTTGAACTGTGACAGACTATGGGGACTTTTGAAGTTGGACTAAACTCATTATGCATTGATATTGTTACAAGTCAGGGAGTGGAATGTAATTGGCCCCCATAATCTCATAGGAAGTGGCACTATTAGGAGGTGTGCTTTGCTGGATAGGGTATGGCCTTATTTAGGGAAGTGTGTCACCACTGTGGGAGCGGGCTTTGACGTTTCCTATGCTCAGGATACTGCCAAATGTCTTAGTCTATCTCCTGTTGCCTGAAAGATGTAGGACTCTCAGCTCCTCCAGCACCACATCTGTCTGCATTCTACCATGATCCCTGCCAAAAATGATGATAAAGGACAGAACCTCTGAAACTGTAAACAAGCCACCCCAATAAGAGTTGATGTGGTCAAGATGTCTCTTCACAGCAATAGAAACCCTAACTAAGACACCAATGGATGAGTGAGAAGTGACTCTCAGTTGAGTTCAGAGTCTCTAAGACAATCTCTACCCACAACTACAGCATATCTTAGAATAAACTCCCTTGGTGCCATATCATTTTCATGAGCAGGAAAGAACCACGACTATTTCTGTTAGCTACTTTTGTCTTTATGACAAAGTACCCCACATGAAGCAACTTAATGGAGAAAGGGTTTATTTGGGCTCCTAATTAAAAGAAATAGGGTCTACTGTGGCAGGAAAGACATGGTGAGGAAGACGTGGAAGAGGGAGGACTCAGTTCAGTCACATTGCATAAGCAGTCAGGAAGAAGGATGTAAACTAGACTATAGTGATGTAGGCTATAAAACCCAAGTCCCAGTCCCTATGGCACATTCTTTTCAGAGAAGCCCCATCTCCAAAGGCTCTATAACTTTTTCAAACAATGGCACAAGTACAGGCCAAGTGGCCAATCACATGAGACTATAGGGACATTTCACATTCCAATAGGAACACTCTCCTTTCTCTTTGAAGTGGTTTGGGAGAGAGAGATGCAGTTCAATGATAGAGCATATACTTACCATGCATGAGGCTCTGGGTTCCAGACTTGGAGCAGCAAAAAACTAACCTACAAACTAACTGACTAGCTAGCTAGCCAGCTAACTAACTAGCTAACTAGATAACTGACTATCTATCTATCTATCTATCTATCTAACTAACTAAATCAAATAGTGTTCCACGAGATGGATAATTCGGCATTCATTATTTTTAAATATATAGTATTTTAAATGATTCTATGAGAATTTCATAGAATGTATTCTCATCCTTTACTCCCTTCCATAAGCCCTTAGAGGTCTACCCCCACTTCCCTACCACCCCCAAATTTCACATCCTCCCCTTTTTTGTTTGCAATAACCATTGGGTACAATTTTCACTTCTCATAACTCATGGGTGTGGGCCAACCAATGGATCCACATTCTTAAGAAAAAAGATGGCTGCCCCCCACCAGGAGCCTTCAACAGATCTTCAGTTGGAGGCAGGGGCTAGGATATCAAATGCCTTGATCTTGTGCAGGTAACTGCTGGTGCTGTGTCTTCATGAGTGCCCAAGCCTGGTCATACCCTGAAGACATTGTTTCACTCCACTCCTCCCCATCTCTGGCTCTTAGAGTCCTTCTGCTCCTTCTTCCATGATGGTCCCTGAGCCTTAGAGTGGGGTGGTATAGATGTCTCGTGTGTGGCTGAACACTCTACTGATACTTTACTCTCTGTACTTTGGCTACTTGTGAGTTTCTGTGCCAACCACTACCTGGGACACAAAGAACCATTCATGGTTTTATATAGCATCTTTTCTACTGATAACCCTAAAGGAAAGAAGTATACATCTGGCTCAACACTTTCTAAAAAAAGATGCAGTTGTGAAGAATGAGAAGACAAAAAATAATAATAATGACAATAATAAACTCCAGAATCTTCCCTGAGAATAATGTCCTACCAATGGGATATGTCATAAACATGAGTGAGCCAAGAAAGATGTTCCCAGATTTGTCCTTTGTCCTTTGTTAGCCAGACAGATAATGAGCTCCCATAGGGGATTTTTCTTTCTCTTTCAAACATGAACTACATATAACTTCCATACTTCTGTGGGCAGGAAGCCCATAAATCACACGTAATTATTTCCTAGAAACTGGAACTGTACAAGGGAGAGCCCAACAAAATCCTTTGTTTCATGAGCTTGCAACTTTTTAATTAAATACCGCTTTAAAGTCACACATACTTGGGCCAAATGTGCTTGGCCCGTTCAGCATCTCGTTCAGGGAGCACAGCAATGCACCCCCTACCTTGGATGCTGTGAAAGAGGCACAATTCTTGCTTTTTATTTTTTGTTCTAATAGCTTTTTCCCTCTGTCAATCTAGGTCGAATGAAAGCATTTCACAGGACAGAATCTAGTTCTACAGAATTTTGGGTCGACATTGTATCCAAAGAGTAGACTATACAAGTCAACCCCAAGCAGGGTCAAAGGGAAGGGAAGGAACGGGGGAGGGGGGTGACAAGCCAGGAAATAGGAAGTTAGAAATGAAGGCAGTGGGGGATAGCTAGGGGAGAAGAGTCCTTAGCCAAGGGGGGACAAAGTCAAAACATTTGACCTGCTCACAGGTCTCGATGAGGAAAGCAGGACCTCCTGAGCTTTCCAGCAGTCTTTGTGTGAGGTCCTATAACTACTTATTTCTTCCAGAGTGTGGACAGACCTGTTCAAAGAATTATCCCTAAAATATATTGATTTGCTCCCCATACATGTGTCTCTCTCAACAGTTGGGTTAGTTGGAAAGAATCCACAGGTAATCCCTAAAACCATTGGAAGATGGTAGCAGCATGCTGTGGTAGGTCCTGAGTCCTAGATAACTGCATGGAATGTGGTATTGCCACTCAAGATAGCCTGAGACAGGAGAAAGAGTCAAACACCAAGAAATGGAGGTTGTATGTGCACTTACCAGGCCTGCACCACATCCCATCATTTGATGCCCACGGCAGTGCTCATAAAGGCTCTTCACGCATCAATTCTCTTCTCTAGTGTTCACACCACCATTTAGTTCATGTCTCCAAAATTACAACTGCACATTCAGAAAATGTCTCCAGCTACTAACTTACATTTTTAGTCACTTTTCAGTTTGGCTTTCCTACAATGCTTGTTTGCTGTGGTTTGGTTTGTTCTGAAACAGGGCCTTACTCTGTAGCCCAGGCTGGCATTCAACTCTCTATCCTCTCCCTCAGCTTCTCAAGGGCTGGGACTGCAGATGTGCATCACTACACTTATCTCATGATTCCTTTTTTTTTTTTAATGCCTTCAAGAATGAACCAATGATTTAAGATGAGAAAATCAGTTCTAAATCAGGGTCACAACCTTTTCCTGTAAAGGTCCAGATAGGAAAAAAAAAAAAAAGTGGTTTGGGCATTATAGTATCTGTATCAAGTGGTTACTCTTTTATTGGAGCCTAAGAGCAGCAGGCAGGCTTGGCTTGTGGCCATGGGTTGCTGACCCCAACTCTTAAAACATCTCCCATTTTCACAGATTATGATGGAGGTCATGTGCGGATTCCAGTATCGATATCAATTGCCTTCCCTGCAACTGGGGCTTATACTTATCTATCTGTTTGTTCTAAGCCTCGCACTTTCTGAGTTATAACAAATGAGGCTGCCAACAGCACTTGAATCTTTTCTTTCCTGTGTAGCATAAGGTAAAAGGTGGTAGTCTTCTCCTCCGCTTCCTCTGATGTTTCCTGTTGAAGGTAATACTAGAAGTCAGGCTTTAATGCAAGTCCCATTATTAGTCAGCAATTCTGGTCAGGTAACTTCTCTCTTGTTTCCAAATCTGCAAATTGAGGTTAATAATATATAACTTCACAGACTTTCGGGGCCAGAGAGCCACATTGAATAATGTATACATTTTGTGCAATGTAAATCCCAGTACAGAGGTAAGAAACTATTATTATAAGCTACCTCTCCCTTCCTGGATTCTGAATTTACTTTCTCCCCACTGAAAATGTGATCTTTCTCTCTGACAAATCCCAAAGAGGTCCACTAAACCCCCATTTAGCCCAAGCCGAGAGGCCACAGGGTTCACGCAGCCAGCTGCCTCCTCCTGTGTTCTGATAACTGGCCAGAAACCTGAGCCTTCTTTGCAATCACTAGCTGGATCCAGCACAGCCAAAGAATTCTGCTGCATTAAAGATGTGAAGTACAAGGGAGCTGCATTTCGAATGGCCTGACCAAGGACACAAGGCACTGGGCGACCAACCCAGTTCTATTTGAAAGCTCAAGAGCTGAGGAGATTCCAATCCCATCAAAAAAGTGGCTTTCACCCTTACCCCATAGCAAAAAACCTTCATCACTCAAAACTCCTTTTAATAAAGTTTTAACATACTAGGAAAGATTCCTGTGTAGAAAACACACCCTTTGGTTATAAATTTTTGTAGCAATCCTACTCTGTTGAAAATCCCAGACTCCAAAGTGAGCCTGCTGCTCCTCCGGACAGCCGTACCACCATCTACATTCATCTACTTGTATCGAAGAATATAAGATGCTTTGGGCTTCACTGATATTTTAATTGACAGATGACTTTTTTCTCCTTGGAGGCCATAGAGGGAATTATACCTTCCATGGGGCTTCTCCACATGTGCCTCCTCACTGGACATCTGACATTCAGGCTTCACAATGTAATCAGGACCCTAGACTCTCATTCTCAATGAAAAAGGAGCACAGGCCATAAGGAAGATGTAGATATCAGCCAGATTTCAGAGTGAAGAAGGCTCTTTGCATCTGTTTGGTGGTCTACTGCTCCCATGCTATTGGGTGAGGAAGGGCTCTAAGATGTCCATGAGAGAAGCCAATGATGTACCCATAACGACTAAGCTTTGCGACATCTTCTGCTTCCTGTGCGGTAGCTACCTTATTAACATGATATGGCTATCAAATGTCCTGCAGGGGCTTCCTGCCGAGTACATGCAATATCATGATCCAATAGAACCACCTACTCTATACATCCATCATGGCAGGACCATATAGGGAACTGTTTGTAAGCAGTGCTGGGCCTCCAAGAAGTAGAAATGAGGAGACAGAAGGAAGTCTACCATGAGCTGGGCATCTGTCTAGGGACTAGTGTGGTATCAAACCCAGAGGCAGTGCTCTGAAAACAGCCCCTAGATCCCCTGGAATGGTGAAACTAAAACAAATGATAGCTTAAATGCAGAGATGTATTGTAGAATATTATTTTGTTATGTTTTTTTATGCTCTGGAACATTTGTTTAATGATACAAATATGTGTTGCATTCTTTTATGTTGCATTTGTTTAGCTCTGTGAAGCTGTGTTACTGTGCCTGTCTAAAACACCTGATTGGCCCAATAAAGAGCTGAATGGCCAATAGCAAGACAGGATAAAGAATGGGCAGGGCTTGCAGGAAAAGAGGATAAATAGAGGAAGAAGGATCTAGGAGTGAGAGAAGAAAGAGGACTCCAGGGGCCAGCCACCCGGGTCACATAGCAAGCCAGGGAGCAAGAAGAAAGAAAGATATACAGAAGTAAGAAAAGGAAAGCCAAGGGGTAAAAGGTAGATGGAATAATTTAAGAAAAGCTGGCAAGAAACAAGCCAAGCTAAGGCTGAGCATTTAAAAGTAAGAATAAGCCTCTGTGTGTGATTTATGTGGGATCTGGGTGGCGGGTCCCTCAAAAGAGCAAAAAACAACACCAGAGATGGTAGAAAGTGGGGAAAGAGGAGGACAATGAGCTCAGAAGCAGTAAGTAGATGAGCACCTGTCTTGACTGCAGGGCCTGCAGCAGAAGTGGAACAACAGTGTGCCCAGGCTATGGTGGCATCCAAAGAAGCTTCTCACCAAGAAGCTCAGTGTCCCTTCTTCCAGGTAGGTAGCCTACAGGAGCTGGCAGAGAGCTTTTCTCCTTGGTATAGGAAAGTTTTAAACCAACCTTGTTAAGGTGACTTTCATACTTTTCCAGGTATACAGCAAGATATAGCAATGGGAGTTGTGGAATGCCCAGAGAGCAGATCCATTCAGACTAGGTTTGCAGACTTACATGATAAAGAACAACCCTATTCTTTAATTTTATGAATGGTGGCTGGCATGAATGAATGGTGGAGGATTATGATGCTTAGAGGGCAGTGATCAATAACTGGTAGTAAAGCAAACCAGTAGACCCAGGGCTTGTGGTGGTTCAGGCGGATCTGGTGACAGAGCGCTGTGAGCATCCTGGCTCAGAGCCTTTAGGCTGTGGTGCTTGTATGAAGAGTCAAAAGGCCAGGCAGAGGCCAGCCTTGTGTCAAGTGTAGACCTGTGGTTCAAGGCATTGCTTCAAAAGATCCTTCAGGCTCTGTACAAATGATTTGTGAGGTAGAGACACAGACAGACACAGGCACAGACAGATAGACACACACACACACACTCAGGAGAGTCCACCATCAGGCTAGATGGGCCAGTGCTGCAGCAGATATAGGGGAGTGATGTGTTCGGAAAGTCTATACAGCAGCCCAGCCATCCAGCCCACATCGGAGCTAGAACCTGAGTTTGGCCCCACTGGAAGAAGTCTTTGCAGACATGACCACTTTAAAGGATTTGACATAAAATTCACTAGATAGTCGCTTTTGTCTAAATTCAGTGACAAGTGTCCCTTATGAGTATGGGACAGAAGAACTGAGACATGCAGGGGAGACCAAGTGTTGACAGGGGAAGAAAATGGAGTGTTTTAGCCATGAGTCTTTGGCAACGAAGAGGTGGGAGAGTCCACTTGTGGTCAGTGTCTCTGGATTCACATGTAAGAGATGACCCCAACCACAGGAGCAGGGCTTGGGGATACATGTAGGTCATGAGGACTGACCTGGAAAGAGGACTCTTCTGCTTCCCAGCCTGATGAGGCTTCTGCATTTGCTCCATCTCCAAACTAGTTTCTCTTGAGATCTTCATCTGTGAAGTGATCCACATACCTCCCCCCAACCAGGTCCTTAAACTAAAAATCTAACACTATCCTTGACTAATCCTCCAACCACCCTGTTAACATTAACACTCCAAATAAACCTTGAATTGCTTTCTTCAGCTCTACCACATGGCCTGAGTATCTTTGCTCTCAATGATCTCAACATTCTGCTTCCAGGCCAAACCTCTAAGCCCATTGCCCATGCTGTTGCCGAGGGCTGCTGCTGAAGTGGATACAGTTGGTAGATCCATAAACGGCATGATCTAATGCCACTCATTTCCAAAACCAGTGTGGCTTACTGTCTTCTGCAATGCTGCACCACCAAACATCAGCACTGATCTTCCTACTAGTCTCAAAAGCATGCAGCTCCTGGCCCCTCCAAGGGTCTTTGTACACCTTTTATTATTATTAATTTTTCAGTATGGTTCCTTTCCATGACATCCTTGGCTAAATTCCGAGTCTCCAAGTAACTAAAACAGCACCTCGTCAAAGACAGCGCATTGCCTGACTCAGCCAATCACCTTCTCTATCACTGATTCCCCTGATCTCTGGCCTTCCTACAGAGCCCTAGGCTTCCTCAGCTTCCATAGCAGCTGCAACATTCTGAAGAAGAGGAAACATCCACCAAAACAGTGCTTGGGTCATCTATAAGTAGTAAAAACACCAAAAAATGTTATATTGTTCCTTTTCTGTTTGGGGGCATTGGTGTATGTCTTTTAGATACTCTTTAATAAGATCTATTTAGCATGGAAATACTATTTATCTCTCTACTGAGGAAAAGTAAATAAATAAATAAATAACTCTTCATGGTAAAGAATTCCAAACTATAGTCAAGGGCTCCTTTCCTGGGAAGTTCAAAAACATTCAGAATGAATGCTCATGCATATATATTTCCATGTTTGAACCATGGGGCACTGTTTGCCTTTGTTAAATCTGTTGGACACCTCAAAGGCAAGAGCTCATAGGGTATACCCATTTCTAAATCTAGCAGCAGAAACAGATTGCTGTTCCATAACTACATTTTGAGTATGTGAAAAGACAAGTCAGTAATCCAAATCTTGTTTGTTGGGTGGCCTGGGTTGGTCTAGGCCACAGTCATCTCATGAGAGGACACCCAGAAAGATGAAACCATATCCCTAAGTTTGCATTCATTCCACGGTCCCATAATAATTTCTAACAGAATAAGAAACAAAGGCCAATTGTGAAGAGTCTTTGTCTTCATCCCTCCTGAGAGCCCCCAGAAGTAGTTTTCATTGCCTAGGTTGAGGTTTTGCTTGTGTAAATCCCATTGTTTGTGCTTCCATTGGAGGGGGCATCTCTTTCCCTGGACCTCTTTGAAAACAACACCCACTGGGTGAATAAATTGCAGAATAAATTTTCTCTTAGGGAAAGTTCCAGATGACAGATCATAAATTTAGAAGGCTCTGGTCTCAGAAGGCATCCTGAGTGATTTCAGTAAAGCACAGAAGGGAAGTGTGGCTTTAAAACAATTATGGCGGGGAATCAGAGGGAGGACACTGTAAGCATGAGAAAGATTGGCCAACTTATTAATACGCCCATGTCTTCTGAGCAAGTCACACACTCCTCTGCATCAATAAAGAACCTCTTACTCACCCACCCACTTGACCCATGGGCAGGCTGACTCTGGGGCTCCCTGAGTACAGTAGATTACCTGTAGACAGGACACCCAATAGATCAGGATCTATCTATCCCAATACCCTTTATCTTCAGTTATTCTAGAAATTGGCATAGCTAATGCCCAGCCTGACCCATGGAACCCTCCTGTCTTGAATAAAGTAAGTCCATCGAGGGCAAGAACAGATTAAGGCCACCAAACAGGGTTTAGAAAGAGGGAGATCAGAGAGTCTGGGTAGGAATCTCGCTCCAGATGACATCTGTGTCAATCAGCTGTGTCAATGTTGATGGCCAAGGTCTGATGTGACTTCTTTGAACACTAGTGGAGAACATGGGAATGATCCAAGTCATCTTTCTTCTTATAACATACATCTTCCTGTGTGTTATAAGGGCTCCACTTCCTAGTCACATTCTAGTCACACTGAGACATTCAGGATAGTTCTCGACTGATACACTCAAAAATATTTGCTAAGCTGTTGTTACTAATAGGTATACTTTACTCACCATCTCTCATCTTGGCCTCAGACTCCCTTTCTAGGAATAAAATCACTCTTTTCTTAAAGGTTTTTCTTTTTTTCATAAGCAATATGTAGTCAATAAAGAATACATACTGAGCCCATCTGTAGCCACAGACTGAAGGTGTCTCTCCGTCTCTCTGAAATGCATCCCACAGAGACAGAATAGTATGAGTCTCCCCTATCCAGCTCGAAAAGATGAAGCCACAAACAGCCGAGTTTACAATCTCTGGACTACAGCCCAGTGAAGTCACTACCTTGGGGGCCTGGGACTGTCATCACTGTCCTCCTCACAAGTCCCTGCTTCTGGATTCTCGCAGTAGACTCCACACACCTGCAACATCTGGCTTGCGGCTGAGCACTTTGACTAGAACATACTGGAACCAAATTCAACTTGCCACAGGCCCATGGGTAGTGTACTGAGCTTCCCTGGAGTCCAAGATGTTTGACTGTGAAATGGGAGGGATCACAGCTAGCTCCCAGAGGGCTGGATCACAAACTTGACGCACACTCTTCTTGGGATAATATTAGGATCCAGGTTCAGACACAGCAGGTCTGAGATGGTACAGAGATCTTGTCACTTTGACAAGTATCAGATGATCTAAAGACCACATTAGGAGCAGCAAGGACAAAGGGTCACAGGGTAGTAAACCAGAAAAGGGGAATAAAAAGAGATTATCATTAGTAAGCATTGCAAAGCAAATTACTAGTAATTATTTTTAGTGAATCACACTGTGTTTGAAACTCAAAAAGTTATAAGTAATAAGTTTGAATCCAAATGCTTCTAGTCCCTTTAGGAAAGCTATGCCATCCCATCTGAAGCCTCCTTTAGCCCTTCCCATGAGCTCTTGTGTAACTACAGAAGTCAAGGGCACAGTGAGGAGATATTTTATTACCCATGTATTTATGTATGGGTTTTGGGGTTTTTAAACTGGCAATTAAAACCTTGTAAATTTGTATTATCAACAAAATAAATGTAGAGGGGTTAGTTACTCATTGCTAATAAATTTGATCATTCATTTATAAAACGAATGTTCACCCAAGAATCACAGAGCACTCTATAAATATCGCTTCACTAAGCCGCAAACCACCTTGACAAGGAAGGTACACAGCACCCCTGAGGGGTTAAACAAACCCTCTTGGCTGGGGAGCGGGGCCTGAATTCCAGCCCCCTTGTCTCCTCTCCAGTGGAGTTCAGCTTCAGCACCAGGGGCCAAGGCTTGGAAGCAAGACATCCATTTGGAAGCATTTCAAATCAGCCTGCCTGGAGGCCCAGTCCCCACATCACCCCAGGAACCTGTCTGCAGGAGCTTGGGAAACCATCTTTCTCTGCTTGTGGGGTGGCAGAGGCTGCCCCCCTTCCTCTCTTCTGACCAGCAGCAGCTCAGCTACTACTGAAGAGCTAACTTCAGACCTGACTGCCCGGCTGAGACTCAAGCCCTGCAGTGAATGGAAGGGAAAGGGAAAAACCTGTGACCAGAGGTACCACTTGATTCCCACTGCCAACTTCAGAACCTTACTCTGCTTTGATCTGTCCTCTCTTCTCTCCAGTGAATGGCATTCAGGAAAGCATTTTATCTTGAGTCCTGGTACTTTCACAGAGCATAGCATTCATTGGTGGCTGCGGAGTCCGCTGGTCTCCCATCCCTTAGGGGTGAGCTGGCATTACTGCAGCTAAGGGCATTTAGGGCTGTGAGAGTGTTCAGATAAGGTGGATAAGAAGCCCATTCACAGGTGGGAGTTGATCACTGTAGCAGTGGTGGTGCTAAGCATAAAGTGAGTCCCAGATGGCAGCATCAACTCAGTGTCAGACCTAGTCACGGCCTCTGGAAACCTTAAGCAATAAAAGTAGAAGGGGCTTCTGTGACCCACCACACACACACACACACACACACACACACACACACACACACACACACACCATAGCACTACAAGCACACATACATCTACCAGCATCTACACACATGCCAACATGCATGTACCTATGTACAACTTTGTACCCACATCCCTGCCCCCATCTACACATGTACAAGTGCAAAAATGCTCACACATTCAAAGGCACAACTCATCCATATTTCCTACCACTCATGGTCACAGTTACCCACATATCAGTGAGCATACTTTGTATGTATGTTTCTGCATGTGTTGTACAAAAGAAACCTATAGTAGTTCTTAGCTCATGTTAAAACTTAAATGGCAGTTCTTATGTCAAATTTGAATAAGTATTTTAAGGAATAATCAATCAAAATCCTTATCTTGCCATTTTAGGGGAGGCAGATAGACGGGTAGTCCCCCTAGCTCTACCAGTTATAGGGTTATACTTCTTCCCAAATTCATTTCCAGACCATCTTCCTGAATCAAAGCTAGGGTCTCCATTGCCATGATGAAACACCATGACCAAAAGCAACTTGGGGAGCACAGGGTTTATTTCACTCACAGCTCCATATATCAAAAGCAGTAGGGGCAGGAACTCGAGCAGGGCAGGAACCTGGAGGCAGGGGCTGATGCAGAAGCCATGGAGGGATGCTGCTTACTGGCTTCTTCCCCTTGGATTGCTCAGCCTGCTTTCTTAGAGAACCCAGAACTACCAGGCCAGGGGTTCGTCCCACCCACAATGGGCTGAGCCCTCCCACATCAATTACTAATTAAGAAAATGCCCTACAGGCTTGCCTACCACCTGATCTTGTGGAGACACTTTTGCAGTTGAGACTCCTTCCTTTCTGATGACTCTAGCTTATGTCAAGGTGACATAAAACTAGCCCACCCACTTTCCCACCCTACTACTGCAGTTATCAAGCCTGTCCTTGCTGTGAAGAGAAACTAAAATTTGCACTCTCCTAAGTACCAAACAGCAAGGTAAACTGCATCATCTCGAGCCAAGGACCACTGAGCAACCATACACTAGTGAGCCCAGCTTTGTCCAGGTGCCAGGAGCATCAATGTGTATCTCTATTTGCCAAAGGCCTGAGGAGTGCAGATTTAAAGTGTATCATCCTTCACTATTGGTTACCTACTGATTTCTCTTAAACTGATGGCTACATCTGTTTTCTATCTTGTTCAGTGTCAGGAAGAGCAGGACTCCTCTTCTCTTACACACTTCACTGCATTCCCAGTGAAGGAGGAAATGGAATGCTACCATGAGATGAGATGCTCCCTTCTGCACACTGCCTTTGGTTGATAACATAGAGTCACAGAATTTCTTAGCAGAGAATCAAAAGCACAACACATACAGGATAGTCAGCTTACTAAGGTGCACCTCCAAAGATGAAAGGGAATCTATAAGTACTTAGAATATTTTAAAATAGGACTTGTGGTTTTCTGTAGTCTAGAACTGACTCAGCGCCACAGACTGCAACCATCCAGTCACAGTCTTAGATACCTGCTGCAGAAGGGGTCTTTCCCAGGAGGACGAGTATCTACTATAAGAAATGCCACATCTCACTTTATAAATCTGAATTGGGTCATCCTTCCCTTTCCCAAACCCTTCTTCTTCCTCATGCTGGGCATTGAGTGCAAGGTCTTGCTCATTTAGGGAAATTCTCTGCCTCTGAGCTCTCTGCCCCACTCTACCCCTCATTTTAACTTAATAGAACCCTTGACATAATGTGACTGAAAGAACCAAGATTTCCAGAGCATCATTTTTATACAGTAAGTATCTGTTCATTTCTTCACATTTTTCCTTTGATCTTCATTATAAATTTGTCCAGAAGATGTTCACTGTCACCAATTGTTAAGGATAATTTGAAGCTCAGTGTCTTCTTTGTACAAATCAATGGATGCTGGGAGTTAGGGGTGACTGGTCAACATTTTCTACTCATGCCTGCCTCTGGAATTTCACCCCAAGGTCCCTTCTATCTGGACAATCCATCTATACACCTGAAGCTCTCATTTTAAGGCCTCTTCAAAGACTCTCATACTTTGTCTCAGATGCCTCCCTTGCTGTCACTGATGTCCCCACAGAGGACATCTTCCCCAGACCTGCACATGTTCCCATAGGACTCAGGGAATTCCAGGTGCTCTTTCATTCAGTTTTCACAAACAGGGCATCTTGGTAAGTCAGACTTGTATTCTTTTTAAAATAACTTTGCTAAGGTCTAACTCACATGTCAAAATGAACAATTCAAGAGTGGAATGTTTAGTATGTTCCTAGTTACACCACCATCACCATAATCTAATTCTAGAACAATTCCACTGGTCCATAGTGAAACCCCAACCCTGAACACACATCTCTCCATCTTCTTCCCTTCCAAACCTTGTACAACCAGCTCCTAAGGTTCATCTCTACAGGACTTATTCTGGACATTTCCTATGAACAGAATGACATACTACATTTCATCCTGAGTCTGGATTTTTTCACACTGTATTGTTTTCCAGGTTCATCAGGTCCATGATTTGGGTTGGTTCTCCATTGTATGGATTGGCATCTGTTGCATATCCATTTATCAATTAGCATGCCTTTGGTTTGTATGAAAATTTTGGCTTTCTCACTTCAGTGAATAGTTGTGTGTGCCTGCATATTTGTCAGGAGTGGAATTTCTGGGTCATATAATGATTGCTTGCGTATAATTTGGAAGCTATCAAGCCATTTCCAAAGCAGCTCCACCATTTTCTTATTCCCAGCAACAAAGCAGTCATGTTTCAATCTGACACACCATCACAATGATAAATTATGGTCTGCCTTTTCATGATCAGGGTTTTAAGAAAAAGACTTAGGTTTATTTTTAATTATGTGTCTTCGGAGTGTGCACAGGAGTACTGGTGATCACCAAGGCTGAAAGCAGTGGATTCCCCTCAAGTTGGAGTCACAGGTGATTGTAAGCCACCCAACACGTTGCTGGGATTGGAACTTGGCTCTTCTAGAACAGCACATGCTCTTAACCATTGAGCCATCTCTTCAGCCTTGGTAATCAGATTTGAATTCTCAGTCTACACCTTTATTTGAGGGAAGAAATGTAAGATAAGGAAGGGTATTTAACAAACTTTAAAGTACTTTTTCTCCTTCTGTAGACCTTCATTGAGCCTGACTGCTGGTTCATGGGACCAGAGGGCCTGGATTTTCCCTCTGTACTGTGTTGAGCAAATACCTCCACTTTGTTGGACTTTTGTCCCACTCTTAGGGCTCACATAGGGAAAATAGAGAAGCTGTTTCCATTATTCAATCATAATTAAGTGGGACAAAATAAATGAAGCCATGTAGTATCTCCTGTGGACCACAAAGGGCAATCTAGAAAGTTCTTTTACACACCTGCAGTTCTGACAAGTATGCCTCTATAAGTGCCGCCAAAGGGAAAAGATGTATTGGATGACTTTGTAAACCTTCCATATGTGTGTGAGTACAATTATACATACACACGCACATCAACCATGTGAAGTGTGTAACTCAAATCATATGGATCTTCTTTTATCTCCTGGATTAGTTGGTCTCCAAGGAAGTTATGAGAAGTTTTCAAGTTGACTACTCAATAACTCATCCTTCTGTTCACATTTCTGTGGCAAGTTCCCAGCAGCATCCCAGATAATGTTCTCCAAAGTGTTCTGGGCTCTTCCCAAGACCCATAATGCTTCATGGCAATTTCTCAGAATTCCAAAAGCAAATGATGTGGGCCTGTCTCAGGTGAGCTATGTTAGAAACATGACTGGACTCATTTAGTCTTTCTACACCATCAAAACTTATTAAATAAACAATATGGTCACCAGATCCATCTATTTCACTGTCTTGAATTCACCAGGGTATGAATTCACTGTCTTGGATTCACTGGGTATCCTTGGCCATGGACAAACACAGGTTCTTTTATACCAATCTTAATAACTAATATTAACTCTCAAATTACACATGACACCTCACTCAATAATACATAGGTTACAGAATGGCTAAGAAAGGGTTCTATTGAAGCCACAGGCAGATAGCTGGCCAAGACATAAGAAGCATCTCAGTGGGGGTACTAGATCAGTGTCTCATCTTTGTCAATTGCAGGTCTAGGTGGCAGGCACTTCGGTTTTTTGTTTTTGTTTTTTTGTTTTTGTTTTTTTCAAGACAGGGTTTCCCCGTGTAGTTTTGGTGCCTGTCCTGGATCTCACTCTGTAGACCAGGCTGGCCTCAAACTCACAGAGATCCACCTGGCTCTGCCTCCCAAGTGCTGGGATTAAAGGCATGTGCCACCACCACCTGGCAGGCAGGCACTTTGGAATGTCAGTTTGAAGTGGGCTGTCTTGGGCTGGAGAAACTGAACTGGAAGCCCTGGGGCAAAGGTAAAGGTCTTTTGCTGTATCCATGTCCTGGACAAGGTTTATGACAAATGAACAGAAGATGAGTCAATGTGCCTACCACAGCTCAGTCTTGGGATGCACCTTTTTGTCTAGTCCGAGGTGAGAGGGTCCTATCCACTGTGATTGACAGCGAAGAGCGTGGTGGTTTGGGTATGATTGTAATACACCCTTGTGTCCACATGCTCCTGTTCTAATTTGATGAGTTCATAGGTGATAATATTTTACCTGTGTGAACAGAATGCTTATTGTTCTGCAACGCCTGGTTTATAAGAGGCCAGCAGCAATGATTTACTTGCACGAACAAGATGCAGGTTTTGCTGTCTGTGCAATCTCAGCCTGGAGGCTACTTACTATTCTAAATAGTGGAAGTAACTTCAAGCAGAGCATGGCCAGATTCCCAGAGGGTACTGAGGACTAGGGAGCTACAAACCATCTGTGAGTAGAAGCTTCAGAGACACACAGACATAAATCTAAATCTCAGCACCATTGCTTCCTAATTCATGAACTTGGAGCATTAACTGAACCGCAAGCATCAGTGGTCTTGTCTATAAACCAGGAAGACTCAGTGTAGT